>NC_091222.1:2660520-3004923 GCF_040958095.1 Procambarus clarkii
GCTCAAACAAATCTAAATCATTTATATATACTGTATTATGAATAACAGAGGTCCCAGGACAGAGCCTTGAGGCACTAACTGTTTTCCTTTGATTAAGTCATGCCCTAATCCAACTTAATATAGCACCCAATATCGAAAGTCTCTTATCTTTTTATCGTCTCATGTGGCACTGTATCAAAAGCTTTGCTAAAGTCAAAGTACAAAACGTCACAATCCTTACCACTATCAACTGCCTCAACTATGCTGGAATAAAAATTATAGCAAATTTGTTAAACATGAACGGCAATTATTAAAACCATGTTGTGAATCATTTATTAATCTGTTTTTTCCTAAATAAAGACGAATGATATTTGCAATTATCGTTCAAACAACTTCCCCACAATAGACGTTAAGCTAATTGGCCAATAGTTTTATGCAAGCGATTTATCTCTTTTTAAAATTGGTACCACATTAGCAACCTTCCACAACTCTGGCACTGCCTGACTATGATTTATTAAATTGATAAACTGACTCGCAAAGCTCTTCTTTGCATGCTTTAAGCACCCTGGCAAACACTTCGTCCAGCCCTGGGGATTTGTTTGCCTTGAGTTTCACCATTTGTTTAATAACATCCTCCCTGGTAACAAACTAGTCACCTATCCTCTTCCCCACCAACAGACTTGTTTGGCTGAAGCATAATGTTAAGTTGCTTTTTAGTAAATACAGAGATAAAATATTTATTTAAAATACAGTACTACTATTCTCTTCGTAATTATCAGTAATCTGACCTGTCTCAGTTTTTAATGGACTTATCCTTTCCTAATCTTTGCTCAATTTAACTTAAAAAAAAAAACTAAGATTTGTCTTTGCTTGGCCTGCAATACAAACTTCATAGTTTCTTTTTGCCCTCCTCCTCTCTTTTTTTTAACATTCTAAACCGACATCGAAAATTCTTGTTCTAAACCGACATCCCCATTATTAATCCTTTTTTACCAGGCTCTCTTTCTACCTATAAGGTTCTTCAGATCCTTTGTTATCCATTTTGGGTCATTAGTATTCGATCTATTCAATTTGTATGGTGTACTACATTCCTGTGTGTTGCTTAGAATATTTTATATATTACTTAAAATAATATATACATTTTATATAAATAAGTTATATTTTGAATCCACATCAAAATTCCTTCTTATGTCACCCATCACTAGGTTCATGTCTCACTCTCAAGACTGGCCCACCACCCCCATACCCAGGACTTTCCAATCTATTACACCAAAAAAATTTCTTAGCCTTTCGGAAATCTGGCACATTAACAATTTTCCCCTACAAATCTATTTCATTCTATGCTAAATCTGATTTCTTTGTGATCACTATTCCCTAGCTCATTCCACTTCGATGTCATTAATTTGTGTCTTCGTTAGTCAACACAGTCTAAAATATAATTTTCTTGCATATACAAGACTTATCAACCTACACAACCATTTTCCATTACATGTAAATCAAAACCTTATTATGACAGCTACAGACTTAATCTCAGACTTGACACTACACTACATCAAGAACATTTAATGTAACAGTATTAAAATATTTAATGAACCCACCTTCTCTTGGAAGCTGAAAACACATTCAGCAAGACGTTGAACATAGGGGTCCAATTTGTATGACTCCCACACCAATGACATGCCCTTTAAGGGAGAAAATGCTATGAAAATATACATTTCTAAAATGATTATAAATACATTATATTTCATGTAATCAGTAATTATCAACAACATAATGGTAATGAAGCTTTAAGCCATTAAAGTTCAGTGAAAAACCTACACATTTACCTCTGAAACGAGCCCCTGAACTTCCTTCCGCATCCCTGCTACAAGGAGTAATATGTTGGTCTTGTCTTCCATCTGTAATGAATACTAACGTAAAACATTTGTACAACAAAAATAAAGTGTGACCAAAATTCAAAGATTTATGAAAACTAATCAAGAAAATGTAACTAGTCTTGTTCACTACTGTTAACCATTGATGATCCTGGTATTATGAGGTCTAGTTCTGATAATTTACCTTACAGAATATTACTTTAGAATACAATTATATTCATTTTAACACACTACCCTCAGGGTTGCATGCAAAAAATGCTATGCAAAGTGTTATTTTGAAATTAAATACTGTATGCAAATCCAGTGATGCTGTAAACAAATTTCAAACATGCTAGTTAAGCATTAGCAATTAAAATTAATAACCAGACAATTCTAAGTAATCACATATTGATGTAACCGAGCTCAAACAGCATTATTCAGGGCCTGACCCAATTACTGTGCGCCATCTCTGAGCGAGCGCTAGCGAGGCTTTGTGGGGTAAATTCATAACCACACAATAAATCCAGCATGCAAGCCCCTGACAGTGTTAGTATTCCACCATGCAAATCACCTCAAATTAAGTCCATTACATCTTACACAGTCTCCAAAGATACTAGACAATTATCCTCTTCACATCATGCGCAGCCACCAAACAGTGCTCCACCAAGCTCCGTAATAGACAAGGGGGACGAAACGACAAGGGACAAAAATTCAAATGACGTCAAAATTGATTTTGTCTGATTTACGTCAATAAATAAGCTGTCAAAGAAAATGGATTTTATTTGCATCTACAGGATTCATAGCAGATGACACCCAAACTTGTTTTTTTATATCATTAACTTGTCAAAATGTTGCACACTACTGAATACTAATTACAGACTCATCACAGCCACGGGATAATTAAGCAAGGGCAACAGCAAAAGGGAAAGCCTCAGCATGGAATAAGGAGTCATCACAAATGATATTAATAAGTTCCTAATTATTAAATTACTAAATTATATGCAAGACAAAAGCTTTGACATTTGTAAATGTGCTTTTACACACCAAGTGCCTCTCTTCGTTAGATTCCTTGACAATAGAATACCGAATCCCTCAAGGCATAAACAAAAAAAAATCTTTATATATGAAATAAAAATTTTCTGGTAATCTAGTTAATTATATATACTAAGAATCTGTGCTTATAGAGCTATAGTAAGCAGGGGAAATGAGAGTGTATATGAGGGATATTGAAGAGCAAAAATCAGTGTGGAAATACATCATAGACTATTGCCTCTACCCTCACATGACATGTCCCGACAGCTTCTGTTAAGCTACGAGTAATTCCTCTCCAACAGGCTCCTGCATGCTTATGTTTATTATTTTCTTAAAGCATTACTTAGCTCTAACAAACCGTTCATTATTCATTAAAATTGTTCATTTTATCAATACAAAATCTGTCATGTGAGGTGCAGCAAAAGGATTGGGGATAACAGTCAAGTGTT
The DNA here is from genome assembly GCF_040958095.1 of Procambarus clarkii. NCBI lineage: Eukaryota > Metazoa > Arthropoda > Malacostraca > Decapoda > Cambaridae > Procambarus > Procambarus clarkii. Next base: position 2,663,834 of record NC_091222.1, read on the forward strand.
GTGATGGACGAGAGAGCGCGGTTATGGCAAGAGTTACACTGATGAAGCCACACAGATTCTGACAAGACGAACATACCAACAGGGACGCTTTGATGGCAGGGCTGTGTGGTCCACCCCGCGACAACAGCTGTGGTACCACCATAACATCAAAAATCATTACCAACAAGACAGATGTTGGTTGTCAGGATTGGCAAGTTAGTTGTATCAAACTTTATAAGATTTTCTTCATAACTAAAGTTTTGGGGAGGGGGGGAGGGGGGGGGGGTTAAATAATGCAAGGTAAATCGCTAGTAAACATATTAGGTATACCACTCCACAAGATCCTAGTCACACATTAGCATCATGGATATCTACACCTATATTTTTAAATACCCATTTATCTTACTAAATTTCAAGTCATTACAAGTAACTTTCAATAATCTAATATAATATTGAAGCACTAGATTTATATATATACTGTATATCCTTTAAAGCCATAAGCTATAACCCCTGTAAATCTATTATCTAATATATATATATATATATATATAAGAAAGCAAGAGGCCTGCCCCATGATGCAAAAAACAAAACAAAAAGCCACTTCAAATATCAACGTAAACACACTAGCCAGCATCTATTAACAGCATGAGCAAGCTGGGAAAACGGCAACACCACCACTCAAACTCACTTAAAACTACAGTATTAGACTTTACAAGTAATTATTTGAAGTGGTTTTTCTCTACACTGGAAAAAGCTTTTGAGCCTGCAGTACTCCCATTTCAAATGGTATATCAATATACAGTATTCACGTCGTCGTTTCCCAGATTCCATTCTAATTCATGAGAGTACCGCTGCTATGAGTCTTAAAACATTCAACGAAGATTATGCCCTTACCTTCTCCAATGTTCGTTCATATGTGCGGACACTCTCTATGAGGGAAATGGCAAAGGGATACAGCTGATTGGCTTGATGTGCCTTGTTGACAATAGCTAACGGCACTCTGAAGCCAAGATTCTTCAGGTTCCGAACCTAAAACAAATGCATACAATTATATTAAATATTGAAATAAAATTTATAGAGATAAAAATAGCCTCTATCATCCATGTACACACAAGGTGTGTACATGGAGCAATTATATTTTTAAGCAAATTCAGTCTGTTTAAGGACGCTATGAGCAACAGGCAAAAATGTTCAAATTTCAAGGAATTTGTATCATCTTGCAATACTGTGTGGGGTAAAAACATTCCACATCTTTCTGTTCCCAGGTGGTTCCAGATAATATTTAGGTTCAATCCAGAGATCCTAAGATTCATTTAGGTCAAACCTCTTACCTTGATTACCCAAAAGTATCAGCCCATAGAAGACCAAAAGATTAGCACTCCCACTGGAAAACTTTCAACAAATTGCATTAACATTTTCACAAAATTTAGTTTTTCATTGAACTTTCTTGGATTTGGACAGTCAAAAACCCTAGTCTTACAGGGATTCAATGGATCATGGTTGGCCAAGTATAATAAATTAAAAATGTCACATGCAGTTCAGCTTTCTCTGCACGTGATTTTCTTCCCTGCAAATCTCAATTGTTCAATTAATGAAGTACAGTGGCATCTCAATTCAACACAAAAATTCAGCGAATCTCCAGTTGGAACACTTTCCATGCCCGATTTACTTGCCAAATTTGACGAACAAGAGTTCGCTGAAGCAGGGGATGTGTGGATTTGCTTTGGATGTTGAGACCCGAGCTCATACATGGAAGCAATATTACAAGAAATAGTCAAGACTTGGGAAAGTCACTGAGCATATTTAAAACTAAACTATGTTCCCCCCCCCAATTGCAGAGTTTTTGGTCAGTAAAATATATGGGCCCTTTATCTTTTGAAAACGAGATTTCAAGGCTTATGCATAACAAATATGCTGGATGTGGTTAAATCTTTATCAGACAGGTTCTCTTGGCAATTGCCCTTGTATGACAGCTTGAAATTATAATTTCGCTCAGTGTAATCAGCCCATAAAGCGTAGGAAATATTAGGTATGAATGGAAGCACTTAACATGGCTCCATGTAGAACAGGATACGACGGTGTCGCGTTCTGTTCTACCCCTATGGCTTCAATCACGTTTTTAAAAGATTGTCATAGTAAGTAAATAAGTAAGAGGTTTTGGGAAAGCCAATTATCACATTTAAAACCAATTTCTATGGTTCATTTTAATCGAGATGCCCCAGTTTTCGTTCAATAATATGGGTCCCTCCTCTGAAAATGAGATTTCAAAACTAGGGTATAAAATGCTAGATGTAGTTAAACCTCTCTACAGGAAGGTTCTCTTAGTAGTTGGCTTTCGTACGACAGGCTGAAATTAAAATTTCGCTCTGTGAAAACAACCCTTTGAGGGTCAAAAATATTATGGAATGAGTGATAACCAATAATATGGCTCCAATCACAGTTTTGATGGTTTTTGTAGATGGACTCAACATTACACAAAACAGTTGGAGCCTTAATTAAATTATTTACGATATTTAAAAACCAAATTCTATGGTTTGTTGTTATTCTGAGTGATCAAGGTTTCTGCTAACTCAGATATGGTCCAGTTACCTTTTCAAACAGTTTTGAGGCTGGGAATGTGAGAAATAAGCTAGATGTAATATTTTTTTTCTAGACATGTTCATTTGGTAGTGGTCTGTTGTAGGTTGAAATGAAAACTTCACTAAGGGAAATTGACCCATAAGGCATGGGAAATGCATCCTGGAGATATCTCTGGTTACAACAAATTGGGGTTGGTTCCATGTAGTTCGTTGAATTGAGGTTGGACTGTATGGCCAGCTCAGAATATAACAAAAGCATTAAACTGGCCAATGGGGCTTCAAACATTATTATTTTCTGAAATTGATGGCAGAAGCATATTTGGCATAAATTTAAATTTACTCACCTCTTTGGACAGTGTGATGATTTCTGGCAAGAAATTAACTTTTAACTTGCACTCATTTCCTTTACCGGTCTTTGATCGAAGCATTTCAATTGCAAAGATGCGGCCAGACACACCCAAATTGCGTTGCTGAACCTAAATGAAATATTACAAGACATTAATTAAACAAGAAATTATGTACAACATATGGACAATACCAACGGACAAAAGTTCATCAACTATATCGACAAGCAGCAACAACACGTAATTTAATCTTTCAATCGGAAAATTCAATCTTTTTCATTAGCAGTCATATCTGTCTACTTTCATGAATCTATTAAGCTCAAAGGTTAAATAATAATAACTATAAAAATTAAAACCTTCCATAGTATTCACAGTGAATTGTATTCATAATGTCATACAGGAAAATGTGCTATGCTCACAAGTATGAGGAAAGGGTATATTAGATGTAGATACATTACAACATTGGAACTACCCTAGATTGTTATACTAGACTTAATACTGTGCTACTTTACGCCGGTACACCAGGACGGACCGAAAAGTTGTCGTTCCTTCATTTTCTGACGTATGGTTTGGTCATCATATTTTCAGCCCCGTTATTGCGACTCCTCGTCTGCAGTTTATATAATTATTCACGACTATGCTTTTACTTAGTATTTATGGCTTTGTTAATGTAAACATTTTAGATAATGAGAAATTTCCCCCAGGAGTTTATAATAATTATTTATTGAACGGTTAGTAACTGTTCAGTAAGGTTGGCTTGCTGCACAACCCTTGCCTATGCTGCCTTTACTTGTATAATGTGGATTTAACTAATTCATTTACCGTTAGCAGGCATTTCTTTTACCTTTCTCATTTTATTATTTACCCCTAGACTCTTAACGTTTATTTAGGCCAATAACTTGAAAGTTTAAATGTTTGAAGACAGTATTAATTTTTGGAGGCAAATTGTAAGATACAAAATGACAAAACCCGGCCTACTAACTAGTGGTATTCAAGTAATTCAAAGTAAAGCATTAAGTGTAATATTACCACCACCCATAATGCTTTCCTAGGAAGTACCTCTTTCTCTGCACTTTCCATAAAGTTTGCCCCATGTCACCATCTCCATTGGAATCCATCATCCAGTCAATTTTTTTTTTTTTTTTTTTTTTTTTTTTTTTTTTTTTTTTTTTTTGAGAGATATATACAGTTGTTACATTCTTGTACAGCCATTAGTACGCGTAGCGTTTCGGGCAGGTCCCTAGAATACGATCCCCTGCCACAAAGAATCGTTTTTTCATCCAAGTACACATTTTACTGTTGCGTTAAACAGAGGCTACAGTTAAGGATTAGCGCCCAGTAAATCCTCCCCAGCCAGGATACGAACCCATGACATAGTACAATTTATCTGTGCAATAACATCACCGAGCAAGGCACCGAGCAAGCCAAGCTCCAAGCACTAGGAGCTTGGCTCCCATTGGTATCCTATTTATGACCTTAAGACTGTTGTCCTCATTATACTCTTCCAGAGCCTCCTGCTCTTAAGAGGATATTGTACGATCACTACTAACATTGTCTTGTTTTCTAGCCCAACTACTTGGGCTGGACGGGAGCAACAGTCTCGCTGCATGCAGGTCGGCGTTCAATCCCCGACCGTCCGCAAGTGGTTGGGCACCATTCTTTTCCCCCCGTCCCATCCCAAATCCTTATCCTGACTGCTTTCCAGTGCTATATAGTCGTAATAGCTTGGCACTTTCCCCCTGATACTTACCTTACCTTGTTTTCTATCATTACCATGTCCATTATATAATCCTGTGCATCCCCAATCTCTACCACAGGTTTTTCTTAAATACTCGAATGCATTTTCAATAGCAATGATACTCCTTCGTATCATTTCTTTGGTAACGTTATAGCTCCTTGAATAGACAGTATCACTCTACGATTATTTTTAAATTTTAATTTATGTAGTTACAATTGTGTGGCTGCATCTCTTGTACCTTTTTTGCAATTTCAAATGCTAAGATGTCATACCATCAGCATTTGTAAACATTACTGTTCCTTATTCTATTTATACTATTGCATTATTACGGGGGGGGGGGGATAGAGGCCACATGCAGGATAAAGGGGTTCACCATGCGTCATTTTGGAATAGAATTCGTTACTGTATATTGATAAATTGAATTTTAATACTGCCACCTCAGAAAACTTGAAATATGTAATATAACAAAATAGATAGTGTTTCTGCCCGAAACGCTATGCGTGTTAGTGGCTTTACAAGAATTTAAAAACATCAATGCTATGTACTCTCTAAAACCCAATGTACTTTCTTGTATATAAATAAATAAATAAGTAAATAATCTCAAATTAACTAATAAGCCTGTAATACTTTACTGCACTTTCTCAATTGCTATTCTAGTAGCAGATTCTCATTCTTCAAGCATCTTGCCCAAGACCACAACCACTTTTCTGATGCAATTATCCCAGGAGTCTTATTTTATTATATTTTGGCCCATGTAAGGTCTGTGTATTGCAGAGTACGAAGACCATTGAACTTTGCAGTTACTTCTCTAAATGAGAGAGATACATATATGACACTTTGCAATAATAGTAATTTAATTTCATTATTTGTTACTGTACTAATGTTTGTTAAATAATATATATTTACTATTGGCAGCATTAGATAAAATAATGTGAACTGAGCATATGTTAAATTTGTTTAAGCTTGTTAAAAACCTATACTGATAAACTGGAAAAGATTACCCATGCTGCAATTACAATTTCTTATGTATAGTTTTGATGACGAATTGACTAAACAAATCAATGCAAAACAAAGGAAAACATACCTTTCTTGCCCAGTCATCAAATATATCTTGAGTATTCAACTTCAGTCTAAAAGAATCTCCATCTCCTTTGAGTTTCTGCCCTTCAACATGGCTTTCCCAGCCCTTGCCGAGAACATCCTCTACTCGTCTCATGTAAGCAGTTAGCTGACGATCAATCTGCTTGGCCCAAATAATGGATCCAGATACAGGAGGGATGTCTCGAACATGACTCATTCGACACGATTTGCTTTGAGGATACTGGACCTAAAATGTTAACAATAATATTACTACAAACATTTCAATAAATACAATGAACTTAAAATGTATAGTAAAGTACATGAAAAAATTCAGGTTGTGCAAAACCATTAAAAATCATAAATAGACACCCTTTTATTAATAAAGTAGCATTGTACCTACCTTAAACTTTTCATGAAGGCTCTCAATGTCATCCTTCACTCGCTGAATGAGCTGTGTCTGATACTCCCTGATGGCACCTCGAATGTGTGGACGCACAAACAAGGCATTGAAACGAGAAAATATGCGGAACATCTCATTGGCATTCTTGGCTGTACCCAATTGGTCCCTCAGGCGAGCTGTGATGCGTGTCTGAATAAAATTATAAATAATTATTTAAAGCTGTAATATTATTTTCTAAATTTGCAGTTTATAAAACAAAGTACTTTATCTACCTGAATTTGTAAAGAAAACACTTAACATGGTGTATTAAAAACACAAGTCCCCTAGTACTATATGTATACTGTAGGTACGATAAATTATTTTAATTTATAACTATAAAGTATTGGAAAATATGATTATTCATTCGATTGACAGGGATGCAGTCAATAAAACAGATACAAATGAGGACAATAAATTGTAGTACTACTCTATCTCCAAGTCCTAATGCCTTGAATATATACAGCACTGTTCATATCACTTTGATTCATCAATAAAATGCTGTTCATTATGACGAGTATAATACTAAAGGCAAGAAAATGTTACATAAATATATTCATAATAATTTTCCATCTACAAAAAATGCTTGACAAATTCAGGGAAATATTCTGTAATAGTACACCATAATTTAACGTTTCACACTTACCTCCACACGGTCAATTCGTTCATCGTAACGCTTCAGTGCAGCCTCCCACATTTCTGTTCCCTCTTTGCTAATATCTAGTCCATCAACTTCCTTCACATTTTCGTAGGCTAGATTAACCTAAAACAAACGATGACAAAGGGTAAATTTAGCTAATGGTTCTGGTGAAGGGATAAGGTAAAAATGTTGACAAACCTTAAATAACAAAATTTGTTATTAAAATATGTGCATTCCTTAACACTAGCTGGCACGAAGTGCTAGTTCCCTTCACTGCTTCGTAGGTCTCCTTAGAGTTACCCAAGAAGGAACTTTTTACTTGCCCAAATTACTTTTATGTTACCCAAGTAACTTTTGACCCAAAAGTTACAGAATACAGTACAATTCCTCACCTTCATGGAGGTTGGGAGGCATCAGTCAAGAAAAATACTACAGTAAAAACAAAAGAAAGGTACCCCATCCATGTGAGCTTATTCCCACACTAAATGTTTCAGCACTGCAGAGAACCAGCACCATCACACTACAGCAATACAATTGCAGCAGCAGCAATCCACTGCTTCATGTAAAGTCTAAAGTGCTTCTTTCAAAATTCCATTTTCCCTTGTTTTCTGCAATTTCTTGTGCACTCTTCTCACACACGCTTCCTCACACTCATTAACCACGAATGGCCATCTTGGCTTCTCATTCGTTGTCGTCCTTTCAAGCTCGCCCATTTGCCAGCCCAACATTTGCACAGAATGATTAAATCAATTTGATTAACGCAACCTTATTTACCAATTTTTATAATTTTTAAATTAAATATGCATCCTTTACACTATCGTTCAAACAAATGCATCTGTCCATTTCAACATCCATACATCTGTTCATCAGGGCACATACTACAGTACTCCTCTGCATACAGTGTATGTAGAGGAGTACTCCTGCATACACTGTATGCAGTACACTGTCTGTATACAGTACTCCTCCATGCAACCCTATTAGCTACCTCTTCTAACCAGGGCTTTTAGTATAAGGAAAATAGAATTTTCAAATGGAAAAGTGAAGGGTGAACGTGCTCTAAGCCTTGAAGATGAGAGTACTTACCCTTGCTCTTTAATTAGTATATAAACCTGGTTTAAAACACGGACATAATTTAGTAATATGTCTTAAGAAACAACGTATTAATCTTGAGTATTTCACAAATGGGACAGGTAATTGATGATGAAAAATGTAAGAGGGTGAGGATTGTACCATGCACGAGTTTAATTAAATTTCGGGCTTTGAGCTGTATAGTTTAAAGAAAAATATGACTAGCAAGAAATACATATGGCACATATACAAATGTAAAAATATAACATTACAAATTACAGTACTAATCAGATTCTATCGATTCAGTAACCCGTATTATTCTTGGCAAGATCTAACACTATTAAAAAATTATAAATGGGTGCTCATACTTCTTCAATGGCATTTAAATCAGCAGCATCCATCTCCGGCTTGAGTTCTGCTGTATCACCATCCGCTAGAGTTGTCGTCTTCACCACAGTTGGTCGAAGAACCCGCACTATGACGGTTCGTAGTTGTTCGTGCTGACGACGGAACTTGCGCATTTGCTCCATACGTAACTGCAACTTCTTGTGAGCAGGAGATACTCGCCATACCATTTTCAGCTGCTCATCGCGCTTCTTTTTCACAATGTCTCTGTAAAGAAAATTAATCAATATATTATACTGGTGTTGACCAGACCACACACTAGAAGATGAAGGGACGACGACGTTTCGGTCAGTCCTGGACCTTTCTCAAGTACTTGAAGGGACGATGACAAACGTCGTCGTCCCTTCACCTTCTAGTGTGTGGTCTGGTCAACATACTTTAGCCACGTTATTGTGACTCATCGCCTGCATATTATACTGGTATCAAATATATTACCTAAACAAATTTATACTAATACTTATGTAATATTTAACCAATTAAATATTAGCCTAAAATATTATTCTCAATGCAGTTAAAAAATATAGACTATTTTTAAAGATGTCAATAACATACAAAAATGCAGGTGGGAAAAATATTAGATACAAAATTCCAAAGAAAAAAAAGTTGAATTGGATACCTACCGAAGAAGGCCCTGAAGCTTTTCATATTCATCGTCCCAAGCAATGAACACATCAAAGCACTGGCTCATCACCTTCTCGAACTCCTCAAAAGCAATATGCATCAGACGACGCGTTCCCAGGACCTGTGTAGTTAACATTAAATATTCACATAGTGAGTGCAGATCATATCAACATATCAATATCATACCATATCAACATAAAGGTGTTGATATGGTCAACATATATAAGTGATAAAAGACAGATCTTCCAGGTACACCAAGTTAATAGTTTCTAATGAATAAACTTATATTAAGCTAGCAACCTCATCTCTGGAGCCAAGACTGTTTTTATCCCTACTTTAACTTTGATTTCACCTATAGCACTATTTCAAACATCAATATTTAAACTTTTTGTTTTTAATGTATGCACATATTTTAGTTTAATTTATATTTTAATCATCATAATGCTAACCTTTAAGATCTGGGATGACAAATCTCTTGAAATAGCCTCCACCAGTCTTAACGCTCTCTGAATAGGATACTTTGTTGATCTAATCTTCCGAAGGTGGTTAAAGATAGCCTGTACAGCCGAGCGGATCTTCTCCAACTCTGTGGCTGCCAAGAGGTCATTCAATGGGAAATCCTTCATGAGAGGAGCATAATCATTCACTGTTGCCAAAGCCTGTTTTAGACCTGTAATGATAAACGTACATATTTGATTAAGATCCGATAAATTAACACTAATTTATACTGCATATCTATAATACTTAAACATGACCTCAATATGCATGTTCTTTATATTATCCTCTTACTTACCAGTATCGGTATCGAATGACACCGTTGCATGAAAACGTTTCCCATGCTTCAAGACATCCAGCGTAAGCGCAACCTCTAAGCTTTCTCGCTTATCTTGTATTTTAAGTAGAGCCCTTTCTAAGTTGAGCCAGAAGCTTATCTCTTGCAAGGCAGTACCACTTGATGGATCTCTGTCCAGCTTGGTCACCTGATTTACAAAGATATTACATACTATCAGCTTAGATGTAATTTCAAAAGGCATGAATGTTACACAGTATATCAGCAACTGCTTGGGTACATTTAGTTAAGTTTTTCAAAGATTTAACTAGTCTATTTATGGACACATTTCAGACCAAGTCAGTATAGTATTTTATGGAAATTTACAGTGCAAATGTAGTCCACTTTTTGTTAACTATTCAATAAAGGGTTAGCATAAATGAGATATACAAATGGACGAAAGGGTATAACAAGCATGTTATTAATAGGGTGCTAAGTAAACAAAATAGAACAAAACAATGAACACACACTGGATAAAGTCGAGATTTGGAAAAAGCTTAGATAAATACTGGTTTGGTAATAGGTTTGCAGATTTATGGAATAAGGCTATTCACCATTTACCAATCGGGTAATCCATTACAATTATTTTACATTTTCTACGTATCACATCAATGAAATTATATTAGCTACACCAAAAAACTTCCTTCACATTTCTTTTATACTAGCAAATATGCAATATAATTATCCCCTTAACTTTTGAGCTCCAACTAGTAATTCATTAACCCTTGAAGAGTGACTTGTCATCTAAAGTGCCAACTCGGCCCAAAGAAATCCTGCTTCTTTTTCAGTCATGTGAGACGTGTACAGTAGCCAGGTGGAAAAATCAACACATCTGCATTACAGTATACACACAATTTGTCAACTTGTGTTGACGAGGCTCAAATGATGAAATTGGGCGATGTTCATGGTTTTATCTATTAGAATTTTTTTGTACTGAATACTTAGCTTATGTACATTTAGTGCATATAAATAGGTACAAAACTAATCAAGCACTGCATATAGACCTACAATGAACAGTAATATGTACTAAATTCTTTATTCATATAATACTTAAATCTGTTCCCCCCTGGCACAGCTCACCCAAGAAATTGCATTACTACCCACTCCTTTGCTGGTCTGGGAATAGTCTCCTATTTTGTCTGGGAATATCAACCAGAGATTCCGACACTGACGGGAAAGACCAAAATGTGACTTGGCAATCACAGGTTACTAGAGGTTAGTTACTATAACCTCGATTTGAGCAATTAAAAAACAAAACTAAGATTTTAACATAGGTCTAGGTACTGTATACGCTACTCATTACACGCATCAAGAGCTATTATACCCTTTATTACCATTATGGGTATACAAACCGGACAACAACAACAGAAATCCACACAAGACGATAAGCGTATTAGCCCGGGGGAATCAACACATGACAACTGCTCTTAAGGGTTAAATTATAATTGGTATCCAAGAAAATATGCACTTAATGCCTATTTATGTCATATGCCTATATATTTTTTTTTTTTGAGATATATACAAGAGTTGTTACATTCTTGTACAGCCATTACTATGCGTAGCATTTCGGGCAGGTCCCTGGAATACGATCCCCGCCGCGAAGAATCGTTTTTACAACCAAGTACACATTTTACTGTTGCGTTAAACAGACGCTACAGTTAAGGATTTGCGCCCAGTAAATCCTCCCCGGCCAGGATCCGAACCCATGACAAAGTGCTCGCTTTGGTTATTAATATTGGTTACAGCTATATTTCAACAAATACAAGAGCATGCACTATATATTTATCCTGACCAGGATTTTGCCTATATGTTAATTACTACTAGAAATATAATTTAAATATCTAATATGCAATACCTTCTGGATCTCCCTGATCCACCTAGCCACTCCATTCTGTAGCTGGTTGAGGAAATTTGAATCTTCTACTCTATCACCAAAGTCAGCAACCTTAGGACGTGTTCCTTCATCGGCACACTTCTTGATAACCTGTAAACAAAACATGCCATACAATATTTACAAAAATAGAGAATGAACTCATACACCAAATGTGCATTTATTAAATACAGTATACATTTAATGCTATGTTAATCAAGTTCAAAAAAGTAAACTTTCATGATTTTATTTACATCATATTCCACTCTTACAATTAGCATTCCCTTTGATTCAAGTAGCCATTTGATAAAGCAGCTCAAAGCAGTAGAGATAGGCCATGTTGCAAAAGGTCAATTGGCACCTTTTACCCATGTAACAACTAAAAAAAAAAAACAATGCATTACATTTCACTCAGTTTGTTCTTAAGGCTCAACTTACACATACATTACACACAGAAATTACAATAGCGTGATGCATCAATGAACAAATCCACAAGGGCCGTGACGAGGATTCGAACCTACGTCTCGAGAGCATTAAGGCAGCGTCTGGGATGCTCTCAGAAGTAGGTTCGAATCCTCGTCACGGCCCTTGTGGATTTGCACATACATTGATAGTCTTGCTTTACTGTACTTCAAACTTAACACTTCCTTGTCAGCTACTGCTGTTTACCTCTCATAACCTATAAATTTCAACACAATTCATTTATGTCATGAAACCTTAATTGTAAACTACATAATATTTGACATAGAAAGTGGCTAACCTGTGCAACAGTTGGATGGATGGGCAGAGATATATCTGGGATATCAATATTCTGTTGCAAATGCAGGAGGCCCATTTCCAACTCTGCAATCTTTTTTTCAACTGATGGTGCCATTTTATCTCCATCTCTAATGTGAAGAGAAGAATAATTAATGAATTGCGGTACAATCAACCCACAATAACACACACACTGAAACTTACACTTGTAAAATACAAAGAAAAGCTAAATACTTGCCTCTCAATCTTGCCGGATTCTTTAACAAACGATTTAAAATATGGAGCAACAGCATTTGCAACGATTGCATGCAGTGTCTCGTATGGTGAGCCATCACTCAGGTTCAAGGTACGTATCTGGGACGCGATCGACTTGTCTGCCTCAATTACTCCACCTCGCTTGATACACAGGATGCTGAAAAGGTAGAAGAAATATAAATGTTGAAATCTCGTCAAAATATTTTAAAAATTTAATAAACTCTGGTATTGCTCCTCTAAAATTATGCTATAGTTGCCAAAATTAGTTGTTTAATTTACACTATTTTGCATGAATGTTACTGTAAGAACTAGCCTGATCAAATTATATCAATACAACTTTAAATAAATGACTGAGTAAAGAAGTACAGTACTGTATAAAGAATAGCAATTCATCTTGGAAAACAATGATCACAGCAGTGTAATGACTCAAGAACGTGATCCAAAGAGTGAAGAAACCAAAGATAATTGTGAGAAGTCACCGCCACAACTTGGCATTAGGAAGTCATGCACCAAAACCCGTGTACTGTAAACCTTACGTCAAATTTCTAAACTTTACAGTTTTAATACTTTAGAGGTCAAATCTATACAGGTGTGAATATGTGCCTTCAAACTCATATAAAACAAGGGTTGCCTGTACTCGTGAAAATTCAGGAATTCATATTAACCTGTTCATTTTTATCGAGGTAAAATGTACACCAGTCGAGATTAGATACACCACCTCCTTTTCCTCCTCCATCTCTCCCCTTCTTCTGTTTCTTCTGTAAATATTAAATAATTACATAATTTAAATTATGCATTGTAACAATTACATTATATAATTATTAACACTTTTGCATGCCCGGCGGGCCACCTGCATCGCACCGGAGGGCAAGGCCGGGCATTGCCGCTGAGCACACAACCCAATTGTAAATTCTTTCACTCACAATGTTTATACTTAATAAGAATATGCAAAAATGAATGCATGATACCGAGAGCATCATCAGGATGCCAAAGTGTTAATATAATAATCTTTCAGAAAATAAAAAAAATTACCTAACTCCATATAGGAAAGAATGAAACAGATGCAAACACTTATGAAGTACAATGTATACAATGAACCAGTCTTTTCAAACACCTCAGAACATCAGCGTAAAATAGTGTGTAAAACAAAGAATAATGTATTGGACTTCTTTTTGTAACAAAAGTGACACGCTCTGTCAAAAGGAATGACCTCACACCTGCTGCCAATTGGCAATAGTGCCTATATGGTTTGTGTAGTGAATGTTGATAGGACTCCAGACAAATTAATATAATATAGGTTCTACAGTTCAGCTAGTATATAGACACTGCCCAATGATTAGAACAAAATTACCTTGCCCTCTCTAGCAGCAGCTAACCTGTTTGTTGTTGATTCATGTAAGAAATCTTGTCTGCTCACTCTGCATTGGCAATACCTTTTACCTTATTTTAACTCAATACCTTCACATACAGAGTATAGGATTACTTTATCACCTTCACAGTCATAATCCAACCCATTCTTTCGTTTAGATAGTAATTTTAAACTAAGTGCACCATAGTACAAAGATTGACATACTAAGCAATTAGATAATAGAATTTGGTACTATTCACTTTATAGAATCCAAAAAATGAAGCTAAAAAAACACTTAAATATTCCTAGGCCTAGTACTGTATAGTGCACACACACTATATTAGGCCCAAGATAATGGGTATTAGGCCTAGGAAGGTTAGGTTAGTTTAGATTGTGTTTGCAACAAATACAAAACCTTTTCTGCTTTGTCCAAATTCAATAGTACAGATTTCTACTTTCAAATTATGTTGTACGTTGGTATATGTATTATGGTCCTTGTTACGAATCTTACCTCCTGTGGAGGTTTGACTATTATAAATTGTTTATTAATATAGAGGAGTTGATTAGTGTGTTTTCTTGAAATTAATCTGCACCTGGCAACTAGGAGGCCGCGAGTGACTGATATTACCCGCCCAGCAAAGTACTGTAGTTCCTTTGAGCTGGAGATCATTCAGGAATAAGGTGTATTGTATAGCAAAACTATGTGAAGGAAAAATGGAGTATCAAAAAATCTACATAGAGAATATGGTAAATGGTATTAGTAAGGGTTTTGATTGGAAATGTTGAAAGATAGTGTATTAAGGGGGGAGTGAGAGGACAGCGACAGACGCCATTTTCACTAGACGCGGAGCAGCAGCTGTCTGACCAGTCTTTGTTTGCCGAGGGATTTCTCCAGCCATACCATAAGATAAGCCACAGGGTTGTATTAACGGGGTTGCAAGGAAGGGTAGAGTACACCGACAACCTACTGAGCAGTTTCTAAGAGAGTCCAGATTTCCTCGGGATTTATGTGTGTGTGACACTGGATGACAGAGGTGGTGGAGGAGTGCACAGTTCCAGTGTCGGACTAACAGCTATAGGGGAACCGAGCCCCATTAGGGTTATAAGATAATATTTTTCTTTCTGAATGCATCGAGTTACAAGGAATTAATTCTGTTATGTAATATTATGTTTTATAAATAGATATTTGTGTCATATCTACTTGGCTGTTTTCCCTACTTGTGTCTCCATTGGCTCAACTGAAAGCATCAAAAACCCCTAGACAACGTGAGCTGAGTAGTGGGGAAAAAGGTCGTGACACTGAAAATAAAATAATAACCCCAACCGTGATGGTCCTCATCGTTACTATTAGCACTACCAAAACAGGAGAATGGGCTGCATAATCAAACAGTAGCTTTAGCCCTTAAACTGTCAACAGCTGTCTGACATTCTTTGGTTTCTATGGCATTCATCCCACACTTCTGGGAATGTTACTTTCAATCTACTGTATCAATAGCCTCAATAGTGTGTATCAATATCTGTATCAATAGTGTGATTTTTCAGACATTAACATTAATATATATTGCACATTAACATTTTCACAAAATATCCTCAATCCCTATCTAATACCAATATATTCTAACTGTATAATACTACACTACAAAATACCATTACCTTTGGTAGCACATCTTTGTATGAGGAGCGATTTGGACTGAGAGTCTCCAACAAATTTCCGAATAACCTCCAAGTACTGCGGAGCGTTAAGAGCAGTTTGAAGTTCAACCGATGGTTCGTCGTCATCTTCAAGCATAACAGACGCTACTCGTTTTACATAGCGCACGACTGTGTCGACCTCTGCTACTGCACAGACGGCTTCAAGGCCTCCATCCCCCCCACCCTCTCCTGTTTGGAGAATTAAATTTATTAAACTATTACACAATGGGATTACAATATATAGATAATAAATTTTAAAACGTGAAGAGTTAGTTACTCTATACACACAAACCATTAGCAAGAGTATAGCTGACTACTATAGTACAAAAACATTAAATTAAAATACAAACACAAAATTTAATGTTACAAAAAAAACATTAGATGAAATGGACTGCTTCAATGACAACCTCTGGACCAGTTTAAAATCTTTAGTACCATTCCATTAAAGTTTTTTATAACTTTCGCAACTTATATTTAGTACTGTATTCTATTATGTTTTCATTATGTATCAGAAGCATGAACTAACATTTCAAAACCTATTCATAAATTTACGGAGTGAAAGATATAAACTGGTCCAGTAATGTAAAGTATCACAGAACCAAAATAATGCAGTGTTTAAACATATTGAATCCAACATTCACAATCCTTTGATATGGCCAAATTTCCCCATTCAGAAAAATTTTCTAGCTGGTGCAGAGCATTTGTAGTTCAGGGCGGACCAAAACGTTCTAGTTGGTCTTCAAAAAAAAAGCTGCACTTTAATACAATATAGCCCTGGGGCTTGTGATCCCTGTGTTCTTCCTGGAAGAAAAATTGCAAGATGCATTGCACCCCCTCTCTTCCTGGAAGGCTGCAATGTAATGAGTTTTGTGTCCAGTTTGTATAATTATACAAAATTAGTTGGTCAAGCTATTATAGTAGCCTTTATATCCCTCTTGACACTTTAGCATAGTCTGTGGAATTTTTAGAGGTTGTGTGTGGGTGAGGGAGCCGGTCGGCCGAGCGGACAGCACGCTGGACTTGTGATCCTGTGGTCCTGGGTTCGATCCCAGGCGCCGGCGAGAAACAATGGGCAGGTTTTCTTTCACCCTATGCCCCTGTTACCTAGCAGTAAAATAGGTACCTGGGTGTTAGTCAGCTGTCACGGGCTGCTTCCTGGGGGTGGAGGCCTGGTCGAGGACCGGGCCGTGGGGACACTAAAGCCCCGAAACCATCTCAAGATAACCTCTCAAGATGGGTAATGAATGGGTGAGAAAACTAGGTGCCTGTTATGATCGCCGTCTAATAGTCGTCCTTTCCGGCCTCAAGTCATTTTTACCTATCTAGATAGAAAGACCGCAGACGGCCCAAGCTGTAATCTAAGTTAGGAAGGAACGAGTCATACACAATCTTGCATGATATTTGGCTGTAAAGGGGCGAACCGAGGCAGATTGTGAAACAAAATGGTGCCCAGGTGGGCGGTGATACATCCAGGGCTTGGTGGAGTGTCACGACACATGCCTCAAGCTCATAAATCGTAAGAGATGACTGGTTGGGGCTCAGGTGCTCGGCTAATCAGCAACGAGCTTTCTGTGATGTCATCGGCGGGCACCGAACCCACCCCAGGAAGCAGAGCCCAGCTCACTGTTGAGCTAGACTTCAGACGGGGAGCTTGTGACCATGGGTGCTTTGGATCTTAAGTGGCGAGTTGAGCCTAGGAGAAAGGTAACATGACTGACCGTAGTGAGGTGCCACGGGGACCTTTCTAGATAAGGTCATACGAGTACTGTCGACAACAGAACCTGCTGAGAGTAGAAGAGACTTGATAGCATATGTTTTTATGTCTATCATCATCTAGTCAGACTTTGTTTACCCTGTTAGCACAGGTGGTTCTCTAGCTGCTGCAACTCACTATTGCTGAGCAAGCAGTGGTTGAGGGAAGAGCCATTTGGTTCACCACAATATCTGCACTTTCCTTAGCATATGAATAGCCTAGATACGATCATTTTTCAATACTGAAGGGCGACACGTAATTAACATCTTAAGGTTACCTTGAGATGATTTCGAGGCTTAGCGTCCCTCGGGGCCCGGTCCTCGCCCAGGCCTCCTTTTTGTTACACACTTCCCAGGAAGCAGCCCGTGAACAGGTGCATCAGGGTGAAAGACACTGCCCATTTGTTTCCGCCTCCACCGGGGATCGAACCCGGAATCTTGGGACTACGAATCCCAAGCGCTCTCCACTCAGCCGTCAGGCCCCATCTTTGTCAGAATGTTGATGTACTCTGCAGGAATGACTTCTGATGTCAGAGACCAAGTCTAGATTTAGGCTTAGTTGGCCTAGGGCGATCTCAATAAACCTGACCTTCCCTGAATGCAAACCTCAAATTTGTCTAAATCCTGGATACCCTTGTCAGTGTTAAGTGAACAGTGGCACCAGGTGAAAGAAAACATACCAGACATTTGTCTCCTTAAACCAGAGCTTCCTCTAAGATGTTCGTCGTCGACTTGAGCTGACATCTTCCTTCACCGACGAGTTGATTTTCAATTTAATTCAATTCTCAAAATAAACAATACCCAAATTTGTAACAAATTAGATGGCAAATTCCTTGGCATTCTCATTGACCACAAGCTGAATTTCCAGGGACACATTCTAAACATATCAAAAAAAGTTTCAAAAAATGTGGGCATTCTTTCTAAGATCAGATATTATGTACCACGCCCTGCCCTGGTGACTCTCTATTACTCCCTTATCTATCCATATCTCAACTATGGTATTTGTGCTTGGGGCTCTACTACCCAAAATCACTTACGTCCTCTAATTACTCAACACAAAGCTGCTATTAGGACAATATCCAATTCTGGCCCCAGACATCACTCGGTACCCCTACTTAAATCTCTGAATATGTTAGACATTAAGTCACTGCACATTCTCTCATGTGTATTATACATATATAAAACGCTAAACTATAATGCCAATCCTGATCTCAAAAGCTTCATAGAAGGTTGTAACAGAACCCATGAGCACCACACCAGAAATAAATACAGTTTTGATATTCCTAGAGTACGACTTAAACTAGAAATGCTCTACAACTCAAGGGGCCCAGAATGTGGAATGACCTTCCCAACCATGTTAAAGACTGTACCTCTCTCAACCAGTTTAAGTTAAAATCGAAGCTATACCTAATAAATTCCCTGTAACCTACCTTACCCCTCTATTGTCAACCCATGTATGTTTTTTGTTTTTTTTTTGTTTTTCAAATCAACGCTGTTTGAATGTAATTTTCTGTAATAATTTGTAATTGTATTTGTGCTGCTTTTTCAACAATGTTCCCCCCTCTTTTACCTCTATTTTTATTTGTACTCAACGCATTTTTTTCTTTTTACCCATTAGTTTTAAGCTTTAGTCATTAGTGTTTTTTCCTGCCCGAAACGCTTTGCGTAATAGTGGCTTTAGGCATTGTATGTACTAGCTCTATCTATAAAGCCAACAAACTTTGTAAAATCTCTTTATGTATGTACCTTTACCTAAATAAAAATTATTATTATTATTATTATTAATTTTTATATCAAACAATCCCTACAAGCGAACCTTATGATAAATGCACAGCTACATCATTACTCATAAACACGCCTCGTCTTCCAAGCTAAATAAAATATGCTAATTAAAGACAGGAACTGTTTAAAACAATTAAAACAGCGGGAGGCAGGGAGGGTAAACAATAGACCCGGGAATTACTGCAGGTGAGGAACAATAACAAAGAGCTCCTCCTGAGGTACAGACGGAGCTCCTGAGGTACAGAGAGGAGTGAGCAGCCTCCGCCTACCTTCTTCACCGGGATCCATGTTGACCAGAGTCACAGCACCGGCATATGGCGCGGCTGGTGTGTGTATAGAACATCCACAGACACCACCAACACCCTGGATCACCTGACACTGGGGCGGCGACAGCTGACTCACTGCCCGCCAATACCGTTATAAACGACACAACTCCACTTAAATAGGTTCAGGACAGCCGCTGCCACCATTAGAATGCGTCTCACAACCGCTGCCACCATTAGAATGCTTCTCAGATACCATTACCTCTGTTCCTCTGTTTTATGCTGGCAGATGCATCAGTTCCGTCGTCTATACTAGGGAGATTCGATCCACCGCTTACGGTCATTGATCCGAGATATTTTGCAAAGTACTTTGTACTAGATAATGAATGATATATTTTGTAATAAATGTGTAAATATTTATTTAATAACGGAAGCTTGAATCGCAAATATTCCAGGTGGGCGGAAGTAGGTGGGCGGAAGTAGGTGGGCGCAGCATGCAGGAGGAGGATGACTTGCTGGGCGCCCAGCATATATGGTGCTTGTGCATTCATTTTTGTTTTTTAATTTTGCCCCGAGGGGCGAGTTTATTGGGCAGCGCCACTCAACCTATGAGTGGACATACTGCCATAGCAGCATGTCCACTCAACCTATGAGTGGACATACTGCCATAGCAGCATGTACAACACTCCCCAATAGGAAGAAAACCCGCTGGGTTGCATGTGCATCTATGTAGATATGCATGAGGTTCAACTCCTGCACGAGTTGAACCTCATGCATATGTACTCATATGCATGAGTATATGCTCTTTATATGTACTCATTTGCGTATTCCGTTTCCATTGTGACCCTAATATCTTGTCCCTCTTCAGTATGTAGTGAAAATTGATACACAGAGTTTTAAAATCTCATTTGTATGGATACCATCTCACAGTGGGGCCTGACGGCTGAGTGGATAGCGCTCGATATTCGTAGTCCTATCCTAGCGGGTTCGACAAGGGGCGTTAAATAAAGTAACATCTGAATGCAGCATTTTAGGCTAAAAGTATCTGCACAAAAGTCCAAAGCAATGAGACTAGGTGGCAACACTCCAGACAGGCAGGTTGCACAATATCAATATCTCGGAGTGTAGATAGATTCTAAAATTACATTCAACAAGAAAATTCAATATCTGAAGGAGAAAGCAAAATCACGACTGAATATAATGAGAGCAATCACAGGGCCCCATCTAGGAGCGGGTCACAAGGTGTTTTACACAAAAATGTTTTACATACATGCCGTTCATTCCCTAGTTGATTATGCAGCGCCTGTCTTACTCACTCTTTCTCCTGGTTAGTGTTAAACCTTGAGGTTATTCAAAATGATGCAATGCGAGTCATAACAGGAGCTCCCAGATGGACTAAAATACTGAACCTAAGAATAAAAACCAAGCTAACGTTATGGTAAAAGGGATTGCTGCGTGCATGCTGACCAAGATATTGACTAGACTTAGAATCAGTTCACTTAAAGATATAATCACTGGAGCACTAACTCTGGACAGAAGAGACTCCAATAGCAACAGGTGGACCCATTGTGCGATAACAAACACAATCACTGAGAGGGATGTCGACGAAATACATGCAGACTTTGTTATGCAAGCCCCTTGGGAATCTCCGCCAGCAGATTTTAAGATTATAGTTCTTGAAGGAAAAAAGAACCAGACTAATCCTTATCCGCTATGCAATATTGCACAGATGCATATAGAAGCAAACTTGGCATCCGACAGCTTCACATACTTCACAGATGGATCAGTAGACCAGCAGGGACAAGAAACCGAAGCTGCAGTTAAAGCAGCAAACTGTAAATAGTTGGAGACTCTCAAACGGGTGTTCGAATTTACAAACAGAGATGCTAGCCATTCAAAAGATATGATAAAATCCATCTGATCACAAATGTCATATCATTAATGCAAACACTCAAACATCAAGGCCGTCTGGGACTTATCAACTGGGTGCCAAGTCATGTGGGAATAATAGGAAGTGACATTGCAGACGAAGCTGCAAAACTTGCAACTAAAAGAGGAAATGTAGACATTTACATACTACAGAGTCTATTACAGATTAAGAAAGTAATTAGAAGTAGAGCAATGCAGAAGATATACATTGACTACAACACAGCAGTTGCAACATCAGGATCTACGGGTTGGTACAAGAATTCAGCCAACTACGAACCACTTAGTTTGATGAAAGGGAGCAGTAGAACAACAGAAGTACACTTATATTGCATCAGGCTTGGATACCCATGTGTATGGGAAATAGGCTTATAGGTTTCGGAAGATGAAAGGAAACGTCAGCACTGTGGAGAAATGCCCGACAGACCACTGGAACATTATCCAACACAGTGCACAGTTACAAACCCAAGAGGAGTTTGTCAACAAACAATATTGTTTGAAAATAGCAAGACATGGGTTGACATTTAGGGGGTAAGGCAGGTTACATGGAATTTATTAGGTAGTACTTAGTTTTTCTCTTAAACTTGTTGAGAGGTACAGTCTTTGACATGATTGGGAAGGTCATTCCACATTCTGGATCCCTTGATTAGTAGAGCATTTCTACAATTGATATGTTTATCCTACACACCTCCCCCTATCCAGTGGGCAGCGGTGGATAGGTTACAATCACTTAGTTACTACCTACAGTTAGCAAACTGGGGATATTTGGCTAAAATTTCTGGTAGCAGACCATTTTGAATGAAATATTTACACATCTATGGAACATTTATTATAGAATTGTCTGAATTCACGTATCTTTTCGCACTCCATCACATAGTGACGGAGGGTGAGCGAATAATTTTGTTGACACAGTTTACATTTGGTCAGGTCTACATCAGCAGATAATGAGATCTCCCAGAGATACTTGTAACCGAGTCTAAGCCGAGCAGCAGTAACATCTAGAAGTCTGCTGATTTTATTGGATGATCCATAGATGTGTGGCTCCTCTTGCATGATAGTATGATGATAGATGGAATTACTGGTGTCGATTTCACTTTGCCTCAGAGCTACAAGATTTTGTTGAAGTTCTTGGTGTGCTATTGACAAACCTTAGATTGTCAATAAGTAGACTCGCCAGCAGAAATGTTGTTGATTTAGGGGCGAGAAAAAATATTTTGTTTATTATTAAATTTTGATCCTCAGGTTTGTGTAGTAGAGACCAACTTGAGTTATATACGGTTTACGTAAAACTACGACTGGAGGTGTAGGGTGAAGCAGTGTTCTTAGAATATTGTTTTAGATTCAGCTACTGGGAACCAAAAGTTGCAAGTAGCACGGGCTATGGTGAGCCCGTAGTGGACTTACCTGGCACAGGAGCGGGTTATGGCAGGTGGCTGCAGATAAGGAATCCCCAATGATGAACACACAAGTTATAAGCTATGTGAGCAAGAGCTACAAACACACTATAGGACATTTGTGAGTGCCCTCTTACTGTATCAATGATTTCAGACCAAATGATAAGAGATACAGTACTTTGAACTGTAACTATGTAAAATATACTTCTGCCCGGCTTGGCGCCTTCTTTTGATAATTACTTATTAGTGCTGTTAACTACTTCATTCATGTCTTCAAGAATATTGGAAAATATTCTTGTGCTTTACCCAGAGTTTCAAGTTTCCTCCTGATTCCATGTATGACTAACCATCCTGAGAGATGAGGATACTTGATAATTCGTTTTGTCGGGGGACAGACAGCCTGTGTATATACATATGTTAGATTCATATCGACCTCTCCCCTAGGTCGAAATATGACCTTTCCTATAATGCAACCCACACAGCAGTTGACTAAGTCCCAGGTATATCTACTTAAATTACTGCTAGGTGAATATAGGCATTATGTAATAGGAAACGTGCCCAACCGTTTCTGTCCCTCCTGGGATTCGAACCCGAGAATCATCGATCGAGTCTGTACTACAGAGACTCGAGATGAACTCATATAGCAAGCTTTTGATCTATACTCTGTAATTCCTGGTATAGGATTAGGTAGCAGGATATTGCTTTGTGTAGATATATAAGCTTGTTATTAAATAAACAAATAGGTATATCCTCACCTCTTCTTCAGAAGGCTGTCATTTATTTAATAATTCATTATTTTTGTAATAAATTGATTCAGTAGTGTTCCAGTAATTATTCAGTGAGGATTTCGATTAATAGTTTATTCAGTTAATGAGCTTGAGATTCATGAGGTGTCGCAGTGAAGTGACAATGAAGAGAACATGTCATATCATGTCGTGTTATGTCATGACATGACACAGAGAAGTCATGAGTATCCCTCTTGCTTGTGTTATGCTGTCAGACAGAAGTGGATCTCAATTTCCTTTTCCCCCTGTAACATTCTTCATGTCTTGTTGATAGTGTAGTGACCCCTCACAGGTCACGTCATTGTGACCTGTGTTCTTCATGTCTCTAATCTACTACTTTCACGTCTGTTTTACATGTCTTGAAGATGAAGGAG
Organism: Procambarus clarkii; assembly: GCF_040958095.1. Lineage (NCBI taxonomy): Eukaryota > Metazoa > Arthropoda > Malacostraca > Decapoda > Cambaridae > Procambarus > Procambarus clarkii. The sequence continues at coordinate 2,687,750 of NC_091222.1, forward strand.
GAAGAAGTCTTAGAGTAAGAAATTATAACAATGAACAAGAATATAACAACTCTTGTATATATCTCCAAAAAAAAAAACAATAACACATAATATCATATTTACAGCACTGGTAAGCATTTCTTCCCAGCACACAAATATTATAACAATTTGTATATTTATATGGTGAGAAAACTCGCCGTGGAGGACCAGCCGGATACGGTTAATCAGATTAACAATAATTATTTTAGTTTGCGCTGAAAAACGGGAAGAACGGGCGCAGGCTCTTGAGCAAATGTAAGGGGAGACTCTGCAATTTCCGCCGCTGCTCCAGCGCTAGGATGAGCTTGGCGTGGTCCACGGTGCCAAAGAACGGCTCGTTCTTGACCAGCACGTAGGCGTGAGGCGGGATTTCCGGTCGATAATTGGAGAAGTAGAAGCGATCCCTGGCTTCCTTGGTGCGTGGGGTCGGCGGCACGAATTTATTCCGCGTCTCGCTCGGAATATCGTTCTCGTTAGGGATGTCTGAAAGAAGGGAAATTGTGGGGGAAAGTTAGTTTTAGACACAAAGTTAAAGAGCATTTTAAAGCCTGCTATTTCCCTAGCTCAAGTCTGAGTATAGTAATGTGTATTATACACATTATATAAATGTTAAATCTATGTATTCATTTACAACAAACTCCATGAGTGGGCAAACAAATGGTTCCTAGAATTCAACCCCAGCCAGTGTAAGGAAATGAACTTTGGAAAGGGAAAAATGAGACCAGGAGGTATTTATGCTATAAGGGAACGACAACTAGAGGAGCTGGAGTGAGAAAAGGATTTTTGGGGTGAATATAATTCGAATACTCTCTCTCCAGAGGCACACATAAACAAGGTAACATCAGCAGCATGTGGGACGCTGGCGAACATGATTGCCTATTTCAAGGCAATCCACAGACAGCCTTTATTAAACCACTACTGGAATATACAGCACCGGTCTGGAATCCGAACCTTGTGAAGCATAAAGCCAAAATTAAAAGGTATAAAGATTTGCTACAAGAATAATGCCAGAGCTAAGATCGAAAACTTATGAGAATAGCTTAAGGGAACTGGATCTCACATCTCTAAAGAAGAGAAGAAACAGGGTGGACATGATCGCAACATCCAAGATACTGAAGGGAATTGACAAGGTGGACAAAGACAGCCTCTTTAAAATGAGAAAAAAAGAGAGGCGAGAGGACATAAGTGGAATCTGGAAACGTAAATGAGTAAAAAAAAGTAAGGAAATACTCGTACCCTGTAAGGCTAGTCAACAAGTGGAATGTATTGATAGAAGAAGTTGTAGAAGCCACCTCCATCCACAACTTTAAAACTAGATTCGATAAAGAATTCGAACGTCTGAATAGTTATATGATAACACAATAGGTACAACAAGGTTAGTAGGCTACACCTCACTTCCCCATCGACATTGGTAGGTAATTACTGATAGGTAAGTAGAAGAAACAACAGTTTCAAATTCCCCGTTACGGGCTACATGGAAACTTTGTTCCGAATAGCTGAATCTAAAACAACAGCAAGTTCCACGATCTTCATTTGTTGGAGAGAAAACAAGTGAATTCTAACTCTCTGTAGGAGGGCGTTCTAACCCTCCTACAGAGAGTTAAAACGCTCTTCCACCACCTATCAGGAGAAACCGTACAGGCCAAGACAAGTGCTTCAGCTGAGAATAAAGCTTGAGCACCATGGAGAGAAAGGTTCCACTCTGTGTCAACTTTCAGTCCGGCTAGGGGCCGCTGGATACATTGTCTCTCAGGTAAATACAACTGTGGCAGTCAGTGGAGAGGAGTCGCCCACTCTGGCAACACCAACTCTCACTTCCAATATATCAACCCCACTATCAACTTCCGTTGCTTATCATTCTCATAGAAGCCAGATTATGTATAGATGCCAGAACAGCAGGTATTCCTTGGTGTACATTATATTACGTTAGTTGATCTACCTGTCGCTTGGCGTCTGGAGCGGTACTTCTTGGGTGATCTGATGGAGTTGGCAGCCTTGGTCTCCTCCCTGGTCTCCGTGTTGGACGTGTCTACAGCCTGTGTCTCCTTCCTGATCTCCGTGTTGGTCGTGTCTACAGCCTTGGTCTCCTCCCTGGTCTCCGTGTTGGTCGTGTCTACAGCCTTGGTCTCCTCCCTGGTCTCCGTGTTGGTCGTGTCTACAGCCTTGGTCTCCTCCCTGGTCTCCGTGTTGGACGTGTCTACAGCCTGTGTCTCCTTCCTGGTCTCTGTGTTGGTCGTGTCTACAGCCTTGGTCTCCTTCCTGATCTCCGTGTTGGTCGTGTCTACAGCCTTGGTCTCCTCCCTGGTCTCCGTGTTGGTCGTGTCTACAGCCTTGGTCTCCTTCCTGGTCTCCATGTTGGTCGTGTCCACAGCCTGTGTCTCCTCCCTGGTCTCCATGTTGGTCGTGTCCACAGCCTGTGTCTCCTCCCTGGTTTCCATGTTGGTCGTGTCGGTGGGTCGGCAAAGCATGGGCTCCGGGAGGCACAGTAACAGCCCCAACAACAGTGTCTGAAAATAGGAACTTTGGTTAATGTTACACAACATTTCCACGCACATATTGGTTAATGTTTCACATTATGTTACTATGTAACTCCTAATCACCTTCCCTCTGACTCTCTCACGTCATCAAACAGTGGAGGAGTAATTTTCTGTGATTCAGATCAGTTCTTCACGCTTTCGAAAACCCAATATGCAAAATAAATGCTAAGAATGTTGTAACATCCATTGTAAACATCATTAACACACAAAGCAAGAGTTTCAGAGTCATTTTAATGGATGTCGTCACACACAGGTTTAGTCCAGCATTATATGACACAAACAAGGCAGCTAAATCGACAATCGACTTGAGAATGGTCCAGGACGGACCGAAACGTCGTCGTCCCTTCACTTTCTAATGTGTGGTCTGGTCAACATACGTCAGCCACGTTATTGTGACTCATCGCCTGCAAGGAAGCTAAAACTGCATATGTTTAGTCTGAAACTGAGTTAGACTCAGGCATTCCAATCTCTGTTGTTAAAAAGTAATATTTCAGGAAATTAGGAACGGAAGAGGAGTCACTGAAACTCAAAGGGCAGAAAGTAAGAGTATGAAGTTGTTTAAAAACCGAGAATTATATGTAACGATTGTACAAAGAATACACTAGACAGTGTGACATTGTAATTGCCAGAATTAGGCTGGGATATCCATATCCATGACAGGTGGCTATAGGTAATGAATCCCCCCCCAATGGTGAACATCCTAATTGTAAACTATGTGAACAAGAGCTGGGACATACTCTCCAACACTATATATGTGATTGTCCTGTTATTAGTGATTTCAATGGTATGAGGTACTCTGAATTCTGTAACTATTTCATACACTCACGAATATTGGAAGATATTCTTGTGTTGTGCCCAGAGTTTGCTAGTGGAGGCTAATAGATTAGTCTATTTCATATGTCCTCTCCTGATTCCATGTGTGACAAACCATGCTGTGAGAAAGGGATATTAGACGAACTCATAACTAGCTTTTGATCTCATTTTGTTTTGTTTATATATATATATATATATATATATATATATATATATATATATATATATATATATATATATATATATATATATATATATATATGTCGTACCTAGTAGCCAGAACGCACTTCTCAGCCTACTATGCAAGGCCCGATTTGCCTAATAAGCCAAGTTTTCCTGAATTAATATATTTTCTCTAATTTTTTCTTATTAAAATGATAAAGCTACCCATTTCATTATATATGAGGTCAATTTTTTTTATTGGAGTTAAAATTAACGTAGATATATGACCAAACCTAACCAACCCTACCTAACCTAACCTAACCTATCTTTAGAGGTTAGGTTAGGTTAAGTAGCAGAAAAAAGTTAGGTTAGGTTAGTTTAGGTAGGTTAGGTAGTCGAAAAACAATTAATTCATGAAAACTTGGCTTATTAGGCAAATCGGGCCATGTATAGTAGGCTGAGAAGTGCGTTCTGGCTACTAGGTACGACATATATATATATATATATATATATATAATATATATATATATACAAGAGTTGTTACTTTCTTGTACAGCCACTAGTACGCATAGCATTTCGGGCAGGTCCTTAATCCTAATTTTCCCTGGAATACGACCCGCCAAATCGTTTAACAACCAGGTACATATTCACTGCTGGGTGAACAGAGGCTACAGTTAAGAATTGATGTGCAGTCAATCCACCCCGGCTAGGATACGAACCCAAGCAAAAAGAGCTCGCCAAGCGCCAGCCCAGTGTCTTACCACTGCGCCACGGGGACCATATAGAACAGCCTAGCAACACATCGCTGTGTATACCTAAAAAGCTTCACATCAAAGTCCCGTAAGCGGATGGCTTCACAGTGGCTGCGTTGGACGAATGTTTTATGTCCAAAAACTTGGACATAAGGCCAGATGTCCAAGGGGACGGGGTGTCCAGGGTCCCGTAGTGTCCAGAGGGAGGAAGGAATGTCCACTAGGGAGAAGTGTCCATAGAGAGGGGTGTCCCAGACCGGAGTAGTGTCAAGAGGAAGGTCGAGGGAGTCACAGGGCGAAGGACAGCCAATAGAGGAGTCCTTCCATCACGAGAAGAGTCAAGAGGTTAAGGACATGAGGGAGAGGCGTGGAGGGACAGGTTAGGGGGACCATGAGGGAGGAGTCTGCCCTCCCAACAGTGATGGACACGAAGGGGAGGGAGAGAACCATTATTCTGTCGGTCATATATACACATAGTGATCTCATTCACTGCGAGAAAGCAGCCCAAGAAGGCAGGGCATGAAGGCAGCGCGCCTCTGTGGAAAGCCTAGTGTTTGCCAGGGAAAAATCGTGACCGCTTTCTCCCCAACCTGTTACCCTGCCACAGGTGGTGGTGGTGGGGGGGGGGGGAAGGGGGAACACAGGTGATGGAGGGGTAAATTACAGGTGTTGGAGGGTAATTACAGGTGCTGGAGGATAATTACAGGTGCTGGAGGTTTATTACAGGTGCTGGAGGGTAATTACAGGTGCTGGAGGATAATTACAGGTGCTGGAGGGTAATTACAGGTGCTGGAGGGTAATTACAGGTGCTGGAGGGTTATTACAGGTGCTGGCGGGTAATTACAGGTGCTGGAGGATTATTACAGGTGCTGGAGGATAATTACAGGTGCTGGAGGGTAATTACAGGTGCTGGAGGGTTATTACAGGTGCTGGAGGATAATTACAGGTGCTGGAGGGTAATTACAGGTGCTGGAGGGTTATTACAGGTGCTGGAGGATAATTACAGGTGCTGGAGGGTAATTACAGGTGCTGGAGGGGTAATTACAGGTGCTGGAGGGTAATTACAGGTGCTGGAGGGTAATTACAGGTGCTGGAGGGTAATTACAGGTGCTGGAGGGTAATTACAGGTGCTGGAGGATAATTACAGGTGCTGGCGGGTAATTACAGGTGCTGAAGGGTTATTACAGGTGCTCGAGGGTAATTACAGGTGCTGGAGGATAATTACAGGTGCTGGAGGGTTATTACAGGTGCTGGCGGGTAATTACAGGTGCTGAAGGGTTATTACAGGTGCTCGAGGGTAATTACAGGTGCTGGAGGATAATTACAGGTGCTGGAGGATAATTACAGGTGCTGGCGGGTAATTACAGGTGCTGGAGGGTAATTACAGGTGCTGGAGGATAATTACAGGTGCTGGAGGGTATTACAGGTGCTGGAGGGTAATTACAGGTGCTGGAGGATAATTACAGGTGCTGGAGGGTTATTACAGGTGCTGGAGGATAATTACAGGTGCTGGAGGATAATTACAGGTGCTGGAGGGTTATTACAGGTGCTGGAGGATAATTACAGGTGCTGGAGGATAATTACAGGTGCTGGAGGGTTATTACAGGTGCTGGAGGATAATTACAGGTGCTGGCGGGTAATTACAGGTGCTGGAGGATAATTACAGGTGCTGGAGGGTAATTACAGGTGCTGGAGGATAATTACAGGTGCTGGCGGGTAATTACAGGTGCTGGAGGGTAATTACAGGTGCTGGAGGGTAATTACAGGTGCTGAAGGGTAATTACAGGTGCTACAGGTTAATTACAGGTGCTGGACGGGGCGATGCATGCTAAACAGAGACAATGTAATGACAGAACCGTGCCAACAGTGACAGTCACTGTTGGACAGAACCGTGCCAACAGTGACAGTGGACAGAAGTGTGGGGTCTGTAAGACTCATCGAGGTGTGACGAGAGTGAGTCAGGATCAGGTTCAACTCACCTTTCCTTCTCAGGTCACCCATCCACACACCAACATCACCATAATATATATATATATATCCTCAGGGGATTCGAACTCTGGGTGTCAGGGCGTCTCCCAACCAAGAGCACTTCCCCCACAAGCGAAAAACACCCGCTAGGGAAATTTTCAACTTTTTCCCCTGTGTCGCACACATTACCCACGGGGGGCAGGAACACCCCCCTGTGTCACACACACAGTACCCACAGGGGGCAGGAACACCCCCTGTGTCACACACAGTACCCACGGGGGGCAGGAACTCCCCCTGTATACTCACCCTCAGCATGGCTGGCCGGGGCGGTTATACACCTGTGTACCGCCTCAAGTTTCCCGCCAAACTGCCGGCGCCACGCGCCTCAACCCCAAGAAGAAGAGAAAGGCACTAACAACTCCTCCCCATCACACTCAACTCTCCTGAACTGCTCCGTTCACGTCACAGATATCCTGCACGCTGATTGGCTCTAGCTCTATACCAACCGACAGATTCTCATGTTGCAGCTTATGCAATATGGTCAATATATATCTCCTGCATTGCTCTCTCATTATTTTCTTAATCTGCATTAGACCCTCTGGTACTTCTATGTCTGCAATGCACCTCTGAGTTGCAAGAGGGTCAAACCTATACATTGGGTTTACCAAATGTAAACCAATGGTTTATTGGTATACATTTTTGGTCCTCGTAGAGCAATAATACCTGGTAGTGGGGGGGGGGGTTGGCAAAAGGCTTGCATAGTAATATCTGTATGTTGACACTTCTCTTGGTCATTTATTGACCACTCTAAGTATCAGGTTGTCTAATAAAATATTAATACTGTAATGATAAAATTGTTATCTATAGTTTAGCCTAACAATTACCTTATCAATTATGTCCAGCGAAGATCCTTCCACAAGTACATAGAGGAATTGCTCTCTCAATCACTCCTTGCATCTGATTTTTATTTTATAAATCAAATCTGATTAAGTTTTAAGATTTCATAGCAAAATAAAATAAATTGTGAGGTAACTTCTAATATTGCCAATATTGTATTCACAAAGGCTCAAAATAGGGCTAAAATCCTATTCTTTTTTCCTTGCGTTATGTTAAACAAGAATACACAAAATTTGAAGAAAAAACAATCCATGAATAACCTGTAAAGGTATTCACAAATATATTATTTAAATATATTCAAGAAACGTTAATTACATGGATGTATCTGGCGACATTTACAATATAAAAACCGGTTAGTCTCCAATTGGAACGCGGTTTGATGACGTCATTACAGATATCAATGACGTCATAGAGAGGCAGGTAACTGCCACTCCCTGAGGGAAATTTCCGAAACTTTCCTACGTCATGTATAAATAGTCCTTAACTCAGGTCATAGTTATTTAAAGGCGATGACGAATGCTTCAGAGACTACAAGATTGCATAGCCTCCCTTAGCCCCAGTCCGTTAGGCCTCCCTCAGCCCCAGTCCGTTAGGCCTCCCTCAGCCCCAGTCCGTTAGGCCTCCCTCAGCCCCAGTCCGTTAGGTTTCCCCGCCTCGGTCCGTCAAGTTCCCCTGCCTCGGTCCGCCGTTTACCCCGCCTCGGTCCGCCGTTTCCCCGCCTGGACCCGTCAAGTTTCCCCAGGATATATTTACCCCGCCCAGCGTGCCGGCTCACGTTACCCGCTCACCTGGAGCAGCAGGTTTCCACAGGGGAGCTCCCGCAATACTTTCTAAACACACATCCTTGTCATGGACACCGGAGAAAAGAAGGCTGATTTTGCTTTGAAAATTAACTTGTGGGGTAACATTTATCGTCTCGCAATTTTAGCATCATGGCAGTTTTGTATATACTTAATTGTCAACCGCCATGAGAGGACTAGGCTATGTGGAGAGTTCCCGCCATGAGAGGACTAGGCTATGTGGAGATTTCCCGCCATGAGAGGACTAGGCTATGTGGAGATTTCCCGCCATGAGAGACTAGGCTATGTGATTTCCCGCCATGAGAGGACTAGGCTATGTGGAGATTTCCCGCCATGAGAGGACTAGGCTATGTGGAGAGTTCCCGCCATGAGAGGACTAGGCTATGTGAAGATTTCCCGCCATGAGAGGACTAGGCTATGTGGAGAGTTTCCCGCCATGAGAGGACTAGGCTATGTGGATAGTTCCCGCCACGCTTTGGCGGGAACAGGTATATACGACTCGGATTCCTCTTGGACTAATATGACACGTCAGGGGAAGGACATATTGTGCTGTAGAGCTGCATAGCATAAAACTGTATAGCATGTGTCACAGCTTATTATTTATTTATATATACAAGAAGGTACATTGGGTTTATGAGAGTACATAGCATGATGTGTTTACATCTTGCAAAGCCACTAACACGCATGTAGCGTTTCGGGCAGGTCCCTAATCTAACAGATAATTTTAAATATGTAATTTGCAGCAAAAAATAAAGAATATTAACAGGTACATTGTAAGAAAATTTGAAGAAAATTAATAGGTACATTATAGTAAAATTCGAGAATTATCAACTGGTACATTGTAGCAAATTTGAGGATTATTAATAGGTACATTGTAGTAAAATTTTCGTTCAACATAATAACCAGGATTTAAGATGATAGCAGTGAATACAATGAAGTTGCATAGCTTAGGCACATATATTGGGAGAATTGGGTAGAATAAGATACAGTGTGAGTTTAAAGTACTAGGTAGGAAGAAACAGTGAGGATGAAATTAGCACTTTTTTGAGTTACTTTTGAATAAGGCATAGATTGGATAAGCCCTAGTTAGTATGACACATGAACGAAGGTTGAATCTAGCGTGATAAGGAAGTGTGACACTGGAAGAAAGACTTAAATTAGCGTGACAGATATCAAATCAACTTTATTCATGCCACAATACACTAGCTAGATGACTGCATTACTTCCTGCATAGGAGAGAGAGAGGCATTTGCGCTTTTCCTGAGTAAGAGAGCGGATTGCATCACTTTAATAGTGTTCAGATGTCCGTTGAACACCCTGAATGCTTCCTAAGGGCATCAAAACACTATTTACAGTTGTTTCTGATAAAACATTTGCCCCATGAATAGATTCTACTTCTCAGTGTTTGATTTCAAGACATCCTCTCCACCGTGTGAGGTTATCGTGTCCAAACCGGTGCTGATTCACAGAACCAGTTTACGATCAGCAGCTCAGTATAACCTGTGCTAGGCTTGCGTAACCTCACAACGTTTGTTCTGGCTATTGACTGTAAGCCTTTCACATCATTCTCCATGTGCCTTAATTTACTTAATACATTATTATGATAGTTATACACATACATACTCCTTACTATATATATATATATATTATATTATATATATAAATATATAATATATAATATATATATATATATATATATATATATATATATATATATATATATATATATTATATATATATAATACTACTGAATATAGTCCTGGGGACCATTCAGGCTTGTTTGCATATATATATATATAATATATATATATATATATATATATATATATATATATATATATATATATATATATATATATATATATATATATATATATATACATATATTAGATTATTTTGCCAAATTCTGGCTCTCTGCACATATTTGGAGTTTAAAATTGCGACTTTTTATACCGAAAATATGCCAATTACTGAAAGCGGTGGTGGGTTACATTTTGCCCAAACCCCCTGCAGTTTTCGGAATATCCCAAAAATCCCAAATTCGACTCCTGAGTAATATTTTGGAGCCAAATTCTGGATCACTGCACCTATTCGCAGTTTAAAATTCCGACTTTTTATACCGAAAATATGCCAATTAATGAAAGCGGCGGTGGGTCACATTTTGCCCAAACCCCCCTGCAGTTTTCAAATTATTTCAAACATCCCAAATTCGACTCCTGAGTCATATTTTGGAGCAAAATTCTGGCTCTCTGCACCTATTCACAGTTTGAAATTGCGACTTTTTATACCAAATATATGCAAATTACGGAAAGCGGCAGTGGGTCACATTTTGCCCAAACCCCCCTGCAGTTTTCAAAATATCCCAAACACCCCAAATTCGACTCTTAAGTCATATTTTCGAGCCAAATTCTGGCTCTCTGCACCTATTCGCAGTTTGAAATTCCGAATTTTTATACCGAAATATGCCAATTACTGTAAGCGGCGGTGGGTCACATTTTGCCCAAACCCCCCTGCAGTTTTCAAATATCCCAAACACCCCAAATTCGACTCCTGAGTCATATTTGGAGCCAAATTCTGGCTCTCTGCACCTATTCGCAGTTTGGAAATTGCAACTTTTTATACCAAAAATATGCCAATTACTGAAAGCGGTGGTAGGTCACATTTTGGCCAAACCCCCCAGCAGTTTTCAAAATATCCCAAACACCCAAATTCGACTCCTGAGTCATATTTTGGAACCAAATTCTGGCTCTCTGCACCTATTCGCAGTTTGAAACTCCGACTTTTTATACCGAAAATATGCCAATTACTGAAAGCAGCGGTGGGTCACATTTTGCCCAAACCCCCTGCAGTTTTCAAAATATCCCAAACAACCCAAATTCGACTCCTGAGTCATATTTCGGAGCCAAATTCTGGCTCTCTGCACCTATTCGCAGTTTGAAATTCCGAATTTCTATCCGAAAATATGCCAATTACTGAAAGCGGCGGTGGGTCACATTTTGCCCAAACCCCCCTGCAGTTTTCGGAATATCCCAAACATCCAAATTCGACTCCCGAGTCATATTTTGGAGCAAAATTCTGGATCTCTGCACCTATTCGCAGTTCAAATTTCCGACTTTTTATACCGAAAATATGCCAATTACTGAAAGCGGCGGTGGGTCATATTTTGCCCAAACCCCCCTGCAGTTTTCAAATTATTTCAAACATCCCAAATTCGATTCCCGAGTCATATTTTGGAGCCAAATTATGGCTCTCTGCACCTATTCGCAGTTTGAAATTGCGACTTTTTATACCAAAAATATGCCAATTACTGAAAGCGGTGGTGGGTTACATTTTGCCCAAACCCCCCCTGCAGTTTTCAAATTATTTCAAACATCCCAAATTCGATTCCCGAGTCATATTTTGGAGCCAATTATGGCTCTCTGCACCTATTCGCAGTTTGAAATTCCGACTTTTTATACCGAAAAAATGCCATTACTGAAAGCGGCGGTGGGTCACATTTTGCCCAAACCCCCTGCAGTTTTCAAAATATCTCAAACATCTCGTATCTGACTCATTTTAAGGCAATCAAGTAAGGCAAGAGTTCCTAAGGCAACAGTAAGGCAAGAGTTCCTAAGGCAACATTAAGGCAAGAGTTCCTAAGGCAACAGTAAGGCTCTAACTGTTGACTATCCTTCGACCCCACCTGTGTAAGGCCCCAAGCTCTATGGTCTGGGGCCAACCCTCCCATTATTCTGGGCTCTAGGAGGCTGTAACTCTGGACCCCACCTGTATAAGGCCCAAAGCTCTATGGTCTGGGGCCAACCCTCCCATTATCCTGGTGCTCTAGGAGACTCTACCTCTGGACCCCACCTGTGTAGGCCCCAAGCTCTATGGTCTGGGGCCAACCCTCCCATTATCCTGGTGCTCTAGGAGACTCTACCTCTGGACCCCACCTGTGTAAGGCCCCAAGCTCTATGGTCTGGGCCAACCCTCCCATTATCCTGGTGCTCTAGGAGACTCTACCTCTGGACCCCACCTGTGTAAGTAAGTAATTATCAACAGAAGGCACCAAACCGGGAAGGCTATGTAGCACCATCAAATGTACGGGATAATCAGAGGGCGCTAAATTCACCAAGGATGCCAATACGAGAACAGAAACGCATAAGGCGAACGATATCAAAAGTATCCGAGTCACCAAGAATACTATCGAGAGACAAGCGACTACGGAGATGGTCGGAAAACAAGACACGCTCGTTCCGGAAGTCAGGACATTCAACAAGGATATGCACGATCGTAAGAGGGACAATGCAATTAAGACAATAAGGAGCAGGATGGCGCTCCATCAAGTGACCATGAGTTGAGAGAGTATGGCCAATACGCAACCTCACCAGAGCCGTTACCCATCGCCGGTTACGGTGGTTGAAGGACGGTCACGAGGACACACAACTTTTAAGAGTACGTAGTTTGTTACCTGTAACAGACGACCAACAAGCCTGCCAACGGGTAAGGATGGAGGAATAGATAACCGGGTAAAAGTCGGAATAAGGAATACCTTTACAAGAGATGGGACAAGAGCGGACAGCTTCCCTGGCAGCAGCATCTGCACGCTCATTTAAAGACACCAATATGGCTGGGAACCCAACAAAACTCAACCAACTTAAATTTACTGTGAACAAGAAACAGCCAATGCTGGTTCTCGACAACTACTGGATGAACCGGATTAAAGGACCCGAGAGCCATGAGGGCACTACGAGAGTCAACAAAATTTGGCTGCAAAATATGGCTCTGCCATCGAAATTGGGATATTTTGAAAATTGTAGGGGAGATTGGGACAAATGTGCCCAAACGCCGCTTTCAGTACTTGGCATATGTTGGGTATAAAAAGTCGTAATTTCAAACGGCGAATACGTGCATAGAGCCATGATTTGGCTCCAAAATATGGCTCAGACCTCGAAATTGGGATGTTTGGGATATTTTAAAAAACTGCAGGGGGGTGTGGGACAAATATGACCAAACTCCGGTTTCAGTACTTGGCATATGTTCCCTATAAAAAGTCGTAATATCAAACTGTGAATACGTGCAGAGAGCCAGAAATTGGCTTAAAATATTGCTCAGGCCTCGAAATTGGATGTTTGGGATATTTTGAAAATTGCAGGCGAGTTTGTTTCAAATGTGACTCACTGCCGGTTTCAGTACTTTGCATATGTTGGGTATAAAAGTCGTAATTTCAAACTGCGAATACGTGCAGAGAGCCAGAATTTGGCTCCAAAATATGGCTCAGGTCTCGAAATTGGGATGTTTGGGGTATTTTTAAAACTGCAGAGGAGATTGGGACAAATGTGACCAAACGCCGCTTTCAGTACTTGGCATATGTTGGGTATAAAAAGTCGTAATTTCAAACTGCGAATACGTGCAGATAGCCAGAATATGGCTCCAAAATATGGCTCAGGCCTCGTAATTGGGATGTTTGGGATATTTTGAAAACTGCAGGGGAGTTTGTGAAAATGTGACTCAATGCCGCTTTCAGTACTTGGCATATGTTGGGTATAAAAAGTCGTATTTTCAAACTGCGAATACGTGCAAAGAGCCAGAATTTGGTTCCAAAATATGCTCAGGCCTCGAAATTCGGAAGTTTGGGATACTTTGAAAACTGCAGGGGGGTTTGGGACAAATATGACCAAACGCCGCTTACAGTACTTGGCATATGTTGGGTATAAAAAAGTCGCAATTTCAAACTGCGAATACGTGCAGAGAGCCAGAATTTGGCTCCAAAATATGGCTCAGGCCTCGAAATTGGGATGTTTGGGATATTTTGAAAACTGCAGGGAGATTTGGGACAAATGTGACCATACGCCGCTTTCAGTACTTGGCATATGTTGAGTATAAAAAGTCGTAATTTCAAACTGCGAATACGTGCAGAGAGCCAGAATTTGGCACCAAAATATGGCTCAGGCCTTGAAATTGGGATATTTGGATATTTTGAAAACTGCAGGGAGGTTTGGGTCAAATGTGACCAAACGCCGCTTTCAGTACTTGGCACATGTTGGGTATAAAAAGGAGCAATTTCAAACTGCGAATACGTGCAAAGAGCAAAAATTTGTCTCCAAAATATGGCTCATGCCTCGAAATTGGGATATTTGGGATATTTTGAAAACTGCAGCGGAGTTTGTTCAAAATTTGACTCACTGCTGCTTTCAGGACTTGGCATATGCTGGGTGTAAAAAAAATTCGTAATTTTAAATTGCGAATACGTGCAGAGAACCCAGAATTTTGCTCCAAAATATGGCTCAGGCCTCGAAATTGGAATGTTTGGGATATTTTGAAAACTCCAGGCGGGTTTGTGCAAAATTTGACTCACTGCCGCTTTCAGTACTTGGCATATGTTGGGTATAAAAAGTCGTAATATGAAACTGCGAATACGTGCAGAGAGCCACAATTTGGCTCCAAAATATGGATCAGGCCTCGAAATTGGGATACTTGGGATATTTTGCAAACTGCAGGAGGTTTGGGACAAATGTGACCAAACGCCGCTTTCAGTACTTGGCATATGTTGGGTATAAAAGTCGTAATTTTAAACTGCGAATACGTGCTGAGAGCCAGAATTTGGCTCCAAAATATGGCTCAGGCCTCGAAATTGGGATATTTGGGATATTTTGAAAACTGCAGGGGAGTTTGTGCAAAATGTGACTCACTGGCCGCTTTCAATACTTGGCATATGTTGGGTATAAAAAGTCGTATTTTCAAACTGCGAATACGTGCAGAGACCCAGAATTTGGCACCAAAATATGGCTCAGGCCTTGAAATTGGATATTTGGGATATTTTGAAAACTGCAGGGAGGTTTGGGTCAAATGTGACCAAACGCCGCTTTCAGTACTTGGCACATGTTGGGTATAAAAAGGAGCTATTTCAAACTGCGAATACGTGCAGAGAGCAAAAATTTGGCTCCAAAATATGGCTCATGTCTCGAAATTGGGATATTTGGGATATTTTGAAAACTGCAGGAGAGTTTGTGCAAAATGTGACTCACTGCTGCTTTCAGGACTGGGCATATGCTGGGTATAATTAGTCGTACTTTCAAACTGCGAATACGTGAAGAGAGCCAGAATTTGCTCCAAAAATATGGCTCAGGCCTCGAAATTGGGAAGTTTTTTATATTTTGAAAACTGCAGGGAGGTTTGGGTTGAATGTGACCAAACACCGCTTTCAGTACTTGGCATATGTTGGGTATAAAAAGTCGTAATTTCAAACTGCGAGTACGTGCAGAGAGACGGAATTTGGCCCTAAAATATGGCTCAGGCCTCGATATTGGGATATTTGGGATATTTTAAAAACTGCAGGGGAGTTTGTGCAAAATGTGACTCACTGCCGCTTTCAGGACTTGGCATATGTTGGGTATAAAAAGTCGTATTTTAAAACTGCGAATACGTGAAGAGAGCCAGAATTTGGCTCCAAAATATGGCTCAGGCCTCGAAATTTGGATGTTTGGGATATTTTTGTAAACTGCAGGGGGTTTGGGACAAATATGACCAAACGCCGCTTTCAGTACTTGGCATATGTTGGATATAAAAATTCGTAATTTCCAACTGCGAATACGTGCAGAGAGCCAGAATTTGGCTCCAAAATATGGCTCAGGCCTCGAAATTGGGATTGTTTGGGATATTTTGAAAACTGCAGGGGAGATTTGGGACAAATGTGACCATACGCCGCTTTCAGTACTTTGGCATATGTTGAGTATAAAAAGTCGTAATTTCAAACTGCGAATACGTGCAGAGAGCCAGAATTTGGCACCAAAACATGGCTCAGGCCTTGAAATTGGATATTTTGGATATTTTGAAAACTGCAGGGAGGTTTGGGTCAAATGTGACCAAACGCCGCTTTCAGTACTTGGCACATGTTGGGTATAAAAAGGAGCAATTTTCAAACTGCGAATACGTGCAGAGAGCAAAAATTTGGCTCCAAAATATGGTTCATGCCTCGAAATAGGGATATTTGGGATATTTTTGAAAACTGCAGCGGAGTTTGTGCAAAATGTGACTCACTGCTGCTTTCAGGACTTGGCATATGCTGGGTGTAAAAAAAATTCGTAATTTTAAACTGCGAATACGTGCAGAGAGCCAGAATTTGGCTCCAAAATATGGCTCAGGCCTCGAAATTGGGATGTTTGGGGTATTTTTAAAACTGCAGAGGAGATTGGGACAAATGTGACCAAACGCCGCTTTCAGTACTTGGCATATGTTGGGTATAAAAAGTCGTAATTTCAAACTGCGAATACGTGCAGAGAGCCAGAATATGGCTCCAAAATATGGCTCAGGCTTCGTAATTGGGATGTTTGGGATATTTTGAAAACTGCAGGGGAGTTTGTGAAAATGTGACTCACTGCCGCTTTCAGTACTTGGCATATGTTGGGTATAAAAAGTCGTATTTTCAAACTGCGAATACGTGCAGAGAGCCAAGAATTTGGCTCCAAAATATGGCTCAGGCCTCGAAATTGGGATGTTGGGATATTTTGAAAACTGCAGGGAGATTTGGGACAAATGTGACCATTACGCCGCTTTCAGTACTTGGCATATGTTGAGTATAAAAAGTCGTAATTTCAAACTGCGAATACGTTCAGAGAGCCAGAATTTGGCACCAAAATATGGCTCAGGCCTTGAAATTGGAATATTTGGGATATTTTGAAAACTGCAGGGAGGTTTGGTCAAATGTGACCAAACGCCGCTTTCAGTACTGGGCACATGTTGGGTATAAAAAGGAGCAATTTCAAACTGCGAATACGTGCAGAGAGCAAAAATTTGGCTCCAAAATATGGCTCATGCCTCGAAATGGGATATTTGGGATATTTTGAAAACTGCAGCGGAGTTTGTGCAAAATGTGACTCACTGCTGCTTTCAGGACTTGGCATATGCTGGGTGTAAAAAAAATTCGTAATTTTAACTGCGAATACGTGCAGAGAGCCAGAATTTGGCTCCAAAATATGGCTCAGGCCTCGAAATTGGAATGTTTGGGATATTTGAAAACTCCAGGCGGGTTTGTGCAAAATGTGACTCACTGCCGCTTTCAGTACTTGGCATATGTTGGGTATAAAAAGTCGTAATATGAAACTGCGAATACGTGCAGAGAGCCATAATTTGGCTCCAAAATATGGATCAGGCCTCGAAATTGGGATACTTGGGATATTTTGCAAACTGCAGGGAGGTTTGGGACAAATGTGACCAAACGCCGCTTTCAGTACTTGGCATATGTTGGGTATAAAAAGTCGTAATTTTAAACTGCGAATACGTGCTGAGAGCCAGAATTTGGCTCCAAAATATGGCTCTGTTCTCGAAATTGGGATATTTTGAAACTGTAGGGAGATTGGGACAAATGTGCCCAAACGCCGCTTTCAGTACTTGGCATATGTTGGGTATAAAAAGTCGTAATTTCAAACGGCGAATACGTGCATAGAGCCATGATTTGGCTCCAAAATATGGCTCAGACCTCGAAATTGGGATGTTTTGGATATTTTAAAAACTGCAGGGGGTGTGGGACAATATGACCAAACTCCAGTTTCAGTACTTGGCATATGTTCCGTATAAAAAGTCGTAGTATCAACTGCAAATACGTGCAGAGAGCGAGAAATTGGCTTAAAAATATTGCTCAGGCCTCGAAATTGGGATGTTTGGGGTATTTTGAAAATTGCAGGGGAGTTTGTTCAAAATGTGACTCACTGCCGGTTTCAGTACTTTGCATATGTTGGGTATAAAAGTCGTAATTCCAAACTGCGAATACGTGCAGAGAGCCAGAATTTGGCTCCAAAATATGGCTTAGGCCTCGTAATTGGGATGTTTGGGATATTTTGAAAACTGCAGAGGAGTTTGTGAAAATGTGACTCACTGCCGCTTTCAGTACTTGGCATATGTTGGGTATAAAAAGTCGTATTTTCAAACTGCGAATACGTGCAAAGAGCCAGAATTTGGTTCCAAAATATGGCTCAGGCCTCGAAATTCGGAAGTTTGGGATATTTTGAAAACTGCAGGGGGTTTGGGACAAATATGACCAAACGCCGCTTTCAGTACTTGGCATATGTTGGGTATAAAAAAGTCGCAATTTCAAACTTGCGAATACGTGCAGAGAGCCAGAATTTGGCTCCAAAATATGGCTCAGGCCTCGAAATTGGGATATTTGGGATATTTTGAAAACTGCAGGGGAGTTTGTGCAAAATGTGACTCACTGCCGCTTTCAATACTTGGCATATGTTGGGTATAAAAAGTCGTAATATCAAACTGCGAATACGTGCAGAGAGCCAGAATTTGCACCAAAATATGGCTCAGGCCTTGAAATTGGGATATTTGGGATATTTTGAAAACTGCAGGGAGGTTTGGGTCAAATGTGACCAAACGCCGCTTTCAGTATTGGCACATGTTGGGTATAAAAAGGAGCTATTTCAAACTGCGAATACGTGCAGAGAGCAAAAATTTGGCTCCAAAATATGGCTCATGCCTCGAAACTGGGATATTTGGATATTTTGAAAACTGCAGGGGAGTTTTGTGCAAAATGTGACTCACTGCTGCTTTCAGGACTTTGCATATGTTGGGTATAATTAGTCGTATTTTCAAACTGCGAATACGTGAAGAGAGCCAGAATTTGGCTCCAAAATATGGTTCAGGCCACGAAATTGGGAAGTTTTTTATATTTTGAAAACTGCAGGGAGGTTTGGGTTGAATGTGACCAAACACCGCTTTCAGTACTTGGCATATGTTGGTATAAAAGTCGTAATTTCAAACTGCGAATACGTGCAGAGAGACGGAATTTGGCGCTAAAATATGGCTCAGGCCTCAATATTGGGATATTTGGGATATTTTAAAAAACTGCAGGGGAGTTTGTGCAAATGTGACTCACTGCTGCTTTCAGGACTTGGCATATGCTGGGTATAAAAAATCGTATTTTCAAACTGCGAATACGTGAAGAGAGCCAGAATTTGGCTCCAAAATATGGCTCAGGCCTCGAATTGGAAGTTTTTTATATTTTAAAAACTGCAGGGAGGTTTGGGTTGAATGTGACCAACACACCGCTTTCAGTACTTGGCATATGTTGGGTATAAAAAGTCGCAATTTCAAACTGCGAGTACGTGCAGAGAGACGGAATTTGGCCCTAAAATATGGCTCAGGCCTCGATATTGGGATATTGGGATATTTTAAAAACTGCAAGGGGAGTTTGTGCAAAATGTGACTCACTGCCGCTTTCAGGACTTGGCATATGTTGGGTATAAAAAGTCGTATTTTAAAACTGCGAATACGTGAAGAGAGCCAGAATTTGGCTCCAAATTATGGCTCAGGCCTCGTAATTGGGATGTTTGGATATTTTAAAAAACGGCAGGGGGGTGTGGGACAAATATGACCAAACTCCGGTTTCAGTACTTGGCATATGTTCCATATAAAAAGTCGTAATTTCAAACTGCGAATACGTGCAGAGAGCCAGAAATTGACTCAAAAATATTGCTCTGGCCTCGAATTTGGGATGTTTGGGATATTTTGAAAATTGCAGGGGAGTTTGTTCAAAATGTGACTCACTGCCGGTTTCAGTACTTGGCATATGTTGGGTATAAAAGTCGTAATTTCAAACTGTGAGTACGTGCAGAGAGCCAGAATTTGGCTAAAAAATATGGCTCAGGCCTCGAAATTGGGATGTTTTGGGTATTTTTAAAACTGCAGAGGAGATTGGGACAAATGTGACCAAACGCCGCTTTCAGTACTTGGCATATGTTGGGTATAAAAAGTCGTAATTTCAAACTGCGAATACGTGCAGAGAGCCAGAATATGGCTCCAAAATATGGCTCAGGCCTCGTAATTGGGATGTTTGGGATATTTTGAAAACTGCAGGGGAGTTTGTGAAAATGTGACTCACTGCCGCTTTCAGTACTTGGCATATGTTGGGTATAAAAAGTCGTATTTTCAAACTGCGAATACGTGCAAAGAGCCAGAATTTGGTTCCAAAATATGGCTCAGGCCTCGAAATTCGGAAGTTTGGGATACTTTGAAAACTGCAGGGGGGTTTGGGACAAATATGACCAAACGCCGCTTACAGTACTTGGCATATGTTGGGTATAAAAAAGTCGCAATTTCAAACTGCGAATACGTGCAGAGAGCCAGAATTTGGCTCCAAAATATGGCTCAGGCCTCGAAATTGGGATGTTTGGGATATTTTGAAAACTGCAGGGAGATTTGGGACAAATGTGACCATACGCCGCTTTCAGTACTTGGCATATGTTGAGTATAAAAAGTCGTAATTTCAAACTGCGAATACGTGCATAGAGCCAGAATTTGGAACAAAATATGGCTCAGGCCTTGAAATTGGGATATTTGGGATATTTTGAAAACTGCAGGGAGGTTTGGGTCAAATGTGACCAAACGCCGCTTTCAGTACTTGGCACATGTTGGGTATAAAAAGGAGCAATTTCAAACTGCGAATACGTGCAGAGAGCAAAATTTGGCTCCAAAATATGGCTCATGCCTCGAAATTGGGATATTTGGGATATTTTGAAAACTGCAGCGGAGTTTGTGCAAAATGTGACTCACTGCTGCTTTCAGGACTTGGCATATGCTAGGTGTAAAAAAAAAATCGTAATTTTAAACTGCGAATACGTGCAGAGAGCCAGAATTTGGCTCCAAAATATGGCTCAGGCCTCGAAATTGGAATGTTTGGGATATTTTGAAAACTCCAGGCGGGTTTGTGCAAAATGTGACTCACTGCCGCTTTCAGTACTTGTCATATGTTGGGTATAAAAAGTCGTAATATGAAACTTCGAATACGTGCAGAGAGCCATAATTTGGCTCCAAAATATGGATCAGGCCTCGAATTTGGGATACTTGGGATATTTTGCAAACTGCAGGGAGGTTTGGGACAAATGTGACAAACGCCGCTTTCAGTACTTGGCATATGTTGGGTTAAAAATTCGTAATTTTAAACTGCGAATACGTGCTGAGAGCCAGAATTGGCTCCAAAATATGGCTCTGCCCTCGAAATTGGGATATTTTGAAAACTGTAGGGGAGATTGGGACAAATGTGCCCAAACGCCGCTTTCAGTACTTGGCATATGTTGGGTATAAAAAGTCGTAATTTCAAACGGCGAATACGTGCATAGAGCCATGATTTGGCTCCAAAAATATGGCTCAGACCTCGAAATTGGGATGTTTGGGATATTTTAAAAAACTGCAGGGGGGTGTGGGACAAATATGACCAAACTCCGGTTTCAGTACTTGGCATATGTTCCGTATAAAAAGTCGTAGTATCAAACTGCAAATACGTGCAGAGAGCCAGAAATTGGCTTAAAAATATTGCTCAGGCCTCGAAATTGGGATGTTTGGGATATTTTGAAAATTGCAGGGGAGTTTGTTCAAATGTGACTCATTGCCGGTTTCAGTACTTTGCATATGCTGGGTATAAAAGTCGTAATTCCAAACTGCGAATATGTGCAGAGAGCCAGAATTTGGCTCCAAAATATGGCTCAGGCCTCGTAATTGGGATGTTTGGGATATTTTGAAAACTGCAGAGGAGTTTGTGAAAATGTGACTCACTGCCGCTTTCAGTACTTGGCATATGTTGGGTATAAAAAGTCGTATTTTCAAACTGCGAATACGTGCAAAGAGCCAGAATTTGGTTCCAAAATATAGCTCAGGCCTCGAAATTCGGAAGTTTGGATATTTTGAAAACTGCAGGGGGGTTTGGGACAAATATGACCAAACGCCGCTTTCAGTACTTGGCATATGTTGGGTATAAAAAGTCGCAATTTCAAACTGCGATTACGTGCAGAGAGCCAGAATTTGGCTCCAAAATATGGCTCAGGCCTCGAAATTGGGATATTTGGGATATTTTGAAAACTGCAGGGAGGTTTGGGTCAAATGTGACCAAACGCCGCTTTCAGTACTTGGCACATGTTGGGTATAAAAAGGAGCTATTTCAAACTGCGAATACGTGCAGAGAGCAAAAATTTGGCTCCAAAATATGGCTCATGCCTCGAAATTGGGATATTTGGGATATTTTGAAAACTGCAGGGGAGTTTGTGCAAAATGTGACTCACTGCTGCTTTCAGGACTTGGTATATGCTGGGTATAATAAGTCGTATTTTCAAACTGCGAATACGTGAAGAGAGCCAGAATTTGGCTCCAAAATATGGCTCAGGCCTCGAATTGGGAAGTTTTTATATTTTGAAAACTGCAGGAAGGTTTGGGTTGAATGTGACCAAACACCGCTTTCAGTACTTGGCATATGTTGGGTATAAAAGTCGTAATTTCAAACTGCGAATACGTGCAGAGAGACGGAATTTGGCGCTAAAATATGCTCAGGCCTCGATATTGGATATTTGGGATATTTTAAAAACTGCAGGGGAGTTTGTGCAAATGTGACTCACTGCTGCTTTCAGGACTTGGCATATGCTGGGTATAAAAGTCGTATTTTCAAACTGCGAATACGTGAAGAGAGCCAGAATTTGGCTCCAAAATATGGCTCAGGCCTCGAAATTGGGAAGTTTTTTATATTTTGAAAACTGCAGGGAGTTTGGGTTGAATGTGACCAAACACCGCTTTCAGTACTTGGCATATGTTGGGTATAAAAAAGTCGTAATTTCAAACTGCGAATACGTGCAGAGAGACGGAATTTGGCGCTAAAATATGGCTCAGGCCTCGATATTGGGATATTTGGGATATTTTAAAAACTGCAGGGGAGTTTGTGCAAAATGTGACTCACTACCGCTTTCAGGACTTGGCATATGTTGGGTATAAGAAGTCGTATTATAAAACTGCGAATACATGAAGAGAGCCAGAATTTGGCTCCAAAATATGGCTCAGGCCTCGAAATTTGGAAGTTTGGGATATTTTGTAAACTGCAGGGGGTTTGGGACAAATATGACCAAACGCCGCTTTCAGTACTTGGCATATGTTGGATATAAAAATTCGTAATTTCCAACTGCGAATACGTGCAGAGAGCCAGAATTTGGCTCCAAAAAATGGCTCAGGCCTCGTAATTGGGATGTTTGGGATATTTTAAAAACGGCAGCGAGGTTTGGGACAAATATGACCAAACTCCGGTTTCAGTACTTGGCATATGTTCCATATAAAAAGTCTTAATTTCAAACTGCGAATACGTTCAGAGAGCCAGAAATTGACTCAAAAATATTGCTCTGGCCTCGAATTTGGGATGTTTGGGATATTTTGAAAATTGCAGGGGAGTTTGTTCAAAATGTGACTCACTGCCGGTTTCAGTACTTGGCATATGTTGGGTATAAAAGTCGTAATTTCAAACTGTGAGTACGTGCAGAGAGCCAGAATTTGGCTCCAAAATATGGCTCAGGCCTCGAAATTAGGATGTTTGGGGTATTTTTAAAACTGCAGAGGAGATTGGGACAAATGTGACCAAACGCCGCTTTCAGTACTTGGCATATGTTGGGTATAAAAAGTCGTAATTTCAAACTGCGAATACGTGCAGAGAGCCAGAATTTGGCTCCAAAATATGGCTCAGGCCTCGTAATTGGGATGTTTGGGATATTTTGAAAACTGCAGCGGAGTTTGTGCAAAATGTGACTCACTGCTGCTTTCAGGACTTGGCATATGCTGGGTATAAAAAAAATTCGTAATTTTAAACTGCGAATACGTGCAGAGAGCCAGAATTTGGCTCCAAAATATGGCTCAGGCCTCGAAATTGGAATGTTTGGGATATTTTGAAAACTCCAGGCGGGTTTGTGCAAAATGTGACTCACTGCCGCTTTCAGTACTTGGCATATGTTGGGTATAAAAAGTCGTAATATGAAACTGCGAATACGTGCAGAGAGCCATAATTTGGCTCCAAAATATGGATCAGGCCTCGAAATTGGGATACTTGGGATATTTTGCAAACTGCAGGGAGGTTTGGGACAAATGTGACCAAACGCCGCTTTCAGTACTTGGCATATGTTGGGTATAAAAAGTCGTAATTTTAAACTGCGAATACGTGCTGAGAGCCAGAATTTGGCTCCAAAATATGGCTCTGCCCTTGAAATTGGGATATTTTGAAAACTGTAGGGGAGATTGGGACAAATGTGCCCAAACGCCGCTTTCAGTACTTGGCATATGTTGGGTATAAAAAGTCGTAATTTCAAACGGCGAATACGTGCATAGAGCCATGATTTGGCTCCAAAATATGGCTCAGACCTCGAAATTGGGATGTTTGGGATATTTTAAAAAACTGCAGGGGGGTGTGGGACAAATATGACAAACTCCGGTTTCAGTACTTGGCATATGTTCCGTATAAAAAGTCGTAATATCAAACTGCGAATACGTGCAGAGAGCCAGAAATTGGCTTAAAAATATTGATCAGGCCTCGAAATTGGGATGTTTGGGATATTTTGAAAATTGCAGGGGAGTTTGTTCAAAATGTGACTCACTGCCGGTTTCAGTACTTTGCATATGTTGGGTATAAAAGTCGCAATTTCAAACTGCGAATACGTGCAGATAGCCAGAATTTGGCTCCAAAATATGGCTCAGGCCTCGTAATTGGGATGTTTGGGATATTTTGAAAACTGCAGAGGAGTTTGTGAAAATGTGACTCACTGCCGCTTTCAGTACTTGGCATATGTTGGGTATAAAAAGTCGTATTTTCAAACTGCGAATACGTGCAAAGAGCCAGAATTTGGTTCCAAAATATGGCTCAGGCCTCGAAATTCGGAAGTTTGGGATATTTTGAAAACTGCAGGGGGTTTGGGACAAATATGACCAAACGCCGCTTTCAGTACTTGGCATATGTTGGGTATATAAAAGTCGCAATTTCAAAACTGCGAATACGTGCAGAGAGCCAGAATTTGGCTCCAAAATATGGCTCAGGCCTCGAAATTGGGATATTTGGGATATTTTGAAAACTGCAGGGGAGTTTGTGCAAAATGTGACTCACTGCCGCTTTCAATACTTGGCATAGGTTGGGTATAAAAAGTCGTAATATCAAACTGCGAATACGTGCAGAGAGCCAGAATTTGGCACCAAAATATGGTTCAGGCCTTGAAATTGGGATATTTGTGATATTTTGAAAACTGCAGGGAGGTTTGGTTCAAATGTGACCAAACGCCGCTTTCAGTACTTGGCACATGTTGGGTATAAAAAGGAGCTATTTCAAACTGCGAATACGTGCAGAGAGCAAAAATTTGGCTCCAAAATATGGCTCATGCCTCGAAATTGGGATATTTGGGATATTTTGAAAACTGCAAGGGAGTTTGTGCAAAATGTGACTCACTGCTGCTTTCAGGACTTGGCATATGCTGGGTATAAAAAGTCGTATTTTCAAACTGCGAATACGTGAAGGGAGCCAGAATTGGTTCCAAAATATGGCTCAGGCCTCGAAATTGGGAAGTTTTTTATATTTTGAAAACTGCAGGGAGGTTTGGGTTGAATGTGACTAAACACCGCTTTCAGTACTTGGCATATGTTGGGTATAAAAAGTCGTAATTTCAAACTGCGAATACGTGCAGAGAGACGGAATTTGGCGGTAAAATATGGCTCAGGCCTCGATATTGGGATATTTGGGATATTTTAAAAACTGCAGGGGAGTTTGTGCAAAATGTGACTCACTGCTGCTTTCAGGACTTGGCATATGCTGGGTATAAAAAGTTATATTTTCAAACTGCGAATATGTGAAGAGAGCCAGAATTTGGCTCCAAAATATGGCTCAGGCCTCGAAATTGGGAAGTTTTTTATATTTTGAAAACTGCAGGGAGGTTTGGGTTGAATGTGACCAAACACCGCTATCAGTACTTGGCATATGTTGGGTATAAAAAGTCGTAATTTCAAACTGCGAATACGTGCAGAGAGACGGAATTTGGCGATAAAATATGGCTCAGGCCTCGATATTGGGATATTTGGGATATTTTAAAAACTGCAGGGGATTTTGTGCAAAATGTGACTCACTGCCGCTTTCAGGACTTGGCATATGTTGGGTATAAAAAGTCGTATTTTAAAACTGCGAATACGTGAAGAGAGCCAGAATTTGGCTCCAAAATATGGCTCAGGCCTCGAAATTTGGAAGTTTGGGATATTTTGTAAACTGCAGGGGGTTTGGGACAAATATGACCAAACGCCACTTTCAGTACTTGGCATATGTTGGATATAATAATTCGTAATTTCCAACTGCGAATACGTGCAGAGAGCCAGAATTTGGCTCCAAAATATGGCTCAGGCCTCGAAATTGGGATGTTTGGGATATTTTAAAAAACGGCAGGGGGGTGTGGGACAAATATGACCAAACTCCGGTTTCAGTACTTGGCATATGTTCCATATAAAAAGTCGTAATTTCAAACTGCGAATACGTGCAGAGAGCCAGAAATTGACTCAAAAATATTGCTCTGGCTTCGAAATTGGGATGTTTGGGATATTTTGAAAATTGCAGGGGAGTTTGTTCAAAATGTTACTCACTGCCGGTTTCAGTACTTGGCATATGTTGGGTATAAAAGTCGTAATTTCAAACTGTGAGTACGTGCAGAGAGCCAGAATTTGGCTCCAAAATATGGCTCAGGCCTCGAAATTGGGATGTTTGGGGTATTTTTAAAACTGCAGAGGAGATTGGGACAAATGTGACCAAACGCCGCTTTCAGTACTTGGCATATGTTGGGTATAAAAAGTCGTAATTTCAAACTGCAAATACGTGCAGAGAGCCAGAATTTGGCTCCAAAATATGGCTCAGGCCTCGTAATTGGGATGTTTGGGATATTTTGAAAACTGCAGGGGAGTTTGTGAAAATGTTACTCACTGCCGCTTTCAGTACTTGGCATATGTTGGGTATAAAAAGTCGTAATTTCAAACGGCGAATACGTGCATAGAGCCATGATTTGGCTCCAAAATATGGCTCAGACCTCGAAATTGGGATGTTTGGGATATTTTAAAAAACTGCAGGGGGGTGTGGGACAATTATGTCCAAACTCCGGTTTCAGTACTTGGCATATGTTCCGTATAAACAGTCGTAATATCAAACTGCGAATACGTGCAGAGAGCCAGAAATTGGCTTAAAAATATTGCTCAGGCCTCGAAATTGGGATGTTTGGGATATTTTGAAAATTGCAGGGGAGTTTGTTCAAAATGTGACTCACTGCCGGTTTCAGTACTTTGCATATGTTGGGTATAAAAGTCGTAATTTCAAACTGCGAATACGTGCAGAGAGCCAGAATTTGGCTCCAAAATATGGCTCATGCCTCGAAATTGGGATATTTGGGATATTTTGAAAACTGCAGGGGAGTTTGTGCAAAATGTGACTCACTGCTGCTTTCAGGACTTGGCATATGCTGGGTATAAAAAGTCGTATTTTCAAACTGCGAATACGTGCAAAGAGCCAGAATTTGGTTCCAAAATATGGCTCAGGCCTCGAAATTCGGAAGTTTGGGATATTTTAAAAACTGCAGGGGGGTTTGGGACAAATATGACCAAACGCTGCTTTCAGTACTTGGCATATGTTGGGTATATAAAAGTCGCAATTTCAAACTGCGAATACGTGCAGAGAGCCAGAATTTGGCTCCAAAATATGGCTCAGGCCTCGAAATTGGGATATTTGGGATATTTTGAAAACTGCAGGGGAGTTTGTGCAAAATGTGACTCACTGCCGCTTTCAATACTTGGCATATGTTGGGTATAAAAAGTCGTAATTTCAAACTGCGAATACGTGCAGAGAGCCTGAATTTGGCACCAAAATATGGCTCAGGCCTTGAAATTGGGATATTTGGGATATTTTGAAAACTACAGGGAGGTTTTGGTCAAATGTGACCAAACGCCGCTTTCAGTACTTGGCACATGTTGGGTATAAAAAGGAGCAATTTCAAACTGCGAATACGTGCAGAGAGCAAAAATTTGGCTCCAAAATATGGCTCATGCCTCGAAATTGGGATATTTGGGATATTTTGAAAACTGCAGCGGAGTTTGTGCAAAATGTGACTCACTGCTGCTTTCAGGACTTGGCATATGCTGGGTATAAAAACTCGTAATTTGAAACTGCGAATACGTGCAGTGAACCAGAATTTGGCTACAAAATATGGCTCAGCTAGGCCTCGAAATTGGGATGTTTGGAATATTTTGAAAACTGCAGGGGAGTTTGTTCAAAATGTGACTAACTGCCGGTTTCAGTACTTGGCATATGTTGGGTATAAAAGTCGTAATTTCAAACTGCGAATACGTGCAAAGAGCCAGAATTTGGCTCCAAAATATAGCTCATGCCTCGTAATTGGGATGTTTGGGATATTTTGAAAACTGCAGGGAGGTTTGGGAGAAATGTGACCAAACGCCGCTTTCAGTACTTGGCATATGTTGGGTATAAAAAGTCGTAATTTCAAACTGCGAATACGTGCAAAGAGCCAGAATTTGGCTCCAAAATATGGCTCAGGCCTCGTAATTGGGATGTTTGGGATATTTTGAAAACTGCAGGGGAGTTTGGGACAAAATGACAAAACGCCACTTTCAGTATTTTACATGTATTGGGTATAAAAAGTCGTAATTTCAAACTGCGAAAACGAGCAGAGAGCTAGAATTTCGCTCAAAAATATGGCTCAGGTCTCGAAATTGGGATGTTTGGGATATTTTGAAAACTGCAGTGAGGTTTGGGACAAATGTGGCCAAACGCCGCTTTCAGTACTTCGCATATTTGGTATAAAAATATCGTAATTTCAAACAGCGAATACGTGCAGAGAGCCAGAATTTGGCTCCAAAATATGGCTATGGCCTCGAAATTGGGATGTTTGGGATATTTTGAAAACTCCAGGGGGGTTTGTGCAAATTGTGACTCACTGCCGCTTTCAGTACTTGGCATATGTTGGGTATAAAATTCGTAATATCAAACTGCGAATACGTGCAGAGAGCCATAGTTTGGTTCTAAAATATGGATCAGGCCTCGAAATTGGGATACTTGGGATATTTTGCAAACTGCAGGGAGGTTTGGGACAAATGTGACCAAACGCCGCTTTCAGTACTTGGCATATGTTGGGTATAAAAAGTCATAATTTCAAACTGCGAAAACGTGCAGAGCTAGAATTTGTCTCCAAAATACGGCTCAGGCCTCGAAATTCGGAAGTTTGGGATATTTTGAAAACTGCAGGGGAGTTTGTTCAAAATGTGACTCACTGCCGGTTTCAGTGCTTGGCATATGTTGGGTATAAAATTCGTAATTTCAAACAGCAAATACGTGCAAAGAGCTAGAATTTTGCTCCAAAATATGGCTCAGGCCTCGTAATTGGGATGTTTGGGATATTTTGAAAACTGCAGGGGGGATTGGGACAAATATGACCAAACGCCGCTTTCAGTACTTGGCATATGTTGGGTATAACAAAGTCGCAATTTCAAACTGTGAATACGTGCTGAGAGCCAGAATTTGGCTCAAAAATATGGCTCAGGCCTCGAAATTGGGATGTTTGGGATATTTTGAAAACTGCAGGGGAGTTTGGGACAAAAATGACCAAATGCCACTTTCAGTACTTGGCATATGTTGGGTATAAAAAGTAGTAATTTCAAACTGCGAAAACGTGCAGAGAGCTAGAATTTGGCTCCAAAATATGGCTCAGGCCTCGAAATTGGGATGTTTGGGATATTTTGAAAACTGCAGGGAGGTTTGGGACAAATGTGAC
Organism: Procambarus clarkii; assembly: GCF_040958095.1. Lineage (NCBI taxonomy): Eukaryota > Metazoa > Arthropoda > Malacostraca > Decapoda > Cambaridae > Procambarus > Procambarus clarkii. The sequence goes on from NC_091222.1 coordinate 2,717,269, forward strand.
CAAATGCCGCTTTCAGTACTTCGCATATATTTGGTATAAAAATGTCGAAATTTCAAAGAGCGAATACATGCAGAGAGCCAGAATTTGGCTCCAAAATATGGCTCAGGCCTCGAAATTGGGATGTTTGGGATATTTTGAAAACTGCAGGGGAGTTTGGGACAAAAATGACCAAACGCCACTTTCAGTACTTGGCATATGTTGGGTATAAAAAGTCGTAATTTCAAACTGCGAAAACGTGCAGAGAGCTAGAATTTGGCTCCAAAATATGGCTCAGGCCTCGAAATTCGGAAGTTTGGGATATTTTGTAAACTGCAGGGGGTTTGGGACAAATATGACCAAATGCCCTTTTAACTACTTGCCATATGTTGGGTATAAAAAGTCGTAATTTCACACTGCGAATACGTGCAGTGAGCTTGAATTTGGCTCCAAAATATGGCTCAGGCCTCGAAATTGGGATGTTTGGGATATTTTGAAAACTGCAGGGAGATTTGGGACAAATGTGACCAAACGCCGCTTTCAGTACTTGGCACATGTTGGGTATAAAAAGGAGTAATTTCAAACTGCGAATACGTGCAGAGAGCAAGAATTTGGCTCCAAAATATGGCTCATGCCTCGAAATTGGGATATTTGGGATATTTTGAAAACTGCAGGGGAGTTTGAGCAAAATGTGACTCACTGCTGCTTTCAGGACTTGGCATATGCTGGGTATAAAAAGTCGTATTTTCAAACTGCGAATACGTGCAAAGAGCCAGAATTTGGCTCCAAAATATGGCTCAGGCCTCAAAATTGGGATGTTTGGGATATTTTGAAAACTGCAGGGGAGTTTGGGACAAAAATGACCAAATGCCACTTTCAGTACTTGGCATATGTTGGCTATAAAAAGTCGTAATTTCAAACTGCGAAAACGTGCAGAGAGCTAGAATTTGGCTCCAAAATATGGCTCAGGCCTCGAAATTGGGATGTTTGGGATATTTTGAAAACTGCAGGGAGGTTTGGGAGAAATGTGACCAAACGCCGCTTTCAGTACTTCGCATATGTTTGATATAAAAATGTCGAAATTTCAAAGAGCGAATACGTGCAGAGAGCCAGAATTTGGCTCCAAAATATGGCTCAGGCCTCGAAATTGGGAAGTTTGGGATATTTTGAAAACTGCAGGGGGGTTTGGGACAAATATGACCAAACGCCGCTTTCAGTACTTGGCATATGTTGGGTATAAAAATCGTAATTTCACACTGCGAATACGTGCAGTGAGCTTGAATTTGGCTCCAAAATAAGGCTCAGGCCTCGAAATTGGGATGTTTGGGATATTTTGAAAACTGCAGGGGAGTTTGTTCAAAATGTGACTCACTGCCGGTTTCAGTGCTTGGCATATGTTGGGTATAAAATTCGTAATTTCAAACTGCGAATACGTGCAAAGAGCTAGAATTTTGCTCCAAAATATGGCTCAGGCCTCGTAATTGGGATGTTTGGGATATTTTGAAAACTGCAGGGGAGTTTGTGAAAATGTGACTCACTGCCGCTTTCAGTACTTGGCATATGTTGGGTATAAAAAGTCGTATTTTCAAACTGCGAATACGTGCAAAGAGCCAGAATTTGGCTCCAAAATATGGCTCAGGCCTCGAAATTTGGATGTTTGGGATAATTTGAAAACTGCAGGGGGGTTTGGGACAAATATGACCAAACGCCGCTTTCAGTACTTGGCATATGTTGGTTATAAAAAGTCGTAATTTCAAACTGCGAAAACGTGCAGAGAGCTAGAATTTGGCTCCAAAATATGGCTCAGGCCTCGAAATTTGGATGTTTGGGATAATTTGAAAACTGCAGGGGGGTTTGGGACAAATATGACCAAATGCCGCTTTCAGTACTTGGCATATGTTGGGTATAAAAAAGTCACAATTTCAAACTTTGAATACGTGCAGAGAGCCAGAATTTTGCTCCAAAATATGGCTCAGGCCTCGAAATTGGGATGTTTGGGATATTTTGAAAACTGCAGGGGAGTTTGGGACAAAAATGACCAAACGCCACTTTCAGTACTTGGCATATGTTGGGTATAAAAAGTCGTAATTTCAAACTGCGAAAACGTGCAGAGAGCTAGAATTTGGCTCCAAAATATGGCTCAGGCCTCTAAATTCGGAAGTTTGGGATATTTTGAAAACTGCAGGGGGGTTTGGGACAAATATGACCAAACGCCGCTTTCAGTACTTGGCATATGTTGGGTATAAAAAAGTCGCAATTTGAAACTGCGAATACGTGCAGAGAGCCAGAATTTGGCTCCAAAATATGGCTCAGGCCTCGAAATTGGGATGTTTGGGATATTTTGAAAACTGCAGGGAGATTTGGGACAAATGTGACCAAACGCCGCTTTCAGTACTTGGCATATGTTGAGTATAAAAATTCGTAATTTTAAACTGCGAATACGTGCAGAGAGCCAGAATTTGGCTCCAAAATATGGCTCAGGCCTCGAAATTGGGATGTTTGGGACATTTTGAAAACTGCAGGGGAGTTTGTGCAAAATGTGACTCACTGCTGCTTTCAGGACTTGGCATATGCTGGGTATAAAAAGTCGTATTTTCAAACTGCGAATACGTGAAGAGAGTCAGAATTTGGCTCCCAAATATGGCTCAGGCCTCGAAATTGGGAAGTTTGGGATATTTTGTAAACTGCAGGGGGTTTGGGACAAATATGACCAAATGCCCCTTTAAGTACTTGCCATATGGTGGGTATAAAAATCGTAATTTCACACTGCGAATACGTGCAGTGAGCTTGAATTTGGCTCCAAAATATGGCTCAGGCCTCGAAATTGGGATGTTTGGGATATTTTGAAAACTGCAGGGGAGTTTGTTCAAAATGTGACTCACTGCCGGTTTCAGTGCTTGGCATATGTTGGGTATAAAATTCGTAATTTCAAACTGCGAATACGTGCAGAGAGCCAGAAATTGGCTCCAAAATATGGTTCAGGCCTCGTAATTGGGATATTTGGGATATTTTGTAAACTGCAAGGGAGTTTGTGCAATATGTGACTTACTGCCGCTTTCAGTACTTGGCATATGTTGGGTATAAAAAGTCGTAATATCAAACTGCGAATACGTGCAGAGAGCCAGAATTTGGCACCAAAATATGGCTCAGGCCTTCAAATTGGGATATTTGGGATATTTTGAAAACTGCAGGGAGGTTTGGGTCAAATGTGACCAAACGCCGCTTTCAGTACTTGGCACATATTGGGTATAAAAAGGAGTAATTTCAAACTGCGAATACGTGCAGAGAGCAAGAATTTGGCTCCAAAATATGGATCATGCCTCGAAATTGGGATATTTGGGATATTTTGAAAACTGCTGGGGAGTTTGAGCAAAATGTGACTCACTGCTGCTTTCAGGACTTGGCATATGCTGGGTGTAAAAAGTCGTATTTTCAAACTGCGAATACGTGCTGAGAGCCAGAATTTGGCTCAAAAATATGGCTCAGGCCTCGAAATTGGGATGTTTGGGATGTTTTGAAAACTGCAGGGGAGTTTGGGACAAAAATGACCAAATGCCACTTTCAGTACTTGGCATATGTTGGGTATAAAAAGTAGTAATTTCAAACTGCGAAAACGTGCAGAGAGCTAGAATTTGGCTCCAAAATATGGCTCAGGCCTCGAAATTGGGATGTTTGGGATATTTTGAAAACTGCAGGGAGGTTTGGGACAAATGTGACCAAATGCCGCTTTCAGTACTTCGCATATATTTGGTATAAAAATGTCGAAATTTCAAAGAGCGAATACATGCAGAGAGCCAGAATTTGGCTCCAAAATATGGCTCAGGCCTCGAAATTGGGATGTTTGGGATATTTTGAAAACTGCAGGGGAGTTTGGGACAAAAATGACCAAAACGCCACTTTCAGTACTTGGCATATGTTGGGTATAAAAAGTCGTAATTTCAAACTGCGAAAACGTGCAGAGAGCTAGAATTTGGCTCCAAAATATGGCTCAGGCCTCGAAATTCGGAAGTTTGGGATATTTTGTAAACTGCAGGGGGTTTGGGACAAATATGACCAAATGCCCCTTTAAGTACTTGCCATATGTTGGGTATAAAAAGTCGTAATTTCACACTGCGAATACGTGCAGTGTGCTTGAATTTGGCTCCAAAATATGGCTCAGGCCTCGAAATTGGGATGTTTGGGATATTTTGAAAACTGCAGGGAGATTTGGGACAAATGTGACCAAACGCCGCTTTCAGTACCTGGCACATGTTGGGTATAAAAAGGAGTAATTTCAAACTGCGAATACGTGCAGAGAGCAAGAATTTGGCTCCAAAATATGGCTCATGCCTCGAAATTGGGATATTTGGGATATTTTGAAAACTGCAGGGGAGTTTGAGCAAAATGTGACTCACTGCTGCTTTCAGGACTTGGCATATGCTGGGTATAAAAAGTCGTATTTTCAAACTGCGAATACGTGCAAAGAGCCAGAATTTGGCTCCAAAATATGGCTCAGGCCTCAAAATTGGGATGTTTGGGATATTTTGAAAACTGCAGGGGAGTTTGGGACAAAAATGACCAAATGCCACTTTCAGTACTTGGCATATGTTGGGTATAAAAAGTCGTAATTTCAAACTGCGAAAACGTGCAGAGAGCTAGAATTTGGCTCCAAAATATGGCTCAGGCCTCGAAATTGGGATGTTTGGGATATTTTGAAAACTGCAGGGAGGTTTGGGACAAATGTGACCAAACGCCGCTTTCAGTACTTCGCATATGTTTGATATAAAAATGTCGAAATTTCAAAGAGCGAATACGTGCAGAGAGCCAGAATTTGGCTCCAAAATATGGCTCAGGCCTCGAAATTGGGAAGTTTGGGATATTTTGAAAACTGCAGGGGGGTTTGGAACAAATATGACCAAACGCCGCTTTCAGTACTTGGCATATGTTGGGTATAAAAATCGTAATTTCACACTGCGAATACGTGCAGTGAGCTTGAATTTGGCTCCAAAATGTGGCTCAGGCCTCGAAATTGGGATGTTTGGGATATTTTGAAAACTGCAGGGGAGTTTGTTCAAAATGTGACTCACTGCCGGTTTCAGTGCTTGGCATATGTTGGGTATAAAATTCGTAATTTCAAACTGCGAATACGTGCAAAGAGCTAGAATTTTGCTCCAAAATATGGCTCAGGCCTCGTAATTGGGATGTTTGGGATATTTTGAAAACTGCAGGGGAGTTTGTGAAAATGTGACTCACTGCCGCTTTCAGTACTTGGCATATGTTGGGTATAAAAAGTCGTATTTTCAAACTGCGAATACGTGCAAAGAGCCAGAATTTGGCTCCAAAATATGGCTCAGGCCTCGAAATTTGGATGTTTGGGATAATTTGAAAACTGCAGGGGGGTTTGGGACAAATATGACCAAACGCCGCTTTCAGTACTTGGCATATGTTGGGTATAAAAAGTCGTAATTTCAAACTGCGAAAACGTGCAGAGAGCTAGAATTTGGCTCCAAAATATGGCTTAGGCCTCGAAATTTGGATGTTTGGGATAATTTGAAAACTGCAGGGGGGTTTGGGACAAATATGACCAAATGCCGCTTTCAGTACTTGGCATATGTTGGGTATAAAAAAGTCACAATTTCAAACTTTGAATACGTGCAGAGAGCCAGAATTTTGCTCCAAAATATGGCTCAGGCCTCGAAATTGGGATGTTTGGGATATTTTGAAAACTGCAGGGGAGTTTGGGACAAAAATGACCAAACGCCACTTTCAGTACTTGGCATATGTTGGGTATAAAAAGTCGTAATTTCAAACTGCGAAAACGTGCAGAGAGCTAGAATTTGGCTCCAAAATATGGCTCAGGCCTCTAAATTCGTAAGTTTGGGATATTTTGAAAACTGCAGGGGGGTTTGGGACAAATATGACCAAACGCCGCTTTCAGTACTTGGCATATGTTGGGTATAAAAAAGTCGCAATTTGAAACTGCGAATACGTGCAGAGAGCCAGAATTTGGCTCCAAAATATGGCTCAAGCCTCGAAATTGGGATGTTTGGGATATTTTGAAAACTGCAGGGAGATTTGGGACAAATGTGACCAAACGCCGCTTTCAGTACTTGGCATATGTTGAGTATAAAAATTCGTAATTTTAAACTGCGAATACGTGCAGAGAGCCAGAATTTGGCTCCAAAATATGGCTCAGGCCTCGAAATTGGGATGTTTGGGACATATTGAAAACTGCAGGGGAGTTTGTGCAAAATGTGACTCACTGCTGCTTTCAGGACTTGGCATATGCTGGGTATAAAAAGTCGTATTTTCAAACTGCGAATACGTGAAGAGAGTCAGAATTTGGCTCCAAAATATGGCTCAGGCCTCGAAATTGGGAAGTTTGGGATATTTTGTAAACTGCAGGGGGTTTGGGACAAATATGACCAAATGCCCCTTTAAGTACTTGCCATATGTTGGGTATAAAAATCGTAATTTCACACTGCGAATACGTGCAGTGAGCTTGAATTTGGCTCCAAAATATGGCTCAGGCCTCGAAATTGGGATGTTTGGGATATTTTGAAAACTGCAGGGGAGTTTGTTCAAAATGTGACTCACTGCCGGTTTCAGTGCTTGGCATATGTTGGGTATAAAATTCGTAATTTCAAACTGCGAATACGTGCAGAGAGCCAGAAATTGGCTCCAAAATATGGTTCAGGCCTCGTAATTGGGATATTTGGGATATTTTGTAAACTGCAAGGGAGTTTGTGCAATATGTGACTTACTGCCGCTTTCAGTACTTGGCATATGTTGGGTATAAAAAGTCGTAATATCAAACTGCGAATACGTGCAGAGAAACAGAATTTGGCACCAAAATATGGCTCAGGCCTTCAAATTGGGATATTTGGGATATTTTGAAAACTGCAGGGAGGTTTGGGTCAAATGTGACCAAACGCCGCTTTCAGTACTTGGCACATATTGGGTATAAAAAGGAGTAATTTCAAACTGCGAATACGTGCAGAGAGCAAGAATTTGGCTCCAAAATATGGATCATGCCTCGAAATTGGGATATTTGGGATATTTTGAAAACTGCTGGGGAGTTTGAGCAAAATGTGACTCACTGCTGCTTTCAGGACTTGGCATATGCTGGGTGTAAAAAGTCGTATTTTCAAACTGCAAATACGTGCAAAGAGCCAGAATTTGGCTCCAAAATATGGCTCAGGCCTCGAAATTGGGATGTTTGGGATATTTTGAAAACTGCAGGGGAGTTTGTTCAAAATGTGACTCACTGCCGGTTTCAGTGCTTGGCATATGTTGGGTATAAAATTCGTAATTTCAAACTGCGAATACGTGCAAAGAGCTAGAATTTTGCTCCAAAATATGGCTCAGGCCTCGTAATTGGGATGTTTGGGATATTTTGAAAACTGCAGGGGAGTTTGTGAAAATGTGACTCACTGCCGCTTTCAGTACTTGGCATATGTTGGGTATAAAAAGTCGTATTTTCAAACTGCGAATACGTGCAAAGAGCCAGAATTTGGCTCCAAAATATGGCTCAGGCCTCGAAATTTGGATGTTTGGGATAATTTGAAAACTGCAGGGGGGTTTGGGACAAATATGACCAAACGCCGCTTTCAGTACTTGGCATATGTTGGGTATAAAAAGTCGTAATTTCAAACTGCGAAAACGTGCAGAGAGCTAGAATTTGGCTCCAAAATATGGCTCAGGCCTCGAAATTTGGATGTTTGGGATAATTTGAAAACTGCAGGGGGGTTTGGGACAAATATGACCAAATGCCGCTTTCAGTACTTGGCATATGTTGGGTATAAAAAAGTCACAATTTCAAACTTTGAATACGTGCAGAGAGCCAGAATTTTGCTCCAAAATATGGCTCAGGCCTCGAAATTGGGATGTTTGGGATATTTTGAAAACTGCAGGGGAGTTTGGGACAAAAATGACCAAACGCCACTTTCAGTACTTGGCATATGTTGGGTATAAAAAGTCGTAATTTCAAACTGCGAAAACGTGCAGAGAGCTAGAATTTGGCTCCAAAATATGGCTCAGGCCTCTAAATTCGGAAGTTTGGGATATTTTGAAAACTGCAGGGGGGTTTGGGACAAATATGACCAAATGCCGCTTTCAGTACTTGGCATATGTTGGGTATAAAAAAGTCGCAATTTGAAACTGCGAATACGTGCAGAGAGCCAGAATTTGGCTCCAAAATATGGCTCAAGCCTCGAAATTGGGATGTTTGGGATATTTTGAAAACTGCAGGGAGATTTGGGACAAATGTGACCAAACGCCGCTTTCAGTACTTGGCATATGTTAGTATAAAAATTCGTAATTTTAAACTGCGAATACGTGCAGAGAGCCAGAATTTGGCTCCAAAATATGGCTCAGGCCTCGAAATTGGGATGTTTGGGACATATTGAAAACTGCAGGGGAGTTTGTGCAAAATGTGACTCACTGCTGCTTTCAGGACTTGGCATATGCTGGGTATAAAAAGTCGTATTTTCAAACTGCGAATACGTGAAGAGAGTCAGAATTTGGCTCCAAAATATGGCTCAGGCCTCGAAATTGGGAAGTTTGGGATATTTTGTAAACTGCAGGGGGTTTGGGACAAATATGACCAAATGCCCCTTTAAGTACTTGCCATATGTTGGGTATAAAAATCGTAATTTCACACTGCGAATACGTGCAGTGAGCTTGAATTTGGCTCCAAAATATGGCTCAGGCCTCGAAATTGGGATGTTTGGGATATTTTGAAAACTGCAGGGGAGTTTGTTCAAAATGTGACTCACTGCCGGTTTCAGTGCTTGGCATATGTTGGGTATAAAATTCGTAATTTCAAACTGCGAATACGTGCAGAGAGCCAGAAATTGGCTCCAAAATATGGTTCAGGCCTCGTAATTGGGATATTTGGGATATTTTGTAAACTGCAAGGGAGTTTGTGCAATATGTGACTTACTGCCGCTTTCAGTACTTGGCATATGTTGGGTATAAAAAGTCGTAATATCAAACTGCGAATACGTGCAGAGAGCCAGAATTTGGCACCAAAATATGGCTCAGGCCTTCAAATTGGGATATTTGGGATATTTTGAAAACTGCAGGGAGGTTTGGGTCAAATGTGACCAAACGCCGCTTTCAGTACTTGGCACATATTGGGTATAAAAAGGAGTAATTTCAAACTGCGAATACGTGCAGAGAGCAAGAATTTGGCTCCAAAATATGGATCATGCCTCGAAATTGGGATATTTGGGATATTTTGAAAACTGCTGGGGAGTTTGAGCAAAATGTGACTCACTGCTGCTTTCAGGACTTGGCATATGCTGGGTGTAAAAAGTCGTATTTTCAAACTGCAAATACGTGCAAAGAGCCAGAATTTGGCTCCAAAATATGGCTCAGGCCTCGAAATTGGGATGTTTGGGATATTTTGAAAACTGCAGGGGAGTTTGGGACAAAAATGACCAAATGCCACTTTCAGTACTTGGCATATGTTGGGTATAAAAAGTCGTAATTTCAAACTGCGAAAACGTGCAGAGAGCTAGAATTTGGCTCCAAAATATGGCTCAGGCCTCGAAATTGGGATGTTTGGGATATTTTGAAAACTGCAGGGAGGTTTGGGACAAATGTGACCAAACCCCCCTTTCAGTACTTCGCATATTTTTGGTATAAAAATGTAGAAATCTCAAAGAGGGAATACGTGCAGAGAGCCAGAATTTGGCTCCAAAATATGGCTCAGGCCTCGAAATTGGGAAGTTTGGGATATTTTGAAAACTGCAGGGGGGTTTGGGACAAATATGACCAAACGCCGCTTTCAGTACTTGGCATATGTTGGGTATAAAAAGTCGTAATTTCACACTGCGAATACGTGCAGTGAGCCAGAATTTGGCTCCAAAATATGGCTCAGGCCTCGAAATTGGGATGTTTGGGATATTTTGAAAACTGCAGGGGAGTTTGTGCAAAATGTGACTCACCGCTGCTTTCAGGACTTGGCATATGTTGGGTATAAAAAGTCGTATTTTCAAACTGCGAATACGTGAAGAGAGTCAGAATTTGGCTCCAAAATATGGCTCAGGCCTCGAAATTGGGAAGTTTGGGATATTTTGTAAACTGCAGGGGGTTTGGGACATATATGACCAAATGCCCCTTTAAGTACTTGCCATATGTTGGGTATAAAAATCGTAATTTCACACTGCGAATACGTGCAGTGAGCTTGAATTTGGCTCCAAAATATGGCTCAGGCCTCGAAATTGGGATGTTTGGGATATTTTGAAAACTGCAGGGGAGTTTGTTCAAAATTTGACTCACTGCCGGTTTCAGTGCTTGGCATATGTTGGGTATAAAATTCGTAATTTCAAACTGCGAATACGTGCAAAGAGCTAGAATTTTGCTCCAAAATATGGCTCAGGCCTCGTAATTGGGATGTTTGGGATATTTTGAAAACTGCAGGGGAGTTTGTGAAAATGTGACTCACTGCCGCTTTCAGTACTTGGCATATGTTGGGTATAAAAAGTCGTATTTGCAAACTGCGAATACGTGCAAAGAGCCAGAATTTGGCTCCAAAATATGGCTCAGGCCTCGAAATTTGGATGTTTGGGATAATTTGAAAACTGCAGGGGGGTTTGGGACAAATATGACCAAACGCCGCTTTCAGTACTTGGCATATGTTGGGTATAAAAAAGTCGCAATTTCAAACTTTGAATACGTGCAGAGAGCCAGAATTTTGCTCCAAAATATGGCTCAGGCCTCGAAATTGGGATGTTTGGGATATTTTGAAAACGGCAGGGGAGTTTGGGACAAAAATGACCAAACGCCACTTTCAGTACTTGGCATATGTTGGGTATAAAAAGTCGTAATTTCAAACTGCGAAAATGTGCAGAGAGCTAGAATTTGGCTCCAAAATATGGCTCAGGCCTCGAAATTCGGAAGTTTGGGATATTTTGAAAACTGCAGGGGGGTTTGGGACAAATATGACCAAACGCCGCTTTCAGTACTTGGCATATGTTGGGTATAAAAAAGTCACAATTTGAAACTGCGAATACGTGCAGAGAGCCAGAATTTGGCTCCAAAATATGGCTCAGGCCTCGAAATTGGGATGTTTGGGATATTTTGAAAACTGCAGGGAGATTTGGGACAAATGTGACCAAACGCCGCTTTCAGTACTTGGCATATGTTGGGTATAAAAAGTCGTAATATCACACTGCGAATACGTGCAGAGAGCCATAATTTGGCTCCAAAATATGGCTCAGGCCTCGAAATTGGGATGTTTGGGATATTTTGAAAACTGCAGGGGAGTTTGGGACAAAAATGACCAAACGCCACTTTCAGTACTTGGCATATGTTGGGTATAAAAAGTCGTAATTTCAAACTGCGAAAACGTGCAGAGAGCTAGAACTTGGCTCCAAAACATGGCACAGGCCTCGAAATTCGGAAGTTTGGGATATTTTGAAAACTGCAGGGGGGTTTGGGACAAATGTGACCAAACGCCGCTTTCAGTACTTCGCATATGTTTGGTATAAAAATATTGAAATTTCAAAGAGCGAATACGTGCAGAGAGCCAGAATTTGGCTCCAAAATATGGCTCTGGCCTCGAAATTGGGAAGTTTGGAATATTTTGAAAACTGCAGGGGGGTTTGGGACAAATATGACCAAACACCGCTTTCAGTACTTGGCATATGTTGGGTATAAAAAAGTCGCAATTTCAAACTGTGAACACGTGCAGAGAGCCAGAATTTTGCTCCAAAATATGGCTCAGGCCTCGAAATTAGGATCTTTGGGATATTTTGAAAACTGCAGGGGAGTTTGGGACAAAAATGACCAAACGCCTCTTTCAGTACTTGGCATATGTTGGGTATAAAAAGTCGTAATTTCAAACTGCAAAAACGTGCAGAGAGCTAGAACTTGGCTCCAAAATATGGCTCAGGCCTCGAAATTCGGAAGTTTGGGATATTTTGAAAACTGCAGGGGGGTTTGGGACAAATATGACCAAACGCCGCATTCAGTACTTGGCATATGTTTGGTGTAAAAAAGTCGCAATTTCAAACTGCGAATACGTGCAGAGAGCCAGAATTTGGCTCCAAAATATGGCTCAGGCCTTGAAATTGGGATATTTGGGATATTTTGAAAACTGCAGGGAGGTTTGGGTCAAATATGACCAAACGCCGCTTTCAGTACTTGGCACATGTTGGGTATAAAAAGGAGTAATTTCAATCTGCGAATACATGCAGAGAGCAAGAATTTGGCTCCAAAATATGGCTCATGCCTCGAAATTGGGATATTTGGGATATTTTGAAAACTGCAAGGGAGTTTGTGCAAAATGTGACTTACTGCCGCTTTCAGTACTTGGCATATGTTGGGTATAAAAAGTCGTAATATCAAACTGCGAATACGTGCAGAGAGCCAGAATTTGGCACCAAAATATGGCTCAGGCCTTGAAATTGGGATATTTGGGATATTTTGAAAACTGCATTGGAGTTTGTTCAAAATGTGACTCACTGCCAGTTTCAGTACTTGGCATATGTTGGGTATAAAATTCGTAATTTCAAACTGCGAATACGTGCAGAGAGCCAGAATTTGGCTCCAAAATGTGGCTCAGGCCTCGTAATTCGGATGTTTGGGATATTTTGAAAACTGCAGGGGAGTTTGTAAAAATGTGACTCACTGCCGCTTTCAGTACTTGGAATATGTTGGGTATAAAAAGTCGTATTTTCAAACTGCGAATACGTGCAGAGAGCCATAATTTGGCTCCAAAATATTGCTCAGGCCTTGAAATTGGGAAGTTTGGGATATTTTGTAAACTGCAGGGGGTTTGGGACAAATATGGCCAAACGCCCCTTTCAGTACTTGGCATATGTTGGGTATAAAAAGTCGTAATTTCACACTGCGAATACGTGCAGTGAGCCAGAATTTGGCTCCAAAATATGGCTCAGGCCTCGAAATTGGGATGTTTGGGATATTTTGAAGACTGCAGGGGAGTTTGTTCAAAATGTGACTCACTGCTGGTTTCAGTGCTTGGCATATGTTGGGTATAAAATTCGTAATTTCAAACTGCGAATACGTGCAAAGAGCCAGAATTTGACTCCAAAATATGGCTCAGGCCTCGAAATTTGGATGTTTGGGATGTTTTGAAAACTGCAGGGGGGTTTGGGACAAATATGACCATACGCCGCTTTCAGTACTTGGCATATGTTGGGTATAAAAATTCGCAATTTCAAACTGTGAATACGTGCAGAGAGCCAGAATTTGGCTCAAAAATATGTCTCAGGCCTCGAAATTGGGATGTTTGGGATATTTTGAAAACTGCAGGGGAGTTTGGGACAAAAATTACCAAATGCCACTTTCAGTACTTGGCATATGTTGGGTATAAAAAGTCGTAATTTCAAACTGCGAAAACGTGCAGAGAGCTAGAATTTGGCTCTAAAATATGGCTCAGGCCTCGAAATTGGCATGTTTGGGATATTTTAAAAACTGCAGGGAGGTTTGGGACAAATATGACCAAACGCCGCTTTCAGTACTTGGCATATGTTGGGTATAAAAAAGTCGCAATTTCAATCTGTGAATACGAGCAGAGAGCCAGAATTTAGCTCCAAAATATGGCTCAGGCCTCGAAATTGGGATGTTTGGGATATTTTAAAAACTGCAGGGAGATTTGGGACAAATGTGATCAAACGCCGCTTTCAGTACTTGGCATATGTTGAGTATAAAAATTCGTAATTTTAAACTGCGAATACGTGCAGAGAGCCAGAAATTGGCTCCAAAATATGGTTCAGGCCTCGAAATTGGGATATTTGGGATATTTTGAAAACTGCAAGGGAGTTTGTGCAAAATGTGACTTACTGCCGCTTTCATTACTTGGCATATGTTGGGTATAAAAAGTCGTAATATCAAACTGCGAATACGTGCAGAGAGCCAGAATTTGGCACCAAAATTGGCCTTGAAATTGGGATATTTGGGATATTTTGAAAACTGCAGGGAGGTTTGGGTCAAATGTGACCAAACGCCGCTTTCAGTACTTGGCACATGTTGGGTATAAAAAGGAGTAATTTCAAACTGCGAATACGTGCAGTGAGCCAGAATTTGGCTCCAAAATATGGCTCAGGCCTCGAAGTTGGGATATTTTGGATATTTTGAAAACTGCAGGGGATTTTGTGCAAAATGTGACTCACTGCCACTTTCAGTACTTGGCATATGTTGGGTATGAAATCGTAATTTCAAACTGCAAATACGTGCAGAGAGCCAGAATTTGGCTCCAAAATATGGCTCAGGCCTCGAAGTTGGGATGTTTGGGATATTTTGAAAACTGCAGGGGATTTTGTGCAAAATGTGACTCACTGCCGCTTTCAGTACTTGGCATAAGTTGGGTATAAAAACTCGTAATTTGAAACTGCGAATACGTGCAGAGAGCCAGAATTCGGCTCCAAAATATGGCTCAGGCCTCGAAATGCCACGTTCAGTATAAAAAAGTCGTAATTTCTAACTGTGAATACAAGCAGAGAGCCAGAATTTGGCTCAAAAATATGGCTCAGGCCTCGAAATTGGGATGTTTGGGATATTTTTTAAACTGCTGGGGAGTTTGGTACAAAAATGACCAAACGCCACTTTCAGTACTTGGCATATGTTGGGTATAAAAAGTCGTAATTTCAAACTGCGAAAACGTGCAGAGAGCTAGAACTTGGCTCCAAAATATGGCACAGGCCTCGAAATTCGGAAGTTTGGGATATTTTGAAAACTGCAGGGGGGTTTGGGACAAATGTGACCAAACGCCGCTTTCAGTACTTCGCATATGTTTGGTATAAAAATATTGAAATTTCAAAGAGCGAATACGTGCAGAGAGCCAGAATATGGCTCCAAAATATGGCTCAGGCCTCGAAATTGGGATATTTGGGATATTTTGAAAACTGCAGGGAGGTTTGGGTCATATATGACCAAACGCCGCTTTCAGTACTTGGCACATGTTGGGTATAAAAAGGAGTAATTTCAAACTGCGAATACATGCAGAGAGCAAGAATTTGGCTCCAAAATATGGCTCATGCCTCGAAATTGGGATATTTGGGATATTTTGAAAACTGCATTGGAGTTTGTTCAAAATGTGACTCACTGCCAGTTTCAGTACTTGGCATATGTTGGGTATAAAATTCGTAATTTCAAACTGCGAATACGTGCAAAGAGCCAGAATTTGGCTCCAAAATGTGGCTCAGGCCTCGTAATTCGGATGTTTGGGATATTTTGAAAACTGCAGGGGAGTTTGTAAAAATGTGACTCACTGCCGCTTTCAGTACTTGGAATATGTTGGGTATAAAAAGTCGTATTTTCAAACTGCGAATACGTGCAGAGAGCCATAATTTGGCTCCAAAATATGGCTCAGGCCTCGAAATTGGGATGTTTGGGATATTTTGAAAACTGCAGGGGGGTTTGGGACAAATATGACCAAACGCCGCTTTCAGTACTTGGCCTATGTTGGGTATAAAAAGTCGTAATTTCAAACTACGAATACGTGCAGAGAGCCAGAATTTGGCTCCAAAATATGGCTCAGGCCTCCTAATTTGGATGTTTGGGATATTTGGAACACTGCAGGGGAGTTTGTGAAAATGTGACTCACTGTCGCTTTCAGTACCTGGCATATGTTGGGTATAAAAAGTCATATTTTCAAACTGCGAATACGTGCAAAGAGCCAGAATTTGGTTCCAAAATATGGCTCAGGCCTCGAAATTCGGAAGTTTGGGATATTTTGAAAACTGCAGGGGGGTTTGGGACAAATATGACCAAACGCCGCTTTCAGTACTTGGCATATGTTGGGTATAAAAAAGTCGCAATTTCACACTGCGAATACGTGCAGTGAGCCAGAATTTGGCTCCAAAATATGGCTCAGGCCTCGAAATTGGGATGTTTTGAATATTTTGAAAACTGCAAGGGAGTTTGTTCAAAATGTGACTCACTGCCGGTTTCAGTACTTGGCATATGTTGGGTATAAAAATTCGTAATTTCAAACTGCGAATACGTGCAGAGAGCCAGAATTTTGCTCCAAAATATGGCTCAGGCATCGTAATTGGGATGTTTGGGATATTTTGAAAACTGCAGGGGAGTTTGTGAAAATGTGACTCAGTGCCGCTTTCAGTACTTGTCATATGTTGGGTATAAAAAGTTGTATTTTCAAACTGCGAATACGTGCAAAGAGCCAGAATTTTGCTCCAAAATATGGCTCATGCCTCGAAATTGGGATATTTGGATTATTTTGAAAACTGCAGGGGAGTTTGTGCAAAATGTGACTCACTGCTGCTTTCAGGACTTGGCATATGCTGGGTATAAAAAGTCGTATTTTCAAACTGCGAATACGTGAAGAGAGTCAGAATTTGGCTCCAAAATATTGCTCAGGCCTTGAAATTGGGAAGTTTGGGATATTTTGTAAACTGCAGGGGGTTTGGGACAAATATGGCCAAACGCCCCTTTCAGTACTTGGCATATGTTGGGTATAAAAAGTCGTAATTTCACACTGCGAATACGTGCAGTGAGCCAGAATTTGGCTCCAAAATATGGCTCAGGCCTCGAAATTGGGATGTTTGGGATATTTTGAAGACTGCAGGGGAGTTTGTTCAAAATGTGACTCACTGCTGGTTTCAGTGCTTGGCATATGTTGGGTATAAAATTCGTAATTTCAAACTGCGAATACGTGCAAAGAGCCAGAATTTGACTCCAAAATATGGCTCAGGCCTCGAAATTTGGATGTTTGGGATGTTTTGAAAACTGCAGGGGGGTTTGGGACAAATATGACCATACGCCGCTTTCAGTACTTGGCATATGTTGGGTATAAAAATTCGCAATTTCAAACTGTGAATACGTGCAGAGAGCCAGAATTTGGCTCAAAAATATGTCTCAGGCCTCGAAATTGGGATGTTTGAGATATTTTGAAAACTGCAGGGGAGTTTGGGACAAAAATTACCAAATGCCACTTTCAGTACTTGGCATATGTTGGGTATAAAAAGTCGTAATTTCAAACTGCGAAAACGTGCAGAGAGCTAGAATTTGGCTCTAAAATATGGCTCAGGCCTCGAAATTGGCATGTTTGGGATATTTTAAAAACTGCAGGGAGGTTTGGGACAAATATGACCAAACGCCGCTTTCAGTACTTGGCATATGTTGGGTATAAAAAAGTCGCAATTTCAATCTGTGAATACGTGCAGAGAGCCAGAATTTAGCTCCAAAATATGGCTCAGGCCTCGAAATTGGGATGTTTGGGATATTTTAAAAACTGCAGGGAGATTTGGGACAAATGTGATCAAACGCCGCTTTCAGTACTTGGCATATGTTGAGTATAAAAATTCGTAATTTTAAACTGCGAATACGTGCAGAGAGCCAGAAATTGGCTCCAAAATATGGTTCAGGCCTCGAAATTGGGATATTTGGGATATTTTGAAAACTGCAAGGGAGTTTGTGCAAAATGTGACTTACTGCCGCTTTCATTACTTGGCATATGTTGGGTATAAAAAGTCGTAATATCAAACTGCGAATACGTGCAGAGAGCCAGAATTTGGCACCAAAATTGGCCTTGAAATTGGGATATTTGGGATATTTTGAAAACTGCAGGGAGGTTTGGGTCAAATGTGACCAAACGCCGCTTTCAGTACTTGGCACATGTTGGGTATAAAAAGGAGTAATTTCAAACTGCGAATACGTGCAGTGAGCCAGAATTTGGCTCCAAAATATGGCTCAGGCCTCGAAGTTGGGATATTTTGGATATTTTGAAAACTGCAGGGGATTTTGTGCAAAATGTGACTCACTGCCACTTTCAGTACTTGGCATATGTTGGGTATGAAATCGTAATTTCAAACTGCAAATACGTGCAGAGAGCCAGAATTTGGCTCCAAAATATGGCTCAGGCCTCGAAGTTGGGATGTTTGGGATATTTTAAAAACTGCAGGGGATTTTGTGCAAAATGTGACTCACTGCCGCTTTCAGTACTTGGCATAAGTTGGGTATAAAAACTCGTAATTTGAAACTGCGAATACGTGCAGAGAGCCAGAATTCGGCTCCAAAATATGGCTCAGGCCTCGAAATGCCACGTTCAGTATAAAAAAGTCGTAATTTCTAACTGTGAATACAAGCAGAGAGCCAGAATTTGGCTCAAAAATATGGCTCAGGCCTCGAAATTGGGATGTTTGGGATATTTTGAAAACTGCTGGGGAGTTTGGTACAAAAATGACCAAACGCCACTTATAGTACTTGGCATATGTTGGGTATAAAAAGTCGTAATTTCAAACTGCGAAAACGTGCAGAGAGCTAGAACTTGGCTCCAAAATATGGCACAGGCCTCGAAATTCGGAAGTTTGGGATATTTTGAAAACTGCAGGGGGGTTTGGGACAAATGTGACCAAACGCCGCTTTCAGTACTTCGCATATGTTTGGTATAAAAATATTGAAATTTCAAAGAGCGAATACGTGCAGAGAGCCAGAATATGGCTCCAAAATATGGCTCAGGCCTCGAAATTGGGATATTTGGGATATTTTGAAAACTGCAGGGAGGTTTGGGTCATATATGACCAAACGCCGCTTTCAGTACTTGGCACATGTTGGGTATAAAAAGGAGTAATTTCAAACTGCGAATACATGCAGAGAGCAAGAATTTGGCTCCAAAATATGGCTCATGCCTCGAAATTGGGATATTTGGGATATTTTGAAAACTGCAAGGGAGTTTGTGCAAAATGTGACTTACTTCCGCTTTCAGTACTTGGCATATGTTGGGTATAAAAAGTCATAATATCAAACTGCGAATACGTGCAGAGAGCCAGAATTTGGCACCAAAATATGGCTCAGGCCTTGAAATTGGGATATTTGGGATATTTTGAAAACTGCATTGGAGTTTGTTCAAAATGTGACTCACTGCCAATTTCAGTACTTGTCATATGTTGGGTATAAAATTCGTAATTTCAAACTGCGAATACGTGCAAAGAGCCAGAATTTGGCTCCAAAATGTGGCTCAGGCCTCGTAATTGGGATGTTTGGGATATTTTGAAAACTGCAGGGGAGTTTGTAAAAATGTGACTCACTGCCGCTTTCAGTACTTGGAATATGTTGGGTATAAATAGTCGTATTTTCAAACTGCGAATACGTGCAGAGAGCCATAATTTGGCTCCAAAATATGGCTCAGGCCTCGAAATTCGGAAGTTTGGGATATTTTGAAAACTGCAGGGGGGTTTGGGACAAATATGACCAAACGCCGCTTTCAGTACTTGGCATATGTTGGGTATAAAAAAGTCGTAATTTCAAACTGCGAATACCTGCAGAGAGCCAGAATTTGGCTCCAAAATATGGCTCAGGCCTCGAAATTGGGATGTTTGGGATATTTTGAAAACTGCAGGGAGATTTGGTACAAATGTGACCAAACGCCGCTTTCAGTACTTGGCATATGTTGGGTATAAAAAAGTCGCAATTTCAAACTGCGAATACCTGCAGAGAGCCAGAATTTGGCTCCAAAATATGGCTCAGGCCTCGAAATTGGGAAGTTTGGGATATTTTGTAAACTGCAGGGGGTTTGGGACAAATATGACCAAACGCCGCTTTCAGTACTTGGCATATGTTGGGTATAAAAACTCGTAATTTCAAACTGCGAATACGTGCAGTGAGCCAGAATTTGGCTCCAAAATATGGCTCAGGCCTCGAAATTGGGATGTTTGGAATATTTTGAAAACTGCAAGGGAGTTTGTTCAAAATGTGACTCACTGCCGGTTTCAGTACTTGGCATATGTTGGGTATAAAAATTCGTAATTTCAAACTGCGAATACGTGCAGAGAGCCAGAATTTTGCTCCAAAATATGGCTCAGGCCTCGTAATTGGGATGTTTGGGATATTTTGAAAACTGCAGGGGAGTTTGTGAAAATGTGACTCAGTGGCGCTTTCAGTACTTGTCATATGTTGGGTATAAAAAGTTGTATTTTCAAACTGCGAATACGTGCAAAGAGCCAGAATTTGGTTCCAAAATATGGCTGAGGCCTCGAAATTCAGAAGTTTGGGATATTTTGAAAACTGCAGGTGGGGTTTGAGACAAATATGACCAAACGCCGCTTTCAGTACTTGGCATATGTTGGGTATAAAAAAGTCGCAATTTCAAACTGCGAATACGTGCAGAGAGCCAGATTTTGGCTCCAAAATATGGCTCATGCCTCGAAATTGGGATATTTGGGATATTTTGAAAACTGCATTGGAGTTTGTGCAAAATGTGACTCTCTGCTGCTTTCAGGACTTGGCATATGCTGGGTATAAAAAGTCGTATTTTCAAACTGCGAATACGTGAAGAGAGCCAGAATTTGGCTCCAAAATAGGGCTCATGCCTCGAAATTGGGAAGTTGGGGATATTTTGTAAATTGCAGAGGGGTTTGGGACAAATATGACCAAACGCCGCTTTCAGTACTTGGCATATGTTAGGTATAAAAAGTCGCAATATCAAACTGTGAATACGTGCAGAGAGCAAGAATTTGGCACCAAAATATGGCTCAGGCCTTGAAATTGGGATATTTGGGATATTTTGAAAACTGCAGGGGGGTTTGGGACAAATATGACCAAACGCCGCTTTCAGTACTTGGCATATGTTGGGTATAAAAAGTCGTAATTTCAAACTGCGAATACGTGCAGAGAGCCAGAATTTGGCTCCAAAATATGGCTCAGGCCTCGTAATTTGGATGTTTGGGATATTTGGAACACTGCAGGGGAGTTTGGGAAAATGTGACTCACTGCCGCTTTCAGTACTTGGCATATGTTGGGTATAAAAAGTCATATTTTCAAACTGCGAATACGTGCAAAGAGCCAGAATTTGGTTCCAAAAAATGGCTCAGGCCTCGAAATTCGGAAGTTTGGGATATTTTGAAAACTGCAGGGGGGTTTGGGACAAATATGACCAAACGCCGCTTTCAGTACTCGGCATATGTTGGGTATAAAA
The DNA here is from genome assembly GCF_040958095.1 of Procambarus clarkii. Taxonomy (NCBI): domain Eukaryota; kingdom Metazoa; phylum Arthropoda; class Malacostraca; order Decapoda; family Cambaridae; genus Procambarus; species Procambarus clarkii. The sequence continues at coordinate 2,738,129 of NC_091222.1, forward strand.
AAGTCGTAATTTCAAACTGCGAATACCTGCAGAGAGCCAGAATTTGGCTCCAAAATATGGCTCATGCCTCGAAATTGGGATATTTGGGATATTTTGAAAACTGCATTGGAGTTTGTGCAAAATGTGACTCTCTGCTGCTTTCAGGACTTGGCATATGCTGGGTATAAAAAGTCGTATTTTCAAACTGCGAATACGTGAAGAGAGCCAGAATTTGGCTCCAAAATAGGGCTCATGCCTCGAAATTGGGAAGTTTGGGATATTTTGTAAATTGCAGAGGGGTTTGGGACAAATATGACCAAACGCCGCTTTCAGTACTTGGCATATGTTAGGTATAAAAAGTCGCAATATCAAACTGTGAATACGTGCAGAGAGCAAGAATTTGGCACCAAAATATGGCTCAGGCCTTGAAATTGGGATATTTGGGATATTTGGAAAACTGCAGGGAGGTTTGGGTCAAATGTGACCAAATGCCGCTTTCAGTACTTGGCACATGTTGGGTATAAAAAGGAGTAATTTCAAAGTGCGAATACGTGCAGAGAGCAAGAATTTGGCTCCAAAATATGGCTCATGCCTCGAAATTGGGATATTTGGGATATTTTGAAAACTGCAGGGGAGTTTGTGCAAAATGTGACTCACTGCTGCTTTCAGGACTTGGCATATGCTGGGTATAAAAAGTCGTATTTTCAAACTGCGAATACGTGAAGAGAGTCAGAATTTGGCTCCAAAATATTGCTCAGGCCTTGAAATATGGAAGTTTGGGATATTTTGTAAACTGCAGGGGGTTTGGGACAAATATGGCCAAACGCCGCTTTCAGTACTTGGCATATGTTAGGTATAAAAAGTCGCAATATCAAACTGTGAATACGTGCAGAGAGCAAGAATTTGGCACCAAAATATGGCTCAGGCCTTGAAATTGGGATATTTGGGATATTTGGAAAACTGCAGGGAGGTTTGGGTCAAATGTGACCAAATGCCGCTTTCAGTACTTGGCACATGTTGGGTATAAAAAGGAGTAATTTCAAAGTGCGAATACGTGCAGAGAGCAAGAATTTGGCTCCAAAATATGGCTCATGCCTCGAAATTGGGATATTTGGGATATTTTGAAAACTGCAGGGGAGTTTGTGCAAAATGTGACTCACTGCTGCTTTCAGGACTTGGCATATGCTGGGTATAAAAAGTCGTATTTTCAAACTGCGAATACGTGAAGAGAGTCAGAATTTGGCTCCAAAATATTGCTCAGGCCTTGAAATATGGAAGTTTGGGATATTTTGTAAACTGCAGGGGGTTTGGGACAAATATGGCCAAACGCCCCTTTCAGTACTTGGCATATGTTGGGTATAAAAAGTCGTAATTTCACACGGCGAATACGTGCAGAGAGCCAGAATTTAGCTCCAAAATATGGCTCAGGCCTCGAAATTGGGATATTTGGGATATTTTAAAAACTGCAGGGAGATTTGGGACAAATGTGATCAAACGCCGCTTTCAGTACTTGGCATGTGTTGAGTATAAAAATTCGTAATTTTAAACTGCGAATACGTGCAGAGAGCCAGAAATTGGCTCCAAAATATAGTTCAGGCCTCGAAATTGGGATATTTGGGATATTTTGAAAACTGCAAGGGAGTTTGTGCAAAATGTGACTTACTGCCGCTTTCATTACTTGGCATATGTTGGGTATAAAAAGTCGTAATATCAAACTGCGAATACGTGCAGAGAGCCAGAATTTGGCACCAAAATATGGCTCAGGCCTTGAAATTGGGATATTTGGGATATTTTGAAAACTGCAGGGAGGTTTGGGTCAAATGTGACCAAACGCCGCTTTCAGTACTTGGCACATGTTGGGTATAAAAAGGAGTAATTTCAAACTGCGAATACGTGCAGTGAGCCAGAATTTGGCTCCAAAATATGGCTCAGGCCTCGAAGTTGGGATATTTTGGATATTTTGAAAACTGCAGGGGATTTTGTGCAAAATGTGACTCACTGCCACTTTCAGTACTTGGCATATGTTGGGTATGAAATCGTAATTTCAAACTGCAAATACGTGCAGAGAGCCAGAATTTGGCTCCAAAATATGGCTCAGGCCTCGAAGTTGGGATATTTTGGATATTTTGAAAACTGCAGGGGAGTTTGTGCAAAATGTGACTCACTGCCGCTTTCAGTACTTGGCATAAGTTGGGTATAAAAACTCGTAATTTGAAACTGCGAATACGTGCAGAGAGCCAGAATTCGGCTCCAAAATATGGCTCAGGCCTCGAAATGCCACGTTCAGTATAAAAAAGTCGTAATTTCAAACTGCGAATACATGCAGAGAGCCAGAATTTGGCTCAAAAATATGGCTCAGGCCTCGAAATTGGGATGTTTGGGATATTTTGAAAACTGCTGGGGAGTTTGGTACAAAAATGACCAAACGCCACTTTCAGTACTTGGCATATGTTGGGTATAAAAATTCGTAATTTCAAACTGTGAATACGTGCAGAGAGCAAGAATTTTGCTCCAAAATATGGCTCATGCCTCGAAATTGGGATATTTGGGATATTTTGAAAACTGCAGGGGAGTTTGTTCAAAATGTGACTCACTGCTGATTTCAGGACTTGGCATATGCTGGGTATAAAAAGTCGTATTTTCAAACTGCGAATACGTGAAGAGAGTCAGAATTTGGCTCCAAAATATGGCTCAGGCCTCGAAATTGGGAAGTTTGGGATATTTTGTAAACTGCGGGGGTTTGGGACAAATATGACCAAACGCCGCTTTCAGTACTTGGCATATGTTGGGTATAAAAAGTCGTAATTTCAAACTGCGAATACGTGCAGAGAGCCAGAATTTGCTTCCAAAATATAGCTCAGGCCTCGAAATTGGGATGTTTTGGATATTTTGAAAACTGCAGGGGAGTTTGGGACAAAAATGACCAAACGCCACTTTCAGTACTTGGCATATGTTGGGTATAAAAAGTCGTAATATCACACTGCGAATACGTGCAAAGAGCCAGAATTTGGCTCCAAAATATGGCTCAGGCCTCGAAATTGGGATGTTTGGGATATTTTGAAAACTGCAGGGAGGTTTGGGACAAATGTGACCAAACGCCGCTTTCAGTACTTGGCATATGTTGGGAATAAAAAGTCGAAATTTCAAACTGCGAATATGTGCATAGAGCAAGAATTTGGCTGCAAAATATTGCTCAGGCCTCGAAATTGGGATGTTTCGTATATTTTGAAAACTGCAGGGAGGTTTGGGACAAATTTGACCAAACGCCGCTTTCAGTACTTGGCATATGTTGGGAATAAAAAGTCGTAGTTTCAAACTGCGAATACGTGCAGAAAGCCAGAATTTGGCTCCAAAATATGGCTCAGGCCTCGAAATTGGGATGTTTGGGATATTTTGTAAACTGCAGGGGGGATTCAGACAAATTTGACCAAACGCCGCTTTCAGTACTTGGCAGGTGTTGGACATAAAAAAGTCGTAATTTCAAACTGCGAATACATGCAGAAAGCCAGAATTTGGCTCCAAAATATGGCTCAGGCCTCTAAATTGGAATATTTGGGATATTTTGAAAACTGCAGGGGGGTTTGGTACAAATATGAATAAACCCCGCTTTCAGTACTTGGCATATGTTGGGTATAAAAAGTCGTAATTTGAAACTGCCAATACGTGCAGAGAGCCAGAATTTGGCTCCAAAATATGGCTCAGGCCTCGAAATGCCACGTTCAGTATAAAAAAGACGTAATTTCAAACTGCGAATACGTGCAGAGAGCCAGAATTTGGCTCCAAAATATGGCTCAGGCCACGAAATTGGGATGTTTGGGATATTTTGAAAACTGCAGGGAGGATTGAGACAAATGTGACCAAACGCTGATTTCAGTACTTGGCATATGTTGGGTATAAACAGGTCGTAATTTCAAACTGGGAATACATGCAGAGAGCCAGAATTTGGCTCCAAAATATGGCTCAGGCCTCGAAATTGGGATATTTGGGATATTTTGAAAACTGCAGGGGAGTTTGTTCAAAATGTGACTCACTGCCGCTTTCAGTACTTGGCATATATTGGGTATAAGAAATCGTTATTTCAAACTGCGAATACGTCCAGAGAGCCAGAATTTGGCTCCAAAATATGGTTCAGGCCTCGAAATTGGGATGTTTGGTATATTTTGAAAACTGCAGGGGGGGATTGAGACAAATGTGACCAATCGCCTCTTTCAGTACTTGGCATATGTTGGGTATAAAAAGTCCTAATTTCAAGCTGCGAATACGTGCAGAGAGCCAGAATTTGGTTCCAAAATATGGCTCAGGCTTCGAAATTGGGATGTTTGGGATATTTTGAAATCTGCAGGGGATTTTTGGCAAAATGTGACTCACTGCCACTTTCAGTACTTGGCATATGTTGGGTATAAAAATCGTAATTTCAAACTGCGAATACGTGCAGAGAGCCAGAATTTGGCTCCAAAATATGGGTCAGGCCTCGAAATTGGGATATTTGGGATATTTTGAAAACTGCAGGGAAGTTTGAACAAAATGTGACTCACTGCCGCTTTCAGTACTTGGCATATATTGGTTATAAAAAAGTCGTAATTTCAAACTGCGAATACGTGCAGAGAGCCAGAATTTGGCTCTAAAATATGGCTCAGGCATCGAAATTGGCATATTTGGGATATTTTGAAAACTGCAGGGGAGTTTGTGCAAAATGTGACTTACTGCCGATTTCAGTACTTGGCATATGTTGGGTATAAAAATTCGTAATATCAAACTGCGAATACGTGCAGGGAGCCAGAATTTGGCTCCAAATATGGCTCAGGCCTCGAAATTGGAATATTCGGGATATTTTGAAAACTGGAAGGGAGTTTGGTACAAATATGACTAACCGCCGCTTTTAGTACTTGGCATTTGTTGGGGATAAAAACTCGTAATTTCAAACTGCGAATACGTGCAGAGAGCCAGAATTTGGCTCCAAAAAATGGCTCATGCCTCGAAATTGGTATATTTGGAATATTTTGAAAACTGCAGGAGAGTTTGTGCAAAATGTGACTCACTGCTGCTTTCAGTACTTGGCATATGTTGGGTATAAAAAGTCGTAATTTCAAACTGCGTATACGTGCAGAGAGCCTGAGTTTGGCTCCAAAATACGGCTCAGGCCTCGAAATGCCACTTTCAGTATAAAAAAGACGTAATTTCAAACTGCGAATACGTGCAGAGAGCCAGAATTTGGCTCCAAAATATGGTTCAGGCAACAAAATTGGGATGTTTGGGATATTTTGAAAACTGCAGGGAGGATTGAGACAAATGTGACCAAACGCCGGTTTCAGTACTTGGCATATGTTGGGAATAAAAAGTCGTAATTTCAAACTGCGAATACGTGCAGAGAGCCAGAATTTCGCTCCAAAATATGGCTCAGGCCTCGAAATTGGGATGTTTGGGATATTTTGAAAACTGCAGGGGGGTTTTGGACAAATGTAACCAAACGCAGCTTTCAGTACTTGGCATATGTTGGGTATAAAAAAGTCGTAATTTCAAACTGCGAATACGTGCAGAGAGCCAGAATTTGGCTCCAAAATATGGCTCAGGCCTTGAAATTGGGATGTTTGGGATATTTTGAAAACTGCAGGGGAGTTTGGGACAAAAATGATTAAACACCACTTTCAGTACTTGGCAGATGTTGGGTATAAAAAGTCGTAATTTTAAACTGCGAAAACGTGCAGAGAGCTAGAATTTGGCTCCAAAATATGGCTCAGGCCTCGAAATTGGGATGTTTGGGATATTTTGAAAACTGCAGGGAGGTTTGGGACAAATGTGACCAAACGCCGCTTTCAGTACTTCGCATATGTTTGGTATAAAAATGTCAAAATTTCAAACAGCGAATACGTGCAGAGAGCCAGAATTTGGCTCCAAAATATGGCTCAGGCCTCGAAATTGGGATGATTGGGATATTTTGAAAACTGCAGGGGAGTTTGTGCAAAATGTGACTCACTGCCGCTTTCATTACTTGGCATATGTTGGGTATAAAAAGTCGTAATATCACACTGCGAATACGTGCAAAGAGCCAGAATTTGGCTCCAAAATATGGCTCAGGCCTCGAAATTGGGATGTTTGGGATATTTTGAAAACTGCAGGGAGGTTTGGTACAAATGTGACCAAACGCTGCTTTCAGTACTTGGCATATGTTGGATATAAAAAGTCGTAATTTCAAACTGCGAATACGCGCAGAGATCCAGAGTTTGGCTCCAAAATATGGCTCAGGCCTCGAAATTGGGATATTTGGGATATTTTGAAAACTGCAGGGAGTTTGTGCAAAATGTGACTCACTGCCACTTTCAGTCCTTGGCATATGTTGGGTATAAAAAGTTGTAATATCAAACTGCGAATACGTGCAGAGAGCCAGAATTTGGCTCCAAAATATGGGTCAGGCCTCGAAATTGGGATGTTTTGGTTATTTTGAAAACTGCAGGTGAGTTTGTGCAAAATGTGACTCACTGCCACTTTCAGTACTTGGCATATGTTGGGTATAAAAAGTTGCAATATCAAACTGCGAATACGTGCAGAGAGCCAGAATTTGGCTCCAAAATTTGGCTCAGGCCTCGAAATTGGTATGTTTAGGATATTTTGAAAACTGCAAGGGGGTTTGGGACAAATATGACCAAATGCCGCTTTCAGTACTTTTCATATGTTGGGTATGAAAATTCGTAATTTCAAACTGCGAATACGTGCAGAGAGCCTGAATTTGGCTGCAAAATATGGCTCAGTCCTCGAAATTCGGATGTTTGGGATATTTTGAAAACTGCAGGGAGGTTTGGGACAAATGTGACTCACTGCCGCTTTCAGTACTTGGCATATGTTGGGTAAAAATATTCGTAATTTCAAACTGCGAATGCGTGCATAGAGCCAGAATTTGGTTTCAAAATATGGCTCAGGCATCGAAATTGGGATGTTTGGGATATTTTGAAAACTGCAGGGGAGTTTGTGCAATATGTGACTTACTGCTGCTTTCAGTACTTGGCATATGTTGGGTATGAAAAGTCGTAATTTCAAACTGCGAATACGTGCAGAGAGCCTGAATTTGGCTCCAAAATATGGCTCAGGCCCCGAAATTGTGATGTTGGGGATATTTTGAAAACTGCAGGGAGGTTTGGGACAAATGTGAGTCACTGCCGCTATCAGTACTTGTCATATGTTGGGTATAAAAAGTTGTAATTTCAAATTGCGAATGCGTGCATAGAGCCAGAATTTGTTCAAAAATATGGCTCAGGCCTCGAAATTGGGATGTTTGGGATATTTTGAAAACTGCAGGGGAGTTTGGGACAAATATGACCAAACGCCGCTTTCAGTACTTGGCATATGTTGGGTATAAAAAAGTCGCAATTTCAAACTGCGAATACGTGCAAAGAGCCAGAATTTGGCTCCAAAATATGACTCAGGCATCGGAATTGGGATGTTTGGGATATTTTGAAAACTGCAAAGAGGTTTTGGACAAATGTGACCAAAAGCCGCTTTCAGTATTTGGCATATATTGGGTATAAAAGTCATAATTTCAAACTGCGAATACGTGCAGAGAGCCTGAATTTGGCTCCAAAATATGGCTCAGTCCACGAAATTTGGATGTTTAGGATATTTTGAAAACTGAAGGGAGGTTTGGGACAAATGTGACCAAACGCTGCTTTCAGAACTTCGCATATGTTGGGCATAAAAAAGTCGTAATTTTAAACTGTGAATACGTGCAGAGAGCCTGAATTTGACTCCAATATATGGTTCAGGCCTCGATATTGGGATGTTTGGGATATTTTGAAAACTGCAGGGAGGTTTGGGACAAATGTGACCGAACGCCGCTTTCAGTACTTAGCATATGTTGGGTTTAAAAAGTCGCAATTTCAAACTGCGAATACGTGCAGAGAGCTAGAATTTGGCTCCAAAATATGGCTCAGGCCTCGAAATTGGGATGTTTGGGATATTTTGAAAATTGCATGGGGGATTGGGACAAATGTGACCAAATGCCGCTTTCAGTACTTGGCATATGTTGGGTATTAAAAAATCGTAATTTCAAACTGCGAATACGTGCAGAGAGCCAGAATTTGGCTCCAAAATATGGCTCAGGCTTCGAAATTGGGATGTTTTGGTTATTTTGAAAACTACAGGGGAGTTTGTGCAAAATGTGACTCACTGTCACTTTCAGTACTTGGCATATGTTGGGTATAAAAAGTTGTAATATCAAACTGCGAATACGTGCAGAGAGCCAGAATTTGGCTCCAAAATTTGGCTCAGTCCTCGAAATTTGGATGTTTAAGATATTTTGAAAACTGAAGGGAGGTTTGGGACAAATGTGACCAAACGCTGCTTTCAGTACTTCGCATATGTTGGGCATAAAAAAGTCGTAATTTCAAACTGCGAATACGTGCAAAGAGCCTGAATTTGGCTCCAAAATCTGGCTCAGCCCTCGAAATTGGGATGTTTGGGATATTTTGAAAACTGCAGGCAGGTTTGGGACAAATGTGACTCACTGCCGCTTTCAGTACTTGGCAGATGTTGGGTATAAATAGCCGTAATTTCAAATTGCGATTGCGTGCATAGAGCCAGAATTTGGCTTCAAAATATGGCTCAGGCATCGAAATTGGGATGTTTGGGATATTTTGAGAACTGCAGGGGAGTTTGTGCAATATGTGACTTACTGCTGCTTTCAGTACTTGGCATATGTTGGGTATGAAAAGTTGTAATTACAAACTGCGAATACGTGCAGAGAGCCTGAATTTGGCTCCAAAATATGGCTCAGGCCTCGAAATTGTGATGTTTGGATATTTTGAAAACTGCAGCGTGGTTTGGGACAAATGTAACCAAACTCCGCTTTCAGTACTTCGCATATGTTGGGTATAAAAAGGTCGTAATTTCAAACCGCGAATACGTGCAGATAGCCAAAATTTGGCTCCAAAATATGGCTCAGCCTTCGAAATTGGGATGTTTGGGATATTTTGAAAACTGCAGGGAGGTTTGGGACAAATGTGACTCACTGCCGCTTTCAGTACTAGGCATATGTTGGGTATAAAAAGTCGTAATTTCAAACTGCGAATGCGTGCATAGTGCCAGAATTTGTTCCAAAATATAGCTCAGGCCTCGAAATTGGGATGTTTGGGATATTTTGAAAACTGCAGGGGAGTTTGGGACAAATATGACCAAACGCCGCTTTCAGTACTTGGCATATTTTGGGTATAAAAAAGTCGCAATTTCAAACTGCGAATACGTGCAAAGAACCAGAATTTGGCTCCAAAATATGACTCAGGCCTCGGAATTGGGATGTTTGGGATATTTTGAAAACTGCAGGGAGGTTTTGGACAAATGTGACCAAATGCCGCTTTCAGTATTTGGCATATATTGGGTATAAAAGTCATAATTTCAAACTGTGAATACGTGCATAGAGCCTGAATTTAGCTCCTAAATCTGGCTCAGGTCTCGAAATTGGGATGTTTGAGATATTTTGAAAACTGCAGGGGAGTTTGGGACAAATATGACCAAACGCCGCTTTCAGTACTTGGCATATGTTGGGTATAAAAAAGTCGCAATTTCAAACTGCGAATACGTGCAAAGAGCCAGAATTTGGCTCCAAAATATGACTCAGGCCTCGGAATTGGGATGTTTGGGATATTTTGAAAACTGCAAAGAGGTTTTGGACAAATGTGACCAAAAGCCGCTTTCAGTATTTGGCATATATTGGGTATAAAAAGTCGTAATTTCAAACTGCGAATACGTGCAGAGAGCCTGAATTTGGCTCCAAAATATGGCTCAGTCCTCGAAATTTGGATGTTTAGCATATTTTGAAAACTGAAGGGAGGTTTGGGACAAATGTGACCAAACGCTGCTTTCAGTACTTCGCATATGTTGGGCATAAAAAAGTCGTAATTTCAAACTGCGAATACGTGCAGAGAGCCTAAATTTGGCTCCAAAATATGGTTCAGGTCTCGATATTGGGATGTTTTGGATATTTTGAAAACTGCAGGGAGGTTTGGGACAAATGTGATCAAACGCAGCTTTAGGAACTTGGCATATGTTGGGTATAAAAAGTCGTAATTTCAAACTGCGAATACGTGCAGAGAGCCAGAATTTGGCTCCAAAATATGGCTCAGGCCTCAAAATTGGGACATTTGGCATATTTTGAAAACTGCTGGGGAGTTTGTACAAAATATGACTCACTGCCACTTTAAGTACTAGGCATATGTTGGGTATAAACAGTCGTAATTTCAATCTGCGAATGCGTGCATAGAGCCAGAAATTGGTTTAAAAATATGGCTCAGGCCTCGAAATTGGGATGTTTGGGATATTTTGAAAACTGCAGGGGAGTTTGTTCAAAATGTGACTTACTGTCGCTTTCAGTACTTGGCATATGTTGGGTATGAAAAGTCGTAATTTCAAACTGCGAATACGTGCAGAGAGCCTGAATTTGGCTCCAAAATATGGCTCAAGCCTCGAAATTGTGATGTTTGGGATATTTTGAAAACTGCAGTGAGGTTTGGGACAAATATGACCAAACGCCACTTTCAGTACTTCGCATATGTTGGGTATAAAAAGTCGTAATTTCAAACTGCAAATACGTGCAGATGGCCAGAATTTGGCTCCAAAATATGGCTCAGGCCTCGAAATTGGGATGTTTGGGATATTATGAAAACTGCAGGGAGGTTTGGGACAAATGTGACTCACTGCCGCTTTCAGTACTTGGCATATGTTGGGTATAAAAAGTCGTAATTTCAAACTGCGAATGCGTGCATAGAGCCAGAATTTGTTCCAAAATATGGCTCAGGCCTCGAAATAGGGATATTTGAGATATTTTGAAAACTGCAGGGGAGATTGGGACAAATGTGACTAAACGCCGCTTTTAGTACTTGGCATATGTTGGGTATAAAAAAGTCGAAATTTCACACTGCGAATACGTGCAAAGAGCCAGAATTTGGCTCCAAAATATGACTCAGGCCTCGAAATTGGGATGTTTGGGATATTTTGAAAACTGCAGGGAGGTTTTCGACAAATGTGACCAAACGCCGCTTTCAGTATTTGGCATATGTTGGGTATAAAAGTCATAATTTCAAACTGCGAATTCGTGCATAGAGCCTGAATTTGGCTCCAAAATATGGCTCAGGCCTCGAAATAGGGATGTTTGAGATATTTTGAAAACTGCAGGGGAGATTGGGACAAATGTGACCAAACGCCGCTTTCAGTACTTGGCATATGTTGGGTATAAAAAAATCGTAATTTCCAACTGCGAATACGTGCAGAGAGCCAGAATTTGGCTCCAAAATATGGGTCAGGCCTCGAAATTGGGATGTTTAGGTTATTTTGAAAACTGCAGGGGAGTTTGTGCAAAATGTGACTCACTGCCACTTTCAGTACTTGGCATATGTTGGGTATAAAAAGTTATAATATCAAACTGCGAATACGTGCAGAGAGCCAGAATTTGGCTACAAAATATGGCTCAGGCCTCGAAATTGGTATGTTTGGGATATTTTGAAAACTGCAAGGGGGTTTGGGACAAATGTGACCAAATGCCGCTTTCAGTACTTTTCATATGTTGGGTATGAAAAGTCGTAATTTCAAACTGCGAATACGTGCAGAGAGCCTGAATTTGGCTCCAAAATATGGCTCAGGCCTCGATATTGGGTTGTTTGGGATATTTTGAAAACTGCAGGGAGGTTTGGGACATATGTGACCAAACGCCGCTTTCAGTACTTGGCATATGTTGGGTATAAAAATTCGTAATTTCAAACTGCGAATACGTGCAGAGAGCCAGAATTTGGCTCCAAAATATGGCTCAAGCCTCAAAATTGGGATATTTGGGATATTTTGAAAACTGCAGGGGAGTTTGTTCAAAATGTGACTCACTGCCACTTTAAGTACTAGGCATATGTTGGGTATAAATAGTCGTAATTTCAAACTGCGAATGCGGGCATAGAGCCAGAATTTGGTTTCAAAATATGGCTCAGGCCTCGAAATTGGGATGTTTGGGATATTTTGAAAACTGCAGGGGAGTTTGTGCAATATGTGACTGACTGCCGCTTTCAGTACTTCGCATATGTTGGGTATGAAAAGTCGTAATTTCATACTGCGAATACGTGCAGAGAGCCAGAATTTGGCTCCAAAATATGGCTCAGGCCTCGAAATTCTGATGTTTGGGATATTTTGAAAACTGCAGGGAGGTTTGGGACAAATGTGACCAAACGCCGCTTTCAGTACTTCGCATATGTTGGGTATAAAAAAGTCGTAATTTCAAACTGCGAATACGTGCAGATAGCCAGAATTTGGCTCCAAAATATGGCTCAGGCCTCGAAATTGGGATGCTTATGATATTTTGAAAACTGCAGGGAGGTTTCGGACAAATGTGACTCACTGCCGCTTTCAGTACTTGGCATATGTTGGGTATAAAAAATCGTAATTTCAAACTGCGAATGCGTGCATAGAGCCTGAATTTGACTCCAAAATATGGCTCAGGCCTCGATATTGGGATGTTTGGGATATTTTGAAAACTGCAGTGAGGTTTGGGACAAATGTGACCAAACGCTGCTCTCAGTACTTCACATATGTTGGGCATAAAAAAGTCGTAATTTCAAACTGCGAATACGTGCAGAGAGCCTGAATTTGACTCCAAAATATGGTTAAAGGCTCGATATTGGGATGTTTGGGATATTTTGAAAACTGCAGGGAGGTTTGGGACAAATGTGACCAAACGCCGCTTTCAGTACTTAGCATATGTTGGGTTTAAAAAGTCGCAATTTCAAACTGCGAATACGTGCAGAGAGCTAGAATTTGGCTCCAAAATATGGCTCAGGCCTCGAAATTGGGATGTTTTGGTTATTTTGAAAACTACAGGGGAGTTTGTGCAAAATGTGACTCACTGTCACTTTCAGTACTTGGCATATGTTGGGTATAAAAAGTTGTAATATCAAACTGCGAATACGTGCAGAGAGCCAGAATTTGGCTCCAAAATTTGGCTCAGGCCTCGAAATTGGTATGTTTGGGATATTTTGAAAACTGCAAGGGGGTTTGGGACAAATGTGACCAAATGCCGCTTTCAGTACTTTTCATATGTTGGGTATGAAAAGTCGGAATTTCCAACTGCGAATACGTGCAGAGAGCCTGAATTTGGCTCCAAAATATGGCTCAGTCCTCGAAATTTGGATGTTTAAGATATTTTGAAAACTGAAGGGAGGTTTGGGACATATGTGACCAAACGCTGCTTTCAGTACTTCGCATATGTTGGGTATAAAAAAGTCGTAATTTCAAGCCGCGAATACGTGCAGATAGCCAGAATTTGGCTCCAAAATATGGCTCAGCCCTCGAAATTGGGATGTTTGGGATATTTTGAAAACTGCAGGGAGGTTTGGGACAAATGTGACTCACTGCCGCTTTCAGTACTTGGCATATGTTGGGTATAAAAAGTCGTAATTTCAAACTGCGAATGCGTGCATAGAGCCAGAATTTGTTCCAAAATATGGCTCAGGCCTCGAAATTGGGATGTTTGGGGTATTTTGAAAACTGCAGGGGAGTTTGGGACAAATATGACCAAACGCCGCTTTCAGTACTTGGCATATTTTGGGTATAAAAAAGTCGCAATTTCAAACTGCGAATACGTGCATAGAGCCTGAATTTGGCTCCAAAATATGGCTCAGGCCTCGAAATTGGGATGTTTGAGATATTTTGAAAACTGCAGGGGAGATTGGGACATATGTGACCAAACGTAGATTTCAGTACTTGGCATATGTTGGGTTTAAAAAGTCGCAATTTCAAACTGCGAATACGTGCAGAGAGCTAGAATTTGGCTCCAAAATATAGCTCAGGCCTCGAAATTGGGATGTTTGGGATATTTTGAAAATTGCAGGGGGGAATGGGACAAATGTGATCAAACGCCGCTTTCAGTACTTGACATATGTTGGGTATAAAAAATTCGTAATTTCTAACTGCGAATACGTGCAGAGAGCCAGAATTTGGCTCCAAAATATGGCTCAGGCCTCGAAATTGGGATGTTTGGGTTATTTTGAAAACTGCAGGGGAGTTTGTGCAAAATGTGACTCTCTGCCACTTTCAGTACTTGGCATATGTTGGGTATAAAAAGTTGTAATATCAAACTGCGAATACGTTTTGAGAGCCAGAATTTGGCTCCAAAATATGGCTCAGGCCTCGAAATTGGGATGTTTGGGATATTTTGAAAACTGCAGGGAGGTTTGGAACAAATGTGACCAAACGCTGCTTTCAGTATTTGGCATATGTTGGGTATAAAAAGTCGTAATTTCAAACTGCGAATACGTGCAGAGAGCCTGAATTTGGCTCCAAAATATGGCTCAGTCCTCGAAATTTGGATGTTTAGCATATTTTGAAAACTGAAGGGAGGTTTGGGACATATGTGACCAAACGCCACTTTCAGTACTTCGCATATGTTGGGTATAAAAAAGTCGTAATTTCAAACTGCAAATACGTGCAGATGGCCAGAATTTGGCTCCAAAATATGGCTCAGGCCTCGAAATTGGGATGTTTGGGATATTTTGAAAACTGCAGGGAGGTTTGGGACCAATGTGGCTCACTGCCGGTTTCAGTACTTGGCATATGTTGGGTATAAAAAGTCGTAATTTCAAACTGCGAATGCGTGCATAGAGCCAGAATTTGTTCCAAAATATGGTTCAGGCCACGAAATTGGGATGTTTGAGATATTTTGAAAACTGCAGGGGAGATTGGGACAAATGTGACTAAACGCCGCTTTCAGTACTTGGCATATGTTGGGTATAAAAAAGTCGAAATTTCAAACTGCGAATACGTGCAAAGAGCCAGAATTTGGTTCCAAAATATGACTCAGGCCTCGAAATTGGGATGTTTTGGTTATTTTGAAAACTGCAGGGGAGCTTGTGCAAAATGTGACTCACTGCCACTTTCAGTACTTGGCATATGTTGGGTATAAAAAGTCGTAATTTCAAACTGCGAATGCGTGCATAGAGCCTGAATTTGACTCCAAAATATGGTTCAGGCCTCGATATTGGGATGTTTGGGATATTTTGAAAACTGCAGGGAGGTTTGGGACAAATGTGACTCACTGCCGCTTTCAGTACTTGGCATATGTTGGGTATAAATAGTCGTAATTTCCAATTGCGAATGCGTGCATAGAGCCAGAATTTGGTTTCAAAATATGGCTCAGGCATCGAAATTGTGATGTTTGGATATTTTGAAAACTGCAGGGAGGTTTTTGCAATATGTGACTTACTGCTGCTTTCAGTACTTGGCATATGTTGGGTATGAAAAGTCGTAATTTCAAGCTGCGAATACGTGCAGAGAGCCTGAATTTGGCTCCAAAATATGGCTCAGGCCTCGAAATTGTGATGTTTGGATATTTTGAAAACTGCAGCGAGGTTTGGGACAAATGTGACCAAACGCCGCTTTCAGTACTTCGCATATGTTGGGTATAAAAAAGTCGTAATTTCAAACCGCGAATACGTGCAGATAGCCAGAATTTGGCTCCAAAATATGGCTCAGCCCTCGAAATTGGGATGTTTGGGATATTTTGAAAACTGCAGGGAGGTTTGGGACAAATGTGACTCACTGCCGCTTTCAGTACTTGGCATATGTTGGGTATAAAAAGTCGTAATTTCAAACTGCGAATGCGTGCATAGAGCCAGAATTTGTTCCAAAATATGGCTCAGGCCTCGAAATTGGGATGTTTGGGGTATTTTGAAAACTGCAGGGGAGTTTGGGACAAATATGACCAAACGCCGCTTTCAGTACTTGGCATATTTTGGGTATAAAAAAGTCGCAATTTCAAACTGCGAATACGTGCATAGAGCCTGAATTTGGCTCCAAAATATGGCTCAGGCCTCGAAATTGGGATGTTTGAGATATTTTGAAAACTGCAGGGGAGATTGGGACATATGTGACCAAACGTAGATTTCAGTACTTGGCATATGTTGGGTTTAAAAAGTCGCAATTTCAAACTGCGAATACGTGCAGAGAGCTAGAATTTGGCTCCAAAATATAGCTCAGGCCTCGAAATTGGGATGTTTGGGATATTTTGAAAATTGCAGGGGGGAATGGGACAAATGTGATCAAACGCCGCTTTCAGTACTTGACATATGTTGGGTATAAAAAATTCGTAATTTCTAACTGCGAATACGTGCAGAGAGCCAGAATTTGGCTCCAAAATATGGCTCAGGCCTCGAAATTGGGATGTTTGGGTTATTTTGAAAACTGCAGGGGAGTTTGTGCAAAATGTGACTCTCTGCCACTTTCAGTACTTGGCATATGTTGGGTATAAAAAGTTGTAATATCAAACTGCGAATACGTTTTGAGAGCCAGAATTTGGCTCCAAAATATGGCTCAGGCCTCGAAATTGGGATGTTTGGGATATTTTGAAAACTGCAGGGAGGTTTGGAACAAATGTGACCAAACGCTGCTTTCAGTATTTGGCATATGTTGGGTATAAAAAGTCGTAATTTCAAACTGCGAATACGTGCAGAGAGCCTGAATTTGGCTCCAAAATATGGCTCAGTCCTCGAAATTTGGATGTTTAGCATATTTTGAAAACTGAAGGGAGGTTTGGGACATATGTGACCAAACGCCACTTTCAGTACTTCGCATATGTTGGGTATAAAAAAGTCGTAATTTCAAACTGCAAATACGTGCAGATGGCCAGAATTTGGCTCCAAAATATGGCTCAGGCCTCGAAATTGGGATGTTTGGGATATTTTGAAAACTGCAGGGAGGTTTGGGACCAATGTGGCTCACTGCCGGTTTCAGTACTTGGCATATGTTGGGTATAAAAAGTCGTAATTTCAAACTGCGAATGCGTGCATAGAGCCAGAATTTGTTCCAAAATATGGTTCAGGCCACGAAATTGGGATGTTTGAGATATTTTGAAAACTGCAGGGGAGATTGGGACAAATGTGACTAAACGCCGCTTTCAGTACTTGGCATATGTTGGGTATAAAAAAGTCGAAATTTCAAACTGCGAATACGTGCAAAGAGCCAGAATTTGGTTCCAAAATATGACTCAGGCCTCGAAATTGGGATGTTTTGGTTATTTTGAAAACTGCAGGGGAGCTTGTGCAAAATGTGACTCACTGCCACTTTCAGTACTTGGCATATGTTGGGTATAAAAAGTCGTAATTTCAAACTGCGAATGCGTGCATAGAGCCTGAATTTGACTCCAAAATATGGTTCAGGCCTCGATATTGGGATGTTTGGGATATTTTGAAAACTGCAGGGAGGTTTGGGACAAATGTGACTCACTGCCGCTTTCAGTACTTGGCATATGTTGGGTATAAATAGTCGTAATTTCCAATTGCGAATGCGTGCATAGAGCCAGAATTTGGTTTCAAAATATGGCTCAGGCATCGAAATTGTGATGTTTGGATATTTTGAAAACTGCAGGGAGGTTTTTGCAATATGTGACTTACTGCTGCTTTCAGTACTTGGCATATGTTGGGTATGAAAAGTCGTAATTTCAAGCTGCGAATACGTGCAGAGAGCCTGAATTTGGCTCCAAAATATGGCTCAGGCCTCGAAATTGTGATGTTTGGATATTTTGAAAACTGCAGCGAGGTTTGGGACAAATGTGACCAAACGCCGCTTTCAGTACTTCGCATATGTTGGGTATAAAAAAGTCGTAATTTCAAACCGCGAATACGTGCAGATAGCCAGAATTTGGCTCCAAAATATGGCTCAGCCCTCGAAATTGGGATGTTTGGGATATTTTGAAAACTGCAGGGAGGTTTGGGACAAATGTGACTCACTGCCGCTTTCAGTACTTGGCATATGTTGGGTATAAAAAGTCGTAATTTCAAACTGCGAATGCGTGCATAGAGCCAGAATTTGTTCCAAAATATGGCTCAGGCCTCGAAATTGGGATGTTTGGGGTATTTTGAAAACTGCAGGGGAGTTTGGGACAAATATGACCAAACGCCGCTTTCAGTACTTGGCATATTTTGGGTATAAAAAAGTCGCAATTTCAAACTGCGAATACGTGCATAGAGCCTGAATTTGGCTCCAAAATATGGCTCAGGCCTCGAAATTGGGATGTTTGAGATATTTTGAAAACTGCAGGGGAGATTGGGACATATGTGACCAAACGTAGATTTCAGTACTTGGCATATGTTGGGTTTAAAAAGTCGCAATTTCAAACTGCGAATACGTGCAGAGAGCTAGAATTTGGCTCCAAAATATAGCTCAGGCCTCGAAATTGGGATGTTTGGGATATTTTGAAAATTGCAGGGGGGAATGGGACAAATGTGATCAAACGCCGCTTTCAGTACTTGACATATGTTGGGTATAAAAAATTCGTAATTTCTAACTGCGAATACGTGCAGAGAGCCAGAATTTGGCTCCAAAATATGGCTCAGGCCTCGAAATTGGGATGTTTGGGTTATTTTGAAAACTGCAGGGGAGTTTGTGCAAAATGTGACTCTCTGCCACTTTCAGTACTTGGCATATGTTGGGTATAAAAAGTTGTAATATCAAACTGTGAATACGTTTTGAGAGCCAGAATTTGGCTCCAAAATATGGCTCAGGCCTCGAAATTGGGATGTTTGGGATATTTTGAAAACTGCAGGGAGGTTTGGAACAAATGTGACCAAACGCTGCTTTCAGTATTTGGCATATGTTGGGTATAAAAAGTCGTAATTTCAAACTGCGAATACGTGCAGAGAGCCTGAATTTGGCTCCAAAATATGGCTCAGTCCTCGAAATTTGGATGTTTAGCATATTTTGAAAACTGAAGGGAGGTTTGGGACATATGTGACCAAACGCCACTTTCAGTACTTCGCATATGTTGGGTATAAAAAAGTCGTAATTTCAAACTGCAAATACGTGCAGATGGCCAGAATTTGGCTCCAAAATATGGCTCAGGCATCGAAATTGTGATGTTTGGATATTTTGAAAACTGCAGGGAGGTTTTTGCAATATGTGACTTACTGCTGCTTTCAGTACTTGGCATATGTTGGGTATGAAAAGTCGTAATTTCAAGCTGCGAATACGTGCAGAGAGCCTGAATTTGGCTCCAAAATATGGCTCAGGCCTCGAAATTGTGATGTTTGGATATTTTGAAAACTGCAGCGAGGTTTGGGACAAATGTGACCAAACGCCGCTTTCAGTACTTCGCATATGTTGGGTATAAAAAAGTCGTAATTTCAAACCGCGAATACGTGCAGATAGCCAGAATTTGGCTCCAAAATATGGCTCAGCCCTCGAAATTGGGATGTTTGGGATATTTTGAAAACTGCAGGGAGGTTTGGGACAAATGTGACTCACTGCCGCTTTCAGTACTTGGCATATGTTGGGTATAAAAAGTCGTAATTTCAAACTGCGAATGCGTGCATAGAGCCAGAATTTGTTCCAAAATATGGCTCAGGCCTCGAAATTGGGATGTTTGGGGTATTTTGAAAACTGCAGGGGAGTTTGGGACAAATATGACCAAACGCCGCTTTCAGTACTTGGCATATTTTGGGTATAAAAAAGTCGCAATTTCAAACTGCGAATACGTGCATAGAGCCTGAATTTGGCTCCAAAATATGGCTCAGGCCTCGAAATTGGGATGTTTGAGATATTTTGAAAACTGCAGGGGAGATTGGGACATATGTGACCAAACGTAGATTTCAGTACTTGGCATATGTTGGGTTTAAAAAGTCGCAATTTCAAACTGCGAATACGTGCAGAGAGCTAGAATTTGGCTCCAAAATATAGCTCAGGCCTCGAAATTGGGATGTTTGGGATATTTTGAAAATTGCAGGGGGGAATGGGACAAATGTGATCAAACGCCGCTTTCAGTACTTGACATATGTTGGGTATAAAAAATTCGTAATTTCTAACTGCGAATACGTGCAGAGAGCCAGAATTTGGCTCCAAAATATGGCTCAGGCCTCGAAATTGGGATGTTTGGGTTATTTTGAAAACTGCAGGGGAGTTTGTGCAAAATGTGACTCTCTGCCACTTTCAGTACTTGGCATATGTTGGGTATAAAAAGTTGTAATATCAAACTGTGAATACGTTTTGAGAGCCAGAATTTGGCTCCAAAATATGGCTCAGGCCTCGAAATTGGGATGTTTGGGATATTTTGAAAACTGCAGGGAGGTTTGGAACAAATGTGACCAAACGCTGCTTTCAGTATTTGGCATATGTTGGGTATAAAAAGTCGTAATTTCAAACTGCGAATACGTGCAGAGAGCCTGAATTTGGCTCCAAAATATGGCTCAGTCCTCGAAATTTGGATGTTTAGCATATTTTGAAAACTGAAGGGAGGTTTGGGACATATGTGACCAAACGCCACTTTCAGTACTTCGCATATGTTGGGTATAAAAAAGTCGTAATTTCAAACTGCAAATACGTGCAGATGGCCAGAATTTGGCTCCAAAATATGGCTCAGGCCTCGAAATTGGGATGTTTGGGATATTTTGAAAACTGCAGGGAGGATTGGGACAAATGTGGCTCACTGCCGGTTTCAGTACTTGGCATATGTTGGGTATAAAAAGTCATAATTTCAAACTGCGAATGCGTGCATAGAGCCAGAATTTGTTCCAAAATATGGCTCAGGCCACGAAATTGGGATGTTTGAGATATTTTGAAAACTGCAGGGGAGATTGGGACAAATGTGACTAAACGCCGCTTTCAGTACTTGGCATATGTTGGGTATAAAAAAGTCGAAATTTCAAACTGCGAATACGTGCAAAGAGCCAGAATTTGGCTCCAAAATATGACTCAGGCCTCGAAATTGGGATGTTTTGGTTATTTTGAAAACTGCAGGGGAGCTTGTGCAAAATGTGACTCACTGCCACTTTCAGTACTTGGCATATGTTGGGTATAAAAAGTTGTAATATCAAACTGCGAATACGTGCAGAGAGCCAGAATTTGGCTCCAAAATATGGGTCAGGCCTCGAAATTGGGATGTTTTGGTTTTTTTGAAAACTGCAGGGGAGTTTGTGCAAAATGTGACTCACTGCCACTTTCAGTACTTGGCATATGTTGGGTATAAAAAGTTGTAATATCAAACTGCGAATACGTGCAGAGAGCCAGAATTTGGCTGCAAAATATGGCTCAGGCCTCGAAATTGGTATGTTTGGGATATTTTGAAAACTGCAAGGGGGTTTGGGAGAAATGTGACCAAATGCCGCTTTCAGTACTTTTCATATGTTGGGTATGAAAAGTCGTAATTTCAAACTGCGAATACGTGCAGAGAGCCTGAATTTGGCTCCAAAATATGGCTCAGTCCTCGAAATTTGGATGTTTAGGATATTTTGAAAACTAAAGGGAGGTTTGGGACAAATGTGACCAAACACTGCTTTAAGTACTTCGCATATGTTGGGCATAAAAAAGTCGTAATTTCAAACTGCGAATACGTGCAGAGAGCCTGAATTTGGCTCCAAAATATGGCTCAGGCCTCGATATTGGGATGTTTGGGATATTTTGAAAACTGCAGGGAGGTTTGGGACATATGTGACCAAACGCCGCTTTCAGTACTTGGCATATGTTGGGTATAAAAAGTCGTAATTTCAAACTGCGAATACGTGCAGAGAGCCAGAATTTGGCACCAAAATATGGCTCAAGCCTCAAAATTGGGATATTTGGGATATTTTGAAAACTGCAGGGGAGTTTGTTCAAAATGTGACTCACTGCCGCTTTAAGTACTAGGCATATTTTGGGTATAAATAGTCGTAATTTCGAACTGCGAATGCGGGCATAGAGCCAGAATTTGGTTTCAAAATATGGCTCAGGCCTCGAAATTGGGATGTTTGGGATATTTTGAAAACTGCAGGGGAGTTTGTGCAATATGTGACTGACTGCCGCTTTCAGTACTTCGCATATGTTGGGTAGGAAAAGTCGTAATTTCAAACTGCGAATACGTGCAGAGAGCCAGAATTTGGCTCCAAAATATGGCTCAGGCCTCGAAATTGTTATGTTTGGGATATTTTGAAAACTGCAGGGAGGTTTGGGTCAAATGTGACCAAACGCCGCTTTCAGTACTTCGCATATGTTGGGTATAAAAAAGTCGTAATTTCAAACTGCGAATACGTGCAGATAGCCAGAATTTGGCTCCAAAATATGGCTCAGGCCTCGAAATTGGGATGCTTGGGATATTTTGAAAACTGCAGGGAGGTTTCGGACAAATGTGACTCACTGCCGCTTTCAGTACTTGGCATATGTTGGGTATAAAAAATCGTAATTTCAAACTGCGAATGCGTGCATAGAGCCAGAATTTGTTCCAAAATATGGCTCAGGCCTCGAAATTTGGATGTTTGGGATATTTTGAAAACTGCAGGGAGGTTTTCGACAAATGTGACCAAACGCCGCTTACAGTATTTGGCATATGTTGGGTACAAAAGTCATAATTTCAAACTGCGAATACGTGCATAGAGCCTGAATTTGGCTCCAAAATATGGCTCAGGCCTCGAAATTGGGATGTTTGAGATATTTTGAAAACTGCAGGGGAGATTGGGACAAATGTGACCAAACGTAGCTTTCAGTACTTGGCATATGTTGGGTTTAAAAAGTCGCAATTTCAAACTGCGAATACGTGCAGAGAGTTAGAATTTGGCTCCAAAATATAGCTCAGGCCTCGAAATTGGGATGTTTGGGATATTTTGAAAATTGCAGGGGGGAATGGGACAAATGTGATCAAACGCCGCTTTCGGTACTTGGCATATGTTGGGTATAAAAAATTCGTAATTTCAAACTGCGAATACGTGCAGAGAGCCAGAATTTTTCTCCAAAATATGGCTCAGGCCTCGAAATTGGGATGTTTGGGTTATTTTGAAAACTGCAGGGGAGTTTGTTCAAAATGTGACTCACTGCCACTTTCAGTACTTGGCATATGTTGGGTATAAAAAGTTGTACTATCAAACTGCAAATACGTTTTGAGAGCCAGAATTTGGCTCCAAAATATGGCTCAGGCCTCGAAATTGGGATGTTTGGGATATTTTGAAAACTGCAGGGAGGTTTGGAACAAATGTAACCAAACGCTGCTTTCAGTATTTGGCATATGTTGGGTATAAAAAGTCGTAATTTCAAACTGCGAATACGTGCAGAGAGCGTGAATTAGGCTCCAAAATATGGCTCAGTCCTCGAAATTTGGATGTTTAGGATATTTTGAAAACTGAAGGGAGGTTTGGGACAAATGTGACCAAACGCTGCTTTCAGTACTTCGCATATGTTGGGCATAAAAAAGTCGTAATTTCAAACTGCGAATACGTGCAGAGAGCCTGAATTTGGCTCCAAAATATGGTTCAGGTCTCGATATTGGGATGTTTGGGATATTTTGAAAACTGCAGGGAGGTTTGGGACAAATGTGATCAAACGCCGCTTTCAGTACTTGGCATATGTTGGGTATAAAAAGTCGTAATTTCAAACTGCGAATACGTGCAGAGAGCCAGAATTTGGCTCCAAAATATGGCTCAGGCCTCAAAATTGGGATATTTGGCATATTTTGAAAACTGCAGGGGAGTTTGTACAAAATGAAACTCACTGCCGCTTTAAGTACTAGGCATATGTTGGGTATAAACAGTCGTAATTTCAAACTGCGAATGCGTGCATATAGCCAGAATTTGGTTTCAAAATATGGCTCAGGCCTCGAAATTGGGATGTTTTGGATATTTTGAAAACTGCAGGGGAGTTTGTGCAAAATGTGTCTTACTGCCGCTTTCAGTACTAGGCATATGTTGGGTATAAACAGTCGTAATTTCAAACTGCGAATGCGTGCATATAGCCAGAATTTGGCTCCAAAATATGGCTCAGGCCTCGAAATTGTGATGTTTGGGATATTTTGAAAACTGCAGCGAGGTTTGGGACAAACGTAACCAAACGGCACTTTCAGTACTTCGCATATGTTGGGTATAAAAAAGTCGTAATATCAAACTGCAAATACGTGCAGATAGCCAGAATTTGGCTCCAAAATATGGCTCAGGCCTCGAAATTGGGATGTTTGGGATATTTTGAAAACTGCAGGGAGGTTTGGGACAAATGTGACTCACTGCCGCTTTCAGTTCTTGGCATATGTTGGGTATAAAAAGTCGTAATTTCAAACTGCGAACGCGTGCATAGAGCCAGAATTTGTTCCAAAATATGGCTCAGGCCTCGAAATTGGGATGTTTGAGATATTTTGAAAACTGCAGGAGAGATTGGGACATATGTGACTAAACGCCGCTTTCAGTACTTTCAGTTGGGTATAAAAAAGTCGAAATTTCAAACTGCGAATACGTGCAAAGAGCCAGAATTTGGCTCCAAAATATGACTCAGGCCTCGAAATTGGGATGTTTGGGATATTTTGAAAACTGCAGGGAGGTTTTCGACAAATGTGACCAAACGCCGCTTTCAGTATTTGGCATATGTTGGGTATAAAAGTCATAATTTCAAACTGCGAATACGTGCATAGAGCCTAAATTTGGCTCCAAAATATGGCTCAGGCCTCGAAATTGGGATGTTTGAGATATTTTGAAAACTGCATTGGAGATTGGGACAAATGTGACCAAACGCCGCTGTCAGTACTAGGCATATGTTGGGTTTAAAAAGTCGCAATTTCAAACTGCGAATACGTGCAGAGACCTAGAATTTGGCTCCAAAATATGGCTCAGGCCTCGAAATTGGGATGTTTGGGATATTTTAAAAATTGCATGGGGGATTGGGACAAATGTGACCAAATGCCGCTTTCAGTACTTGGCATATGTTGGGTATAAAAAAATCGTAATTTCAAACTGCGAATACGTGCAGAGAGCCAGAATTTGGCTCCAAAATATGGCTCAGGCCTCGAAATTGGGATGTTTTGCTTATTTTGAAAACTGCAGGGGAGCTTGTGCAAAATGTGACTCACTGCCACTTTCAGTACTTGGCATATGTTGGGTATAAAAAGTTGTAATATCAAACTGCGAATACGTGCAGAGAGCCAGAATTTGGCTCCAAAATATGGCTCAGGCCTCGAAATTGGTATGTTTGGGATATTTTGAAAACTGCAAGGGGGTTTGGGACAAATGTGACCAAATGCCGCTTTCAGTACTTTTCATATGTTGGGTATGAAAAAGTCGTAATTTCAAACTGCGAATACGTGCATAGAGCCTGAATTTGGCTCCAAAATATGGCTCAGGCCTCGATATTGGGATGTTTGGGATATTTTGAAAAATGCAGGGAGGTTTGGGACATATGTGACCAAACGCCGCTTTCAGTACTTGGCATATGTTGGGTATAAAAAGTCGTAATTTCAAACTGCGAATACATGCAGAGAGCCAGAATTTGGCTCCAAAATATGGCTCAAGCCTTAAAATTGGGATATTTGGGATATTTTGAAAACTGCAGGGGAGTTTGTTCAAAATGTGACTCACTGCCGCTTTAAGTACTAGGCATATGTTGGGTATAAATAGTCGTAATTTCAAACTGCGAATGCGGGCATAGAGCCAGAATTTGGTTTCAAAATATGGCTCAGGCCTCGAAATTGGGATGTTTGGGATATTTTGAAAACTGCAGGGGAGTTTGTTCAAAATGTGACTCACTGCCGCTTTAAGTACTAGGCATATGTTGGGTATGAAAAGTCGTAATTTCAAACTGCGAATACGTGCAGAGAGCCTGAATTTGGCTCCAAAATATGGCTCAGGCCTCGAAATTGTGATGTTTGGGATATTTTGAAAACTGCAGGGAGGTTTGGGACAAATGTGACCAAACGCTGATTTCAGTACTTCGCATATGTTGGGTATAAAAAAGTCGTAATTTCAAACTGCGAATACGTGCAGATAGCCAGAATTTGGCTCCAAAATATGGCTCAGGCCTCGAAATTGGGATGCTTGGGATATTTTGAAAACTGCAGGGAGGTTTCGGACAAATGTGACTCACTGCCGCTTTCAGTACTTGGCATATGTTGGGTATAAAAAGTCGTAATTTCAAACTGCGAATGCGTGCATAGAGCCAGAATTTGTTCCAAAATATGGCTCAGGCCTCGAAATTGGGACGTTTGGGATATTTTGAAAACTGCAGGGGAGTTTGGGACAAATATGACCAAACGCCGCTTCCAGTACTTGGCATATGTTGGGTATAAAAAAGTCGCAATTTCAAACTGCGAATACGTGCAAAGAGCCAGAATTTGGCTACAAAATATGACTCAGGCCTCGAAATTGGGATGTTTGGGATATTTTGAAAACTGCAGGGAGGTTTTCGACATATGTGACCAAACGCCGCTTTTAGTATTTGGCATAGGTTGGGTATAAAAGTCATAATTTCAAACTGCGAATACGTGCATAGAGCCTGAATTTGGCTCCAAAATATGGCTCAGGCCTCGAAATTGGGATGTTTGAGATATTTTGAAAATTGCAGGGGGGATTGGGACAAATGTGACCAAACGCCGCTTTCAGTACTTGGCATATGTTGGGTATAAAAAATTCGTAATTTAAAACTGCGAATACGTGCAGAGAGCCAGAATTTGGCTCCAAAATATGGCTCAGGCCTCAAAATTGGGATATTTGGGATATTTTGAAAACTGCAGGGGAGTTTGTGCAAAATGTGACTCACTGCCACTTTCAGTACTTGGCATATGTTGGGTATAAAAAGTTGTAATATCAAACTGCGAATACGTGCAGAGAGCCAGAATTTGGCTCCAAAATATGGGTCAGGCCTCGAAATTGGGATGTTTTGGTTATTTTGAAAACTGCAGGGGAGTTTGTGCAAAATGTGACTCACTGCCACTTTCAGTACTTGGCATATGTTGGGTATAAAAAGTTGTAATATCAAACTGCGAATACGTGCAGAGAGCCAGAATTTGGCTCCAAAATATGGCTCAAGCCTCGAAATTGGTATGTTTGGGATATTTTGAAAACTGCAGGGAGGTTTTGGACAAATGTGACCAAACGCCGCTTTCAGTATTTGGCATATGTTGGGTATAAAAAGTCGTAATTTCAAACTGCGACAACGTGCAGAGAGCCTGAATTTGGCTCCAAAATGAGGCTCAGTCCTCGAAATTTGGATGTTTAGGATATTTTGAAAACTGAAGGGAGGTTTGGGACAAATGTGACCAAACGCTGCTTTCAGTACTTCGCATATGTTGGGCATAAAAATGTCGTAATTTCAAACTGCGAATGCGTGCATAGAGCCAGAATTTGGTTTCAAAACATGGCTCAGGCCTCGAAATTGGAATGTTTGGGATATTTTGAAAACTGCAGGGGAGTTTGTGCAAAATGTGACTTACTGCCGCTTTCAGTACTTGGCATATGTTGGGTATGAAAAGTCGTAATTTCAAACTGCGAATACATGCAGAGAGCCTGAATTTAGCTCCAACATATGGCTCAGGCCTCGAAATTGGTATGTTTGGGATATTTTGAAAACTGCAAGGGGGTTTGGGACAAATGTGACCAAATGCCGCTTTCAGTACTTTTCATATGTTGGGTATGAAAAAGTCGTAATTTCAAACTGCGAATACGTGCAGAGAGCCTGAATTTGGCTCCAAAATATGGCTCAGGCCTCGATATTGGGATGTTTGGGATATTTTGAAAACTGCAGGGAGGTTTGGGACATATGTGACCAAACGCCGCTTTCAGTACTTGGCATATGTTGGGTATAAAAAGTCGTAATTTCAAACTGCGAATACATGCAGAGAGCCAGAATTTGGCTCCAAAATATGGCTCAAGCCTTAAAATTGGGATATTTGGGATATTTTGAAAACTGCAGGGGAGTTTGTTCAAAATGTGACTCACTGCCGCTTTAAGTACTAGGCATATGTTGGGTATAAATAGTCGTAATTTCAAACTGCGAATGCGGGCATAGAGCCAGAATTTGGTTTCAAAATATGGCTCAGGCCTCGAAATTGGGATGTTTGGGATATTTTGAAAACTGCAGGGGAGTTTGTTCAAAATGTGACTCACTGCCGCTTTAAGTACTAGGCATATGTTGGGTATGAAAAGTCGTAATTTCAAACTGCGAATACGTGCAGAGAGCCTGAATTTGGCTCCAAAATATGGCTCAGGCCTCGAAATTGTGATGTTTGGGATATTTTGAAAACTGCAGGGAGGTTTGGGACAAATGTGACCAAACGCCGATTTCAGTACTTCGCATATGTTGGGTATAAAAAAGTCGTTATTTCAAACTGCGAATACGTGCAGATAGCCAGAATTTGGCTCCAAAATATGGCTCAGGCCTCGAAATTGGGATGCTTGGGATATTTTGAAAACTGCAGGGAGGTTTCGGACAAATGTGACTCACTGCCGCTTTCAGTACTTGGCATATGTTGGGTATAAAAAGTCGTAATTTCAAATTGCGAATGCGTGCATAGAGCCAGAATTTGTTCCAAAATATGGCTCAGGCCTCGAAATTGGGACGTTTGGGATATTTTGAAAACTGCAGGGGAGTTTGGGACAAATATGACCAAACGCCGCTTCCAGTACTTGGCATATGTTGGGTATAAAAAAGTCGCAATTTCAAACTGCGAATACGTGCAAAGAGCCAGAATTTGGCTCCAAAATATGACATAGGCCTCGAAATTGGGATGTTTGGGATATTTTGAAAACTGCAGGGAGGTTTTCGACAAATGTGACCAAACGCCGCTTTTAGTATTTGGCATAGGTTGGGTATAAAAGTCATAATTTCAAACTGCGAATACGTGAATAGAGCCTGAATTTGGCTCCAAAATATGGCTCAGGCCTCGAAATTGGGATGTTTGAGATATTTTGAAAATTGCAGGGGGGATTGGGACAAATGTGACCAAACGCCGCTTTCAGTACTTGGCATATGTTGGGTATAAAAAATTCGTAATTTCAAACTGCGAATACGTGCAGAGAGCCAGAATTTGGCTCCAAAATATGGCTCAGGCCTCAAAATTGGGATATTTGGGATATTTTGAAAACTGCAGGGGAGTTTGTGCAAAATGTGACTCACTGCCACTTTCAGTACTTAGCATATGTTGGGTATAAAAAGTTGTAATATCAAACTGCGAATACGTGCAGAGAGCCAGAATTTGGCTCCAAAATATGGGTCAGGCCTCGAAATTGGGATGTTTTGGTTATTTTGAAAACTGCAGGGGAGTTTGTGCAAAATGTGACTCACTGCCACTTTCAGTACTTGGCATATGTTGGGTATAAAAAGTTGTAATATCAAACTGCGAATACGTGCAGAGAGCCAGAATTTGGCTCCAAAATATGGCTCAAGCCTCGAAATTGGTATGTTTGGGATATTTTGAAAACTGCAGGGAGGTTTTGGACAAATGTGACCAAACGCCGCTTTCAGTATTTGGCATATGTTGGGTATAAAAAGTCGTAATTTCAAACTGCGAATACGTGCAGAGAGCCTGAATTTAGCTCCAACATATGGCTCAGGCCTCGAAATTTGGATGTTTAGGATATTTTGAAAACTGCAGGGAGGTTTGGGACAAATGTGACTCACTGCCACTTTCAGTACTTGGCATATGTTGGGTATAAAATGTCGTAATTTCAAACTGCGAATGCGTGCATAGAGCCAGAAATTGTTCCAAAATATGACTCAGGCCTCAAAATTGGGATGTTTGGGATATTTTAAAAATTGCATGGGGGATTGGGACAAATGTGACCAAATGCCGCTTTCAGTACTTCGCATATGTTGGGTATAAAAAAATCGTAATTTCAAACTGCGAATACGTGCAGAGAGCCAGAATTTGGCTCCAAAATATGGCTCAGGCCTCGAAATTGGGATTTTTGGATATTTTGAAAACTGCAGGGGGAGCTTGTGTGAAATGTGACTCACTGCAACTTTCAGTACTTGGCATATGTTGGGTATAAAAAGTTGTAATATCAAACTGCGAATACGTGCAGAGTGCCAGAATTTGGCTCCAAAATATGGCTCAGGCCTCGAAATTGGTATGTTTGGGATATTTTGAAAACTGCATGGGGGTTTGGGACAAATGTGACCAAATGCCGCTTTCAGTACTTTTCATATGTTGGGTATGAAAAGTCGTAATTTCAAACTGCAAATACGTACAGAGAGCCAGAATTTGGCTCCAAAATATGGCTCAAGCCTCAAAATTGGGATATTTGGGATATTTTGAAAACTGCAGGGGAGTTTGTTCAAAATGTGACTCACTGCCGCGTTAAGTACTAGGCATATGTTGGGTATAAATAGTCGTAATTTCAAACTGCGAATGCGGGCATAGAGCCAGAATTTGGTTTCAAAATATGGCTCAGGCCTCGAAATTGGGATGTTTGGGATATTTTGAAAACTGCAGGGGAGTTTGTGCAATATGTGACTTACTGCCGCTTTCAGTACTTGGCATATGTTGGGTATGAAAATTCGTAATTTCAAACTGCGAATACGTGCAGAGAGCCTGAATTTGGCTCCAAAATATGGCTCAGGCCTCGAAATTGTGATGTTTGGGATATTTTGAAAACTGCAGGGAGGTTTGCGACAAATGTGACCAAATACCGCTTTCAGTACTTCGCATATGTTGGGTATAAAAAAGTCGTAATTTCAAACTTCGAATACGTGCAGAGAGCCTGAATTTGGCTCCAAAATATGGCTCAGGCCTCGATATTGGGATGTTTGGGATATTTTGAAAACTGCAGGGAGGTTTGGGACATATGTGACCAAACGGCGCTTTCAGTACTTGGCATATGTTGGGTATAAAAAGTCGTAATTTCAAACTGCGAATACATGCAGAGAGAGCCAGAATTTGGCTCCAAAATATGGCTCAAGCCTCATAATTGGGATATTTGGGATATTTTGAAAACTGCAGGGGAGTTTGTTCAAAATGTGACTCACTGCCGCTTTAAGTACTAGGCATATGTTGGGTATAAATAGTCGTAATTTCAAACTGCAAATGCGGGCATAGAGCCAGAATTTGGTTTCAAAATATGGCTCAGGCCTCGAAATTGGGATGTTTGGGATATTTTGAAAACTGCAGGGGAGTTTGTTCAAAATGTGACTCACTGCCGCTTTAAGTACTAGGCATATGTTGGGTATGAAAAGTCGTAATTTCAAACTGCGAATACGTGCAGAGAGCCTGAATTTGGCTCCAAAATATGGCTCAGGCCTCGAAATTGTGATGTTTGGGATATTTTGAAAACTGCAGGGAGGTTTGGGACAAATGTGACCAAACGCCGCTTTCAGTACTTCGCATATGTTGGGTATAAACAAGTCGTAATTTCAAACTGCGAATACGTGCAGATAGCCAGAATTTGGCTCCAAAATATGGCTCAGGCCTCGAAATTGGAATGCTTGGGATATTTTGAAAACTGCAGGGAGGTTTCGGACAAATGTGACTCACTGCCGCTTTCAGTACTTGGCATATGTTGGGTATAAAAAGTCGTAATTTCAAACTGCGAATGCATGCATAGAGCCAGAATTTGTTCCAAAATATGGCTCAGGCCTTGAAATTGGGATGTTTGGGATATTTTGAAAACTGCAGGGGAGTTTGGGACAAATATGACCAAACGCCGCTTCCAGTACTTGGCATATGTTGGGTATAAAAAAGTAGCAATTTCAAACTGCAAATACGTGCAAAGAGCCAGAATTTGGCTCCAAAATATGACTCAGGCCTCGAAATTGGGATGTTTGGGATATTTTGAAAACTGCAGGGAGGTTTTCGACAAATGTGACCAAACGCCGCTTTTAGTATTTGGCATATGTTGGGTTAAAAAATCCCAATTTCAAACTGCGAATACGTGCAGAGAGCTAGAATTTGGCTCCAAAATATTGCTCAGGCCTCAAAATTTGGATGTTTGGGATATTTTGAAAATTGCAGGGGGGATTGGGACAAATGTGACCAAACGCCGCTTTCAGTACTTGGCATATGTTGGGTATAAAAAATTCGTAATTTCAAACTGCGAATACGTGCAGAGAGCCAGAATTTGGCTCCAAAATATGGCTCAGGCCTCAAATTTGGGATATTTGGGATATTTTGAAAACTGCAGGGGAGTTTGTGCAAAATGTCACTCACTGCCACTTTCAGTACTTGGCATATGTTGGGTATAAAAAGTTGTAATATCAAACTGCGAATACGTGCAGAGAGCCAGAATTTGGCTCCAAAATATGGGTCAGGCCTCGAAATTGGGATGTTTTGGTTATTTTGAAAACTGCAGGGGAGTTTGTGCAAAATGTGACTCACTGCCACTTTCAGTACTTGGCATATGTTGGGTATAAAAAGTTGTAATATCAAACTGCGAATACGTGCAGAGAGCCAGAATTTGGCTCCAAAATATGGCTCAAGCCTCGAAATTGGTATGTTTGGGATATTTTGAAAACTGCAGGGAGGTTTTGGACAAATGTGACCAAACGCCGCTTTCAGTATTTGGCATATGTTGGGTATAAAAGTCATAATTTCAAACTGCGAATACGTGCATAGAGCCTGAATTTGGCTCCAAAATATGGCTCAGGCCTCGAAATTGGGATGTTTGAAATATTTTGAAAACTGCAGGGGAGATTGGGACAAATGTGACCAAACGCCGCTTTCAGTACTTGGCATATGTTGGGTTTAAAAAGTCGCAAATTCAAACTGCGAATACGTGCAGAGAGCTAGAATTTGGCTCCAAAATATAGCTCAGGCCTCGAAATTGGGATGTTTGGGATATTTTGAAAATTGCAGGGGGGAATGGGACAAATGTGATCAAACGCCGCTTTCAGTACTTGGCACATGTTGGGTATAAAAAATTCGTAATTTCAAACTGCGAATACGTGCAGAGAGCCAGAATTTGGCTCCAAAATATGGCTCAGGCCTCGAAATTGGGATGTTTGAGATATTTTGAAAACTGCAGGGGAGATTGGGACAAATGTGACCAAACGCGGCTTGCAGTACTTGGCATATGTTGGGTTAAAAAATCCCAATTTCAAACTGCAAATACGTGCAGAGAGCTAGAATTTGGCTCCAAAATATGGCTCAGGCCTCAAAATTGGGATGTTTGGGATATTTTGAAAATTGCAGGGGGGATTGGGACAAATGTGACCAAACGCCGCTTTCAGTACTTGGCATATGTTGGGTATAAAAAGTTGTAATATCAAACTGCGAATACGTGCAGAGAGCCAGAATTTGGCTCCAAAATATGGGTCAGGCCTCGAAATTGGGATGTTTTGGTTATTTTGAAAACTGCAGGGGAGTTTGTGCAAAATGTGACTCACTGCCACTCTCAGTACTTGGCATATGTTGGGTATAAAAAGTTGTAATATCAAACTGCGAATACGTGCAGAGAGCCAGAATTTGGCTCCAAAATATGCCTCAAGCCTCGAAATTGGTATGTTTGGGATATTTTGAAAACTGCAGGGAGGTTTTGGACAAATGTGACCAAACGCCGCTTTCAGTATTTGGCATATGTTGGGTATAAAAGTCATAATTTCAAACTGCGAATACGTGCATAGAGCCTGAATTTGGCTCCAAAATATGGCTCAGGCCTCGAAATTGGGATGTTTGAGATATTTTGAAAACTGCAGGGGAGATTGGGACAAATGTGACCAAACGCCGCTTTCAGTACTTGGCATATGTTGGGTTTAAAAAGTCGCAAATTCAAACTGCGAATACGTGCAGAGAGCTAGAATTTGGCTCCAAAATATAGCTCAGGCCTCGAAATTGGGATGTTTGGGATATTTTGAAAATTGCAGGGGGGAATGGGACAAATGTGATCAAACGCCCTTTCAGTACTTGGCACATGTTGGGTATAAAAAATTCGTAATTTCAAACTGCGAATACGTGCAGAGAGCCAGAATTTGGCTCCAAAATATGGCTCAGGCCTCGAAATTGGGATGTTTGAGATATTTTGAAAACTGCAGGGGAGATTGGGACAAATGTGACCAAACGCGGCTTGCAGTACTTGGCATATGTTGGGTTAAAAAATCCCAATTTCAAACTGCAAATACGTGCAGAGAGCTAGAATTTGGCTCCAAAATATGGCTCAGGCCTCAAAATTGGGATGTTTGGGATATTTTGAAAATTGCAGGGGGGATTGGGACAAATGTGACCAAACGCCGCTTTCAGTACTTGGCATATGTTGGGTATAAAAAGTTGTAATATCAAACTGCGAATACGTGCAGAGAGCCAGAATTTGGCTCCAAAATATGGGTCAGGCCTCGAAATTGGGATGTTTTGGTTATTTTGAAAACTGCAGGGGAGTTTGTGCAAAATGTGACTCACTGCCACTCTCAGTACTTGGCATATGTTGGGTATAAAAAGTTGTAATATCAAACTGCGAATACGTGCAGAGAGCCAGAATTTGGCTCCAAAATATGCCTCAAGCCTCGAAATTGGTATGTTTGGGATATTTTGAAAACTGCAGGGAGGTTTTGGACAAATGTGACCAAACGCCGCTTTCAGTATTTGGCATATGTTGGGTATAAAAGTCATAATTTCAAACTGCGAATACGTGCATAGAGCCTGAATTTGGCTCCAAAATATGGCTCAGGCCTCGAAATTGGGATGTTTGAGATATTTTGAAAACTGCAGGGGAGATTGGGACAAATGTGACCAAACGCCGCTTTCAGTACTTGGCATATGTTGGGTTTAAAAAGTCGCAAATTCAAACTGCGAATACGTGCAGAGAGCTAGAATTTGGCTCCAAAATATAGCTCAGGCCTCGAAATTGGGATGTTTGGGATATTTTGAAAATTGCAGGGGGGAATGGGACAAATGTGATCAAACGCCCTTTCAGTACTTGGCACATGTTGGGTATAAAAAATTCGTTATTTCAAACTGCGAATACGTGCAGAGAGCCAGAATTTGGCTCCAAAATATGGCTCAGGCCTCGAGATGGGGATGTTTGGGTTATTTTGAAAACTGCAGGGGAGTTTGTGCAAAATGTGACTCACTGCCACTTTCAGTACTTGGCATATGTTGGGTATAAAAAGTTGTAATATCAAACTGCGAATACGTTTTGAGAGCCAGAATTTGGCTACAAAATATGGCTCAGGCCTCGAAATTGGGATGTTTGGGATATTTTGAAAACTGCAGGGAGGTTTGGAACAAATGTGACCAAACGCTGCTTTCAGTATTTGGCATATGTCGGGTATAAAAAGTCGTAATTTCAAACTGCGAATACGTGCAGAGAGCCTGAATTTGGCTCCAAAATGAGGCTCAGTCCTCGAAATTTGGATGTTTAGGATATTTTGAAAACTGAAGGGAGGTTTGGGACAAATGTGACCAAACGCTGCTTTCAGTACTTCGCATATGTTGGGCATAAAAATGTTGTAATTTCAAACTGCGAATACGTGCAGAGAGCCTGAATTTGGCTCCAAAATATGGTTAAGGTCTCGATATTGGGATGTTTGGGATATTTTGAAAACTGCAGGGAGGTTTGGGACAAAAGTGATCAAACGCCGCTTTCAGTATTTGGCATATGTTGGGTATAAAAAGTCGTAATTTCAAACTGCGAATACGTGCAGAGAGCAAGAATTTGGCTCCAAAATATGGCTCAGGCCTCAAAATTGGGATATTTGGCATATTTTGAAAACTGCAGGGGAGTTTGTTCAAAATGTGACTCACTGCCGCTTAAAGTACTAGGCATATGTTGGGTATAAATAGTCGTAATTTCAAACTGCGAATGCGTGCATAGAGCCAGAATTTGGTTTCAAAACATGGCTCAGGCCTCGAAATTGGAATATTTGGGATATTTTGAAAACTGCAGGGGAGTTTGTGCAAAATGTGACTTACTGCCGCTTTCAGTACTTGGCATATGTTGGGTATGAAAAGTCGTAATTTCAAACTAAGAATACGTGCAGAGAGCCTGAATTTAGCTCCAAAATATTGCTCAGGCCTCGAAATTGTGATGTTTGGGATATTTTGAAAACTGCAGCGAGGTTTGGGACAAATGTGACCAAACGCAACTTTCAGTACTTCGCATATGTTGGGTATAAAAAAGTCGTAATTTCAAACTGCAAATACGTGCAGATAGCCAGAATTTGGCTCCAATATATGGCTCAGGCCTCGAAATTTGGATGTTTAGGATATTTTGAAAACTGAAGGGAGGTTTGGGACAAATGTGACCAAACGCTGCTTTTAGTACTTCGCATATGTTGGGCATAAAAATGTCGTAATTTCAAACTGCAAATACGTGCAGATAGCCAGAATTTGGCTCCAATATATGGCTCAGGCCTCGAAATTTGGATGTTTTGGATATTTTGAAAACTGAAGGGAGGTTTGGGACAAATGTGACCAAACGCTGCTTTCAGTACTTCGCATATGTTGGGCATAAAAATGTCGTAATTTCAAACTGCGAATACGTGCAGAGAGCCTGAATTTGGCTCCAATATATGGCTCAGGCCTCGAAATTTGGATGTTTAGGATATTTTGAAAACTGCAGGGAGGTTTGGGACAAATGTAACTCACTGCCGCTTTCAGTACTTGGCATATGTTGGGTATAAAATGTCGTAATTTCAAACTGCGAATGCGTGCATAGAGCCAGAAATTGTTCCAAAATATGGCTCAGGCCTCGAAATTGGGATGTTTGAGATATTTTGAAAACTGCAGGGGAGATTGGGACAAATGTGACCAAACGCCGCTTTTAGTACTTGGCATATGTTGGGTATAAAAAAGTCGAAATTTCAAACTGCGAATACGTGCAAAGAGCCAATTTTTGGCTCCAAAATATGACTCAGGCCTCGAAATTGAGATGTTTGGGATATTTTGAAAACTGCAGGGAGGTTTTCGACAAATGTGACCAAACGCTGTTTTCAGTATTTGGCATATGTTGGGTATAAAAGTCACAATTTCAAACTGCGAATACGTGCATAGAGCCTGAATTTGGCTCCAAAATATGGCTCAGGCCTCGAAATTGGGATGTTTGAGATATTTTGAAACTGCAGGGGAGATTGGGACAAATGAGACCAAACGCCGCTTTCAGTACTAGGCATATGTTGGGTTTAAAAAGTCGCAATTCAAACTGCGAATATGTGCAGAGATCTAGAATTTGGCTCCAAAATATGGCTCAGGCCTCGAAATTGGGATGTTTGGGATATTTTAAAAATTGCATGGGGGATTGGGACAAATGTGACCAAATGCCGCTTTCAGTACTTCGCATATGTTGGGTATAAAAAAATCGTAATTTCAAACTGCGAATACGTACAGAGAGCCAGAATTTGGCTCCAAAATATGGCTCAAGCCTCAAAATTGGGATATTTGGGATATTTTGAAAACTGCAGGGGAGTTTGTTCAAAATGTGACTCACTGCCGCTTTAAGTACTAGGCATATGTTGGGTATAAATAGTCGTAATTTCAAACTGCGAATGCGGGCATAGAGCCAGAATTTGGTTTCAAAATATGGCTCAGGCCTCGAAATTGGGATGTTTGGGATATTTTGAAAACTGCAGGGGAGTTTGTGCAATATGTGACTTACTGCCGCTTTCAGTACTTGGCATATGTTGGGTATGAAAAGTAAGTAAGTAAGTAATTATCAAAAGAAGGCACCAAACTGGGAAGGCTATGTAGCACCATCAAGTACGCAAAATAATCAGAGGGCGCTAAATATCACCAAGGATGCCAATACGAGAACAAAAACGCATAGGGCGAACG
Source organism: Procambarus clarkii (assembly GCF_040958095.1). Taxonomy (NCBI): domain Eukaryota; kingdom Metazoa; phylum Arthropoda; class Malacostraca; order Decapoda; family Cambaridae; genus Procambarus; species Procambarus clarkii. The sequence goes on from NC_091222.1 coordinate 2,775,522, forward strand.
ATATAAAAAGTATCCGAGTCACCAAGAATTCTATCGAGGGACAGGTGACCGCGAGGGGCGGTCGGAAAGCAAGACACACGCTCGTCCTGGAAGTCAGGACATTCAAGAAGGACATGCACGACCGTAAGAGGGACGATGCAACTAGGACAATAAGGAGCAGGGCGGCGCTCCATCAAGTGACCATGGGTTAAGCGAGTATGGCCAATACGCAACCTCGCCAGAGCTGTTTCCCACCGCCGGTTACGGTGGAAGGAGGACGGCCACGAGGAAACACAACATTTAAGAGTACGTAGCTTGTTACCAGTAACAGACAACCAAGAAGCCTGCCAACGGGTAAGGACTGAGGAATGGATAACTGGGTAAAAGTCGGAATACGGAATGCCTTTACGAGAGATGGGACAAGAGCGGACAGCTTCCTTAGCGGCAGCATCCGCACGCTCATTTAAAGACACACCAATATGGCTGGGAACCCAACAAAACTCAACCGACTTAAATTTACTGTGAACGAGAAACAGCCAATGCTGGATCTCGACAACTACTGGATGAACCGGATTAAAGGACCCGAGAGCCATGAGGGCACTACGAGAGTCAACAACAACCACAAAGGAAGACTGACAACGAGAAAGCAGGAGACGAAGAGCATAGAGAATAGCATAAAGTTCCGCTGTAAAGATGCTAGTCTCCGGAGGCAAGCGACACATATAAGTGCGATCAGGAAAAACAACAGAGTAGCCAACACCGTCCGCTGACTTAGACCCATCGGTGAAGACAGAAACGGAGCGGGAGTGAGAAGAAAAGTGCTCGAGGAAAAGGCGTTTGAGAACCGTAGGAGGGGTAAAAGCTTTAGTGATACGGGTCAAGGATGTTCAAAACCGCGGAAGAGGGACCCTCCACGGGGGCAAAGAAGGAACAACACGAGGAGAAACATCAGAAATACGAACGGAAAGAGAATCCTGTAGGCGAGATAACCGGACAGAAAGAGGGAGGTGGGGAAGAGGAACAGGAACCGCAGGAGGGGTAAAAGTTAAAGCACGACAGAGGCGAGAGGAAGGATGTTGTAAGGACCGCGCAAGATAGCGAAGACAGTAGCGATCACGGCGGTCCTGGAGAGACAGGAAGCCAGTGTCAACATACAAGCTAAGGATGGGAGTCGAACGAAAGGCACCAGAACTGAGACGCAACCCAGTATGGTGCAAAGCATCAAGACGGCGAAGAGTAGAAGGAGAAGCAGACGAGTAAGCAGGGCAACCATAATCGAGCCTAGACAGGACGAGAGAGGAATGTAAAGCAAGGAGAGTGCGCCTATCTGCCCCCCAAGAAGTATGGGACAAGACCCGAAGGAGGGTAAGGGCCTTAGAGCACTCAACACGGAGGTAAGAGATATGGGGAGACCAAGAGAAACGAGTGTCAAGAAATAACCCCAAAAGCTTCGCGGAATCTTTGTATTCAAGGGGTTGACCATAAAGTGACAAAGAGGGACGAAGAACAACCCGTTTCCGCGTAAAAGTCATGGCACAAGTCTTAGAAGTAGAGAACTTGAAGCCATGACCTGTGGCCCAAGACGACACGGCATCAATGGCAAGTTGAAGCCGGCGTTGAAGGAGAGGCGAATCATCACCCTGACAACAAAGGGTAAGATCATCGACATAGAGAGCGGAGAAGACACCAGAAGGAAGAGAGGAAAGAAGACCATTGAGGGCAACCAGAAAAAGAGTAGTGCTCAGAACACTACCCTGGGGCACACCTTCGTATTGCTGAAAGGAGGGAGAGAGAGCGGTACCAAGGCGCACCCGAAAGGAACGATGAGAGAGGAAGCTGCGGAGAAAGAGAGGGAGATGACCACGAAGGCCAAAAGAATGAAGTTGAGATAGGATATGATAACGCCAAGTGGTGTCATAAGCCTTTTCTAGGTCAAAAAGGACGGCAACAACGGAGGTCTTCGCAGCAAAAGCAGTACGAATATAGACCTCCAAGTTCACCAGGACATCTGTCGTGCTGCGGCACTTGCGGAAACCAAATTGAGAAGGGACGAGGAGGTAATGGTGTTCCAGGAACCACATCAGACGAACGTTAACCATACGTTCAAAGAGTTTGCAGACACAACTTGTGAGAGCAATAGGGCGAAAGTCCTTAGGGGAAGTACCCAGAGACCCCGGTTTGCGAACAGGGAGGACAACGGCATCGAGCCAGTCCTCAGGGACTGACGACGACTCCCAGATCCGATTATACAGACTCAGTAAATACTGAGACGTGCTCGGAGGGAGATGGCGAAGCATCTCATAATGAATACCATCGGAGCCCGCCGCCGTAGAACCGCAGAGGGCCAGGGCAGAACGAAGTTCAGAGAGAGAGAAGGGATCATTATAGGGAAGCTGAAGATGAGTGCAGAAATCTAAAGGACGAGACTCAAGGACAGGTTTACGAAGAAGGAAAGATTGGGGAAGATGAAGACCAGAGCTAACAGAAGAAAAGTGGGAACCCAGTTCGGAAGCGACCTGCAACGGGTCCGCCACAAGAGTATCATGGAGGTGAAGGACCGGAGAAACATCGGGAACGAACTTACCCGCTATCTTGCGGATACGCTTCCAGATGTGGGCCAGAGGGGTTTCGGACGTAATTGTTGAGACATAAGATGCCCAACATTCACGTTTAGCCGTACGGATGGCCCTACGGGCCACCGCACTCGCTTTCCGAAAGAAAAGAAAAGAATCGGTCGTCTGCCTACGGCGGTGCCTCTTCCAGGCTGCACGCTTACAGCGGACAGCCCGAGCACAGTCCGCATTCCACCAGGGAACGCACTTCCGTGGACCCCGAGAGGAAGAGCGAGGAATAGAGCGGAGGGCAGCGTTGAAGACAGTGTCATGAAAAAGGAGGAGAGCGCGAGAGAGGGGCAGAAGGGAGAGGTCAGAGAGAGTTGCACTGAGGGAAAATAGGGTCCAGTCCGCCTTAGCAAACTGCCACCTAGGGAAAGAGAGGGAAGGGCGAAAAGAGAAAAAGGAAACAAGGATGGGGAAATGATCACTTCCACGGAGGTCATCAAGAACCTGCCTCGTGAAATCTAAGTAAAGAGAAGAAGAGCAGAGAGAAAGATCAAGACAAGAAAGGGTGCGAGTTCGAGAGTCCAAATGAGTGGGCTCACCAGAATTCAGAAGAGACAGGGAAGAAGAGAGGAGAAACGGCTCAAGGAGGCGACCCCGGGTTTTCGTCAGAACGTCACCCCAAAGAGAATGACGACAATTGAAGTCACCCAGCAGGAGCACAGGCTCCGGCAAGGAGTCTAGGAGGTGTTTCAAATCAGGAAGAGAGAGCGGGACACTCGGGGGGAGATAAATGGAACAAACTGTGTACCATTTCCCCACAAAGATACGAGCAGCAGAACAATGGAGAGGCGAAGGAAAAAGTAAAGGAACAAAGGGAACATCAGCCCGAATCAAGAGAGCAGAAGAATTAGAAGCCCCAGCAATGGCTGGGGGGGGAGAGAAAGGAATAGCCACGAAAACGACCAGGACGAGCACCAAGCATTGGCTCCTGGAGACAGACACAAAGGGGCGAAAACCGCGAAATCAGAAGTTGGAGTTCGAGGAAATTGGCGTAATAACCTCGAACGTTCCATTGAAGAATGGACAACGACGAGAAGAGAAAGGACAAAAACAGAGAACAAGGAAGAAACAAAGGCGAAAGAGCAACAGAGCACGTTAAAGAATATCAGGGTCGGGATCAGGGTCAGCAAAGTCAGGGTTAGGGGGCATGGGTAAACTGAGCAAAGATGGAGGGAAGGAAACGGGAGAACAGATCAGAGGTGGGCGGGCAGGGTCCGGAGGAGGAGGAAGAGGAGGAGACAACGGAGAGGAGCAGTCAAGGACAGCAGCAGGAAGAGGGGGAGTAGAAAGAGGGGAGCGCACCCCAGCAAGAGCAGCAACCGAAAGGGAAGCAGGGGCCAAAGAAACCTCCATAGCAGGAACAGGGGGCGCAAGCACTGAAACGGGAGGGGAAGGAGCAACAGAGCCAGAAGGAGGAGCTGAGGAAGAAAGCGAAGCCTTCTTACCCGCCGGGGAAGAGGAAGGAGAGGAGCCAGGCTTACGTTTCTGACTTAAAGAGACCAGTGTCCCAGCAACTACGTACCGGGCAACGGATTCCAGTGTCTCAACAGGAGAAGCCGAACGAGAGCACACACGACGGCCGTTAGGAGAGCGATGGACATCCGCCCGCACCAACAGGCGGTGGGGAGAGCCGATAGATGGAGGAAGAGGATGGGAAGGAGGATCGGAGGGGGACGAGGAAGAAGACACGGAAGACACGACAGACCGGGTAGAAGGAAGGGGAACCCCAGACAGAGGACCAGGAGGAGGATCCTTCGGGAGAGAACCCAAAGGGACAGAGGAGGGGGCAGTGGGCGCATCAGGGTCCAAGGCCCGGAAACGGTTGTGAGTCTGAGGAAGGCGGGAAGGACGAGGAGAGGAAGAGCGCAACACGCGAGCATAAGAGATATTAGCATCAGGCGGGAGCCGGCGAACCTGGCGCCTCGCCTCAGGAAAAGATAAACGCTCCCGGTGCTTCAAGTTGAGGACAGCTGCCTCAAGCTTGTAATGAACACACGCACGGGAGAAGGTAGGATGGGCCTCACCGCAGTTGAGGCAACGAGCCTGGGGAGAAGCGCACTCCAGAGCGCAAGCCAGAATTTGGCTCCAAAATATGGCTCAGGCCTCGAGATCGGGATGTTTGGGTTATTTTGAAAACTGCAGGGGAGTTTGTGCAAAATGTGACTCACTGCCACTTTCAGTACTTGGCATATGTGGGAACCGACCTGTGAGATTTATATTTATTTAATTTATATGAATTTATATTTACGTTAATTTATATACTTCGATAGCAATTTGTATAATGATAAGTGGACTGTATTTCTGCAATAATCTCATAATCTCACAAATCGATCCTCTACACATTAGGGGGGTTTATATTTATATATATGCAGCCAATCAAACTACAGAATTAACTACATACATTGAAGAGGTTCCTTATCTTATAGTACAGCAGGTTAGTCCACCAGGTATAACTAGGGTGTAGACACCAAATTATCCTCTTTGAGGTAGCTTCCATATCACCCAGTAACTGGTGCACAAAATCTTCCTCGTCTTGACCTGTCAAAAGTGCGCTAGCTGTGAAGCCAGAATCCTATATATGACAAGTATTTCAGAGAAAACTGTACATGGAACAATAAAGACCTGGCTTAATTACCTTTAGTATGAGGCGATTTCGTGATCTAACCGGATCACCCTATATCCTGACATTAATGGCCACTAATGATAGAAAAACGGGTTTCGGAAAGACACTTAACTTGAATTTGTAGACAGCGTGTGATAATGGTGCACCTTTGGTTTCCATAACACTTCGTCCAAGTAAAATTAACAGGAGCCGAATTTGCTCCCGTGTGAGCCTCTGGTCTAGTATCAACCATGGCTGCATCTAACACTCCATACTATTGACGCCTGGCCGACATTGTCCAGATATGATAGGAGCCATTTGCTCCACACGTCTCGGAGGTGACACAACAATGGCTGCCCTCCTTCCTCCTGACGCCTGGCTTACATTGTCCAGATGTCCAAAGGTGATAGAAGGGTCACATTTACTCTACTTTAATATTGATAATTAAGTTAATTTATATAAGATGTTTTTATGATGGTAAAGTCCAAAGACTAATGTATTTAAGAATAATTCCCAGCAGAATAGCTGGTGAATTTATAATGGTATGTGGTGATGATATCCCGTTTTCTTTAAACGGTAATTCCACTACAAGTTACGTTTTCTATGGTTAACTTGTTTATACAACACAGCTATTATCTGTATGATATATTAAATGGTGTCGGATTTTCCGACAGCATATGTTGGGTATAAAAAGTTGTAATATCAAACTGCGAATACGTTTTGAGAGCCAGAATTTGGCTCCAAAATATGGCTCAGGCCTCGAAATTGGGATGTTTGGGATATTTTGAAAACTGCAGGGAGGTTTGGAACAAATGTGACCAAACGCTGCTTTCAGTATTTGGCATATGTCGGGTATAAAAAGTCGTAATTTCAAACTGCGAATACGTGCAGAGAGCCAGAATTTGGCTCCAAAATGAGGCTCAGTCCTCGAAATTTGGATGTTTAGGATATTTTGAAAACTGCAGGGAGGTTTGTGACAAATGTAACTCACTGCCGCTTTCAGTACTTGGCATATGTTGGGTATAAAATGTCGTAATTTCAAACTGCGAATGCGTGCATAGAGCCAGAAATTGTTCCAAAATATGGCTCAGGCCTCGAAATTGGGATGTTTGAGATATTTTGAAAACTGCAGGGGAGATTGGGACAAATGTGACCAAACGCCGCTTTCAGTACTTGGCATATGTTGGGTATAAAAAAGTCGAAATTTCAAACTGCGAATACGTGCAAAGAGCCAAAATTTGGCTCCAAAATATGACTCAGGCCTCGAAATTGAGATGTTTGGGATATTTTGAAAACTGCAGGGAGGTTTTCGACAAATGTGACCAAACGCTGTTTTCAGTATTTGGCATATGTTGGGTATAAAAGTCACAATTTCAAACTGCGAATACGTGCATAGAGCCTGAATTTGGCTCCAAAATATGGCTCAGGCCTCGAAATTGGGATGTTTGAGATATTTTGAAAGCTGCAGGGGAGATTGGGACAAATGAGACCAAACGCCGCTTTCAGTACTAGGCATATGTTGGGTTTAAAAAGTCGCAATTTCAAACTGCGAATACGTGCAGAGATCTAGAATTTGACTCCAAAATATGGCTCAGGCCTCGAAATTGGGATGTTTGGGATATTTTAAAAAGTGCATGGGGGATTGGGACAAATGTGACCAAATGCCGCTTTCAGTACTTCGCATATGTTGGGTATAAAAAAATCGTAATTTCAAACTGCGAATACGTGCAGAGAGCCAGAATTTGGCTCCAAAATATGGCTCAGGCCTCGAAATTGGGATTTTTGGATATTTTGAAAACTGCAGGGGAGCTTGTGCGAAATGTGACTCACTGCAACTTTCAGTACTTGGCATATGTTGGGTATAAAAAAATGTAATATCAAACTGCGAATACGTGCAGAGAGCCAGAATTTGGCTCCAAAATATGGCTCAGGCCTCGAAATTGGTATGTTTGGGATATTTTGAAAACTGCAAGGGGGTTTTGGACAAATGTGACCAAATGCCGCTTTCAGTACTTTTCATATGTTGGGTATGAAAAGTCGTAATTTCAAACTGCGAATACGTACAGAGAGCCAGAATTTGGCTCCAAAATATGGCTCAAGCCTCAAAATTGGGATATTTGGGATATTTTGAAAACTGCAGGGGAGTTTGTTCAAAATGTGACTCACTGCCGCTTTAAGTACTAGGCATATGTTGGGTATAAATAGTCGTAATTTCAAACTGCGAATGCGGGCATAGAGCCAGAATTTGGCTCCAAAATATGGCTCAGGCCTTGAAATTGGGATGTTTGGGATATTTTGAAAACTACAGGGGAGTTTGTGCAAAATGTGACTCACTGCCGCTTTCAGTTCTTAGCATATGTTGGGTAAAAAAAAGTCGTAATATCAAACTGCGAATACGTGTAGAGAGCCAGAATTTGGCTCCAAAATATGGCTCAGGCCTCGAAATTGAGATATTTTGGATATTTTGAAAACTGCAGGGAGGTTTGGGACAAATGTGACCAAACGCCGCTTTCAGTACTTGGCATATGTTGGGTATAAAAAGTCGTAATTTCAAACTGCGAACACGTGCAGAGAGTCAGAATTTGGCTCTAAAATATGGCTCAGGCCTCGAAATTGGGATATTTGGGATATTTTGAAAACTGCAGGGGAGTTTGTGCAAAATGTGACTCACTGCCGCTTTCAGTACTTGGCATATGTTGGGTATAAAATGTCGAAATATCACACTGCGAATACGTGCAGAGAGAATGAATTTGGCTCCAAAATATGGCTCAGGCCTCGACATTCGGATGTTTGGTATATTTTGAAAACTGCAAGGAGGTTTGGGACAAATGTGACCAAACACTTCTTTCAGTACTTGGCATATGTTGGGTATAAAAAGTCGTAATTTCAAACTGCGAATACGTGCAGAGAGCCAGAATTTGGCTCCAAACTATGCCTCAGGCCTCGGTAATTGGGATGATTGGGATATTTTAAAAAACTGCAGGGGGGGGGGGTGTGGGACAAATATGACCAAACTCCGCTTTCAGTACTTGGCATATGTTCCGTATAAAAAGTCGTAATTTCAAACTGCGAATACGTGCAGAGAGCCAGAATTTGGCTCCAAAATATGACTCAGGCCTCGAAATTGGGATGTTTGGGATATTTTAAAAAGTGCAGGGGAGTTTCGGACAAATAGGACCAAACGCCGCTCTCAGTACTTGGCATGTGATGGGTATAAAAAGTCGTAATTTCAAACTGCGAATACGTGCAGAGAGCCTGAATTTGGGTCCAAAATATGGCTCAGGCATCGAAATTGCGATTTTTCGGATATTTTGAAAACTGCAGGGAGGTTTGGGTCAAATGTGACCAAACGCTACTTTCCGTACTTCGCATATGTTGGGTATAAAAAAGTCGTAATTTCAAACAGCGAATACGTGCAGAGAGCCAGAATTTGGCTCCAAAATATGGCTCAGGCCTCGAAATTGAGATATTTTGAAAACTGCAGGGGATTTTGTGCAAAATGTGACCAAACGCTGCTTTCAGTACTTGGCATATGTTGGGTATAAAAAGTCATAATTCCAAACTGCGAATACGTGCACAGAGCCAGAATTTGGCTCCAAAATATGGCTCAGGCCTCGAAATTGGGATATTTGGGATATTTTGAAAACTGCAGGTGAGTTTTTGCAAAATGTGACTCACTGCCGCTTTCAGTACTTGGCATATGTTGGGTATAAAAAGTCGTTATATCAAACTGCGAATACGTGCAGAGAGCCAGAATTTGGCACCAAAATATGGCTCAGGCCTCGAAATTGGGATATTTGGGATAGTTTGAAAACTGCAGGGAGGTTTGGGTCAAATGTGACCAAACGCCGCTTTCAGTACTTGGCACATGTTGGGTATAAAAAGGCGTAATTTCAAACTGCGAATACGTGCAGAGAGCCAGAATTTGGCTCCAAAATATGGCTCAGGCCTCGAAATTGGGAAGTTTGGGATATTTTGTAAACTGCAGGGGGTTTGGGACAAATATGACCAAACGCCGCTTTCAGTACTTGGCATATGTTGGGTATAAAAATTCGTAATTTCAAACTGCGAATACGTGCAGAGAGCCAGAATTTGGCTCCAAAATATGGCTAAGGCCTCGAAATTGGGATGTTTGGGATATTTTGAAAACTGCAGGGGAGTTTTTTCAAAATGTGACTCACTGCCGGTTTCAGTACTTGGCATATGTTGGGTATAAATATTCGTAATTTCAAACTGCGAATACGTGCAGAGAGCCAGAATTTGGCTCCAAAATATGGCTCAGGCCTCGAAATTGGGATATTTGGGATATTTTGCAAACTGCAGGGAGGTTTGGGACAAATTTTACCAAACGCCGCTTTCAGTTCATTTCATATGTTGGGTATAAAAAGTCGTAATTTCAAACTGCGAATACGTGCAGAGAGCCAGAATTTGGCTCCAAAATATGGCTCAGGCCTCGAAATTGGGATGTTTGGGTTATTTTAAAAACTGCAGGGGAGTTTGGAACAAAATGACCAAATGCCACTTTCAGTACTTTGCATATGTTGGGTATAAAAAGTCGTAATTTCAAACTGCGAATACGTGCAGAGAGCCAGAATTTGCCTCCAAAATACGGCTCAGGCCTCGAAATTGGGAAGTTTGGGATATTTTGAAAATTGCAGGTGGGTTTGGGACAAATATGACCAAACGCCGCTTTCAGTTCATGGCATATGTTGGGTATAAAAAAGTCGCAATTTCAAACTGTGAATACGTGCAGAGAGCCAGAATTTGGCTCCAAAATATGGCTCAGGCCTCGAAATTGGGATGTTTGGGATATTTTGAAAACTGCAGTGAGGTTTGGGACAAATGTGACCCAACGGCGCTTTCAGTACTTCGCATATGTTTGGTTTAAAAATGTCGTAATTTCAAACAGCGAATACGTGCAGAGAGCCATAATTTGGCTCCAAAATATGGCTCAGGCCTCGAAATTGGGATCTTTGGGATGTTTTGAAAACTGCAGGGGAGTTTGTGCAAAATGTGACTCACTGCCGCTTTCATTACTTGGCATATGTTGGGTATAAAAAGTCGAAATATCACACTGCGAATACAAGCAAAGATCCAGAATTTGGCTCCAAAGTATGGCTCAGGCCTCGAAATTGGGATGTTTGGGATATTTTGAAAACTGCAGGGGAGTTTGTGCAAAATGTGACTCACTGCCTCTTTCTGTACTTGGCATATGTTGGGTATAAAAATTCGTAATTTCAAACTGCGAATACACGCAGAGAGCCAGAAATTGGCTCCAAAATATTTCACAGGCCTCGAGATTGGGATATTAGGGATATTTTGAAAACTGTAGGGGAGTTTGTGCAAAATGTGACTCACTGCCTCTTTCTGTACTTGGCATATGTTTCGTATAAAAAGTCGTAATTTCAAACTGCGAATACTCGCAGAGAGCCAGAATTTGGCTCCAAAATATGGCTCAGGCCTCGAAATTGGGATATTTGAGATATTTTGAAAACTGTAGGGGAGTTTGTGCAAAATGTGACTCACTGCCGTATGCAGTACTTGGCATATGTTGGGTATAAAAAGTCGCAATATCAAATTGCGAATACATGCAGAGAGCCAGAATTTGGCTCCAAAATATGGCTCAGGCCTCGAAATTGGGATATTTGGGATATTTTGCAAACTGCAGGGAGGTTTGGGACAAATGTGACCAAACGCCGCTTTCACTATTTCGCATATGTTGGATGTAAAAAAGTCGTAATTTCAAACTGCGAATACGTGCAGAGAGCCAGAATTTGGCTCCAAAATATAGCTCAGGCCTCGAAATTGGGATGTTTGGGATATTTTGAAAACTGCAGGGGAGTTTGTGCAAAATGTGACTCACTTCTGCTTTCAGTACTTGGCATATGTTGGGTATAAAAAGTCGTAATATCAAACTGCAAATACGTGCAGAGAGCCAGAATTTGACTCCAATATATGGCTCAGGCCTCGGAATTGGGATGTTTGGGATATTTGGAAAACTGCAGGGGAGTTTGGGACAAATATGACCAAACGCCAATTTCAGTACTTGGCATATGTTGGGTGTTAAAAGTCGAAATATCAAACTGCGAATACGTGCAGAGAGCCAGAATTTGGCACTAAAATATGGCTCAGGCCTCGGAATTGGGATGTTTGGGATATTTTGAAAACTGCAGGGGAGTTTGTGAAAATGTGACTCACTGCTGCTTTCAGTACTTGGCATATGTTGGGTATAAAAAGTCGTATTTGCGAACTGCGAATACGTGCAGAGGGCCAGAATTTGGCTCCAAAATATGGCTCAGGCCTCGAAATTGGTATATTTGGGATATTTTGAAAACTGCAGGGAGGTTTGGGTCAAATGTGACCAAACGCCGCATTCAGTACTTGGCACATGTTGGGTATAAAAAGGCGTAATTTCAAACTGCAAATACGTGCAGAGAGCCAGAATTTGGCTCCAAAATATAGCTCAGGCCTCGAAATTGGGAGGTTTGGGATATTTTGTAAACTGCATGGGAGTTTGGGACAAAAATGACCAAACGCCACTTTCAGTACTTGGCATATGTTGGGTATAAAAAGTCATAATTTCAAACTGCAAATACGTGCAGAGGGCCAGAATTTGGCTCCAAAATATGGCTCAGGCCTCGAAATTGGGATATTTGGGATATTTTGAAAACTGCAGGTGAGTTTTTGCAAAATGTGACTCACTGCCGCTTTCAGCATTTGGCATATTTTGGGTACAAAAATTTGTAATTTCAAACTGCGAAAACGTGCATAGAGCCAGAATTTGGCTCCAAAATATGGCTCAGGCCTCGAAATTGGGAAGTTTGGGATATTTTGTAAACTGCAGGGGGTTTGGGACAAATATGACCAAACGCCACTTTCAGTACTTGGCACATGTTGGGTATAAAAAAGTCGTAATTTCAAACAGCGAATACGTGCAGAGAGCCAGAATTTGGCTCCAAAATATGGCTCAGGCCTCGAAATTGAGATATTTTGAAAACTGCAGGGGATTTTGTGCAAAATGTGACCAAACGCTGCTTTCAGTACTTGGCATATGTTGGGTATAAAAAGTCATAATTTCAAACTGTGAATACGTGCAGAGAGCCTAAATTTGGCTCCAAAATATGGCTCAGGCCTCGAAATTGGAATATTTGGGATATTTTGAAAACTGCAGGTGAGTTTTTGCAAAATGTGACTCACTGCCGCTTTCAGTATTTGGCATATTTTGGGCATAAAAATTCGTAATTTCAAACTGCGAAAACGTGCATAGAGCCAGAATTTGGCTCCAAAATATGGCTCTGGCCTCAAAATTGGAATGTTTGGGGTATTTTGAAAATTTCAGGGGAGTTTTGGCAAAATGTGACTCACTGCCGCTTTCAGTACTTGGCATATGTTGGGTATAAAAAGTCGTAATTTCAAACTGCGAATACGTGCAGAGAGCAAGAATTTGGCTCCAAAATATGGCTCAGGCCTCGAAATTGGGAAGTTTGGGATATTTTGAAAACTGCAAGGGGGTTTGGGACAAATGTGACCAAACGCCGCTTTCAGTACTTGGCATATGTTGGGTATAAAAAGTCGCAATTTCAAACTGCGAATACGTGCAGAGAGCCAGAATTTGGCTCCAAAATATGGCTCAGGCCTTGAAATTGGGATGTTTGGGATATTTTGAAAACTGTAGGGGAGTTTGTGCAAAATGTGACTCACTGCCGCTTTCAGTTCTTAGCATATGTTGGGTAAAAAAAAGTCGTAATATCAAACTGCGAATACGTGTAGAGAGCCAGAATTTGGCTCCAAAATATGGCTCAGGCCTCGAAATTGAGATATTTTGGATATTTTGAAAACTGCAGGGAGGTTTGGGACAAATGTGACCAAACGCCGCTTTCAGTACTTGGCATATGTTGGGTATAAAAAGTCGTAATTTCAAACTGCGAATACGTGCAGAGAGCCAGAATTTGGCTCTAAAATATGGCTCAGGCCTCGAAATTGGGATATTTGGGATATTTTGAAAACTGCAGGGGAGTTTGTGCAAAATGTGACTAATTGCCACTTTCAGTACTTGGCATATGTTGGGTATAAAATGTCGAAATATCACACTGCGAATACGTGCAGAGAGAATGAATTTGGCTCCAAAATATGGCTCAGGCCTCGACATTCGGATGTTTGGTATATTTTGAAAACTGCAGGGAGGTTTGGGACAAATGTGACCAAACACTTCTTTCAGTACTTGGCATATGTTGGGTATAAAAAGTCGTAATTTCAAACTGCGAATACGTGCAGAGAGCCAGAATTTGGCTCCAAACTATGCCTCAGGCCTCGGTAATTGGGATGATTGGGATATTTTAAAAAACTGCATGGGGGGGGGGGGGGTGTGGGTCAAATATGACCAAACTCCGCTTTCAGTACTTGGCATATGTTCCGTATAAAAAGTCGTAATTTCAAACTGTGAATACGTGCAGAGAGCCAGAATTTGGCTCCAAAATATGGCTCAGGCCTCGAAATTGGGATATTTGGGATATTTTGCAAACTGCAGGGAGGTTTGGGACAAAAGTTACCAAACGCCGCTTTCAGTACATGGCATACGTTGGGTATAAATAGTTGTAATTTCAAACTGCGAATACGTGCAGAGAGCCAGAATTTGGCTCCAAAATATGACTCAGGCCTCGAAATTGGTATGTTTGGGATATTTTAAAAAGTGCAGGGGAGTTTGTTACAAATAGGACCAAACGCCGCTCTCAGTACTTGGCATGTGATGGGTATAAAAAGTCGTAATTTCAAACTGCGAATACGCGCAGAGAGCCTGAATTTGGGTCCAAAATATGGCTCAGGCATCGAAATTGGGATGTTTCGGATATTTTGAAGACTGCAGGGAGGTTTGGGTCAAATGTGACCAAACGCTACTTTCCGTACTTCGCATATGTTGGGTATAAAAAAATCGTAATTTCAAACAGCGAATACGTGCAGAGAGCCAGAATTTGGCTCCAAAATATGGCTCAGGCCTCGAAATTGAGATATTTTGAAAACTGCAGGGGATTTTGTGCAAAATGTGACCATACGCTGCTTTCAGTACTTGGCATATGTTGGGTATAAAAAGTCATAATTTCAAACTGTGAATACGTGCAGAGAGCCTGAATTTGGCTCCAAAATATGGCTCAGGCCTCGAAATTGGGATATTTGGGATATTTTGAAAACTGCAGGTGAGTTTTTGCAAAATGTGACTCACTGCCGCTTTCAGTATTTGGCATATTTTGGGTATAAAAATTCGTAATTTCAAACTGCGAAAACGTGCATAGAGCCAGAATTTGGCTCCAAAATATGGCTCTGGCCTCAAAATTGGGATGTTTGGGGTATTTTGAAAATTTCAGGGGTGTTTTGGCAAAATGTGACTCACTGCCGCTTTCAGTACTTGGCATATGTTGGGTATAAAAAGTCGTTATATCAAACTGCGAATACGTACAGAGAGCCAGAATTTGGCACCAAAATATGGCTCATGCCTCGAAATTGGTATATTTGGGATATTTTGAAAACTGCAGGGAGGTTTGGGTCAAATGTGACCAAACGCCGCATTCAGTACTTGGCACATGTTGGGTATAAAAAGGCGTAATTTCAAACTGCGAATACGTGCAGAGATCCAGAATTTGGCTCCAAAATATGGCTCAGGCCTCGAAATTGGGAAGTTTGGGATATTTTGTAAACTGCAGGGGGTTTGGGACAAATATGACCAAACGCTGCTTTCAGTACTTGGCATATGTTGGGTATAAAAATTCGTAATTTCAAACTGCGAATACGCGCAGAGAGCCAGAATTTGGCTCCAAAATATGGCTAAGGCCTCGAAATTGGGATGTTTGGGATATTTTGAAAACTGCAAGGGAGTTTTTTCAAAATGTGACTCACTGCTGGTGTCAGTACTTGGCATATGTTGGGTGTAAAAGTCGTAATTTCATACTGCGAATACGTGCAGAGAGCCAGAATTAGGCTCCAAAATATGGCTCAGGCCTCGAAATTGGGATGTTTGGGATATTTTGAAAACTGCAGGGGAGATTGGGACAAATGTGACCAAACGCCACTTTCAGTACTTGGCACATGTTGGGTATAAAAAGTCGTAATTTCAAACTGCGAATACGTGCAGAGAGCTAGAATTTGGCTCCAAAATATGGTTCAGGCCTCGAAATTGGGAAGTTTGGGATATTTTGAAAACTGCAAGGGGGTTTGGGACAAATGTGACCTAACGCCGCTTTCAGTACTTGGCATATGTTGGGTATAAAAAGTCGCAATTTCAAACTGCGAATACGTGCAGAGAGCCAGAATTTGGCTCCAAAATATGGCTCAGGCCTTGAAATTGGGATGTTTGGGATATTTTGAAAACTGCAGGGGAGTTTGTGCAAAATGTGACTCACTGCCGCTTTCAGTTCTTAGCATATGTTGGGTAAAAAAAAGTCGTAATATCAAACTGCGAATACGTGTAGAGAGCCAGAATTTGACTCCAAAATATGGCTCAGGCCTCGAAATTGGGATGTTTGGGATATTTTGAAAACTGCAGGGGAGATTGGGACAAATGTGACCAAACGCCACTTTCAGTACTTGGCACATGTTGGGTATAAAAAGTCGTAATTTCAAACTGCGAATACGTGCAGAGAGCTAGAATTTGGCTCCAAAATATGGTTCAGGCCTCGAAATTGGGAAGTTTGGGATATTTTGAAAACTGCAAGGGGGTTTGGGACAAATATGACCAAACGCCGCTTTCAGTACTTGGCATATGTTGGGTATAAAAAGTCGTAATTTCAAACTGCGAATACGTGCAGAGAGCCAGAATTTGGCTCTAAAATATGGCTCAGGCCTCGAAATTGGGATATTTGGGATATTTTAAAAACTGCAGGGGAGTTTGTGCAAAATGTGACTAACTGCCACTTTCAGTACTTGGCATATGTTGGGTATAAAATATCGAAATATCACACTGCGAATACGTGCAGAGAGAATGAATTTGGCTCCAAAATATGGCTCAGGCCTCGACATTCGGATGTTTGGTATATTTTGAAAACTGCAGGGAGGTTTGGGACAAATGTGAACTAACACTTCTTTCAGTACTTGGCATATGTTGGGTATAAAAAGTCGTAATTTCAAACTGCGAATACGTGCAGAGAGCCAGAATTTGGCTCCAAACTATGCCTCAGGCCTCGGTAATTGGGATGATTGGGATATTTTAAAAAACTGCAGGGGGGGGGGGGTGTGGGACAAATATGACCAAACTCCGCTTTCAGTACTTGGCATATGTTCCGTATAAAAAGTTGTAATTTCAAACTGTGAATACGTGCAGAGAGCCAGAATTTGGCTCCAAAATATGGCTCAGGCCTCGAAATTGGGATATTGGGGATATTTTACAAACTGCAGGGAGGTTTGGGACAAAAGTTACCAAACGCCGCTTTCAGTACATGGCATGCGTTGGGTATAAAAAGTCGTAATTTCAAACTGCGAATACGTGCAGAGAGCCAGAATTTGGCTCCAAAATATGCCTCAGGCCTCGAAATTGGGATGTTTGGGATATTTTGTAAACTGCAGGGAGGTTTGGGACAAATGTGACCAAACGCCACTTTCAGTACTTGGCACATTTTGGGTATAAAAAGTTGTAATTTCATACTGCGAATACGAGCAGAGAGCTAGAATTTGGCTCCAAAATATGGTTCAGGCCTCGAAATTGGGAAGATTGGATATTTTGAAAACTGCAGGGGGGTTTGGGACAAATGTGACCAAATGCCGCTTTCAGTATTTGGCATATGTTGGGTATAAAAAAGTCGCAATTTCAAACTGCGAATACGTGCAGAGAGCCAGAATTTGGCTCCAAAATATGACTCAGGCCTCGAAATTGGGATGTTTGGGATATTTTAAAAAGTGCAGGGGAGTTTGGGACAAATAGGACCAAACGCCGCTCTCAGTACTTGGCATGTGATGGGTATAAAAAGTCGTAATTTCAAACTGCGAATACGCGCAGAGAGCCAGAATTTGGCTCCAAAATACTGCTCAGGCCTCGAAATTGAGATATTTTGAAAACTGCAGGGGATTTTGTGCAAATGTGACCAAACGCTGCTTTCAATACTTGGCATATGTTGGGTATAAAAAGTCATAATTTCAAACTGTGAATACGTGCAGAGAGCCTGAATGTGGCTCCAAAATATGGCTCAGGCCTCGAAATTGGGATATTTGGGATATTTTGAAAACTGCAGGTGAGTTTTTGCAAAATGTGACTCACTGCCGCTTTCAGTATTTGGCATATTTTGGGTATAAAAATTCGTAATTTCAAACTGCGAAAACGTGCATAGAGCCAGAATTTGGCTCCAAAATATGGCTCTGGCCTCAAAATTGGGATGTTTGGGGTATTTTGAAAATTTCAGGGGAGTTTTGGCAAAATGTGACTCACTGCCGCTTTCAGTACTTGGCATATGTTGGGTATAAAAAGTCGTTATATCAAACTGCGAATACGTACAGAGAGCCAGAATTTGGCACCAAAATATGGCTCATGCCTCGAAATTGGTATATTTGGGATATTTTGAAAACTGCAGGGAGGTTTGGGTCAAATGTGACCAAACGCCGCATTCAGTACTTGGCACATGTTGGGTATAAAAAGGCGTAATTTCAAACTGCGAATACGTGCAGAGATCCAGAATTTGGCTCCAAAATATGGCTCAGGCCTCGAAATTGGGAAGTTTGGGATATTTTGTAAACTGCAGGGGGTTTGGGACAAATATGACCAAACGCCACTTTCAGTACTTGGCACATGTTGGGTATAAAAAGTCGTAATTTCAAACTGCGAATACGTGCAGAGAGCTAGAATTTGGCTCCAAAATATGGTTCAGGCCTCGAAATTGGGAAGTTTGGGATATTTTGAAAACTGCAAGGGAGTTTTTTCAAAATGTGACTCACTGCCGGTGTCAGTACTTGGCATATGTTGGGTGTAAAAGTCGTAATTTCATACTGCGAATACGTGCAGAGAGCCAGAATTAGGCTCCAAAATATGGCTCAGGCCTCGAAATTGGGATGTTTGGGATATTTTGAAAACTGCAGGGGAGATTGGGACAAATATGACCAAACGCCACTTTCAGTACTTGGCACATGTTGGGTATAAAAAGTCGTAATTTCAAACTGCGAATACGTGCAGAGAGCTAGAATTTGGCTCCAAAATATGGTTCAGGCCTCGAAATTGGGAAGTTTGGGATATTTTGAAAACTGCAAGGGGGTTTGGGACAAATGTGACCTAACGCCGCTTTCAGTACTTGGCATATGTTGGGTATAAAAAGTCGCAATTTCAAACTGCGAATACGTGCAGAGAGCCAGAATTTGGCTCCAAAATATGGCTCAGGCCTTGAAATTGGGATGTTTGGGATATTTTGAAAACTGCAGGGGAGTTTGTGCAAAATGTGACTCACTGCCGCTTTTAGTTCTTAGCATATGTTGGGTAAAAAAAAGTCGTAATATCAAACTGCGAATACGTGTAGAGAGCCAGAATTTGGCTCCAAAATATGGCTCAGGCCTCGAAATTGGGATGTTTGGGATATTTTGAAAACTGCAGGGGAGATTGGGACAAATGTGACCAAACGCCACTTTCAGTACTTGGCACATGTTGGGTATAAAAAGTCGTAATTTCAAACTGCGAATACGTGCAGAGAGCTAGAATTTGGCTCCAAAATATGGTTCAGGCCTCGAAATTGGGAAGTTTGGGATATTTTGAAAACTGCAAGGGGGTTTGGGACAAATATGACCAAACGCCGCTTTCAGTACTTGGCATATGTTGGGTATAAAAAGTCGTAATTTCAAACTGCGAATACGTGCAGAGAGCCAGAATTTGGCTCTAAAATATGGCTCAGGCCTCGAAATTGGGATATTTGGGATATTTTAAAAACTGCAGGGGAGTTTGTGCAAAATGTGACTAACTGCCACTTTCAGTACTTGGCATATGTTGTGTATAAAATATCGAAATATCACACTGCGAATACGTGCAGAGAGAATGAATTTGGCTCCAAAATATGGCTCAGGCCTCGACATTCGGATGTTTGGTATATTTTGAAAACTGCAGGGAGGTTTGGGACAAATGTGACCAAACACTTCTTTCAGTAGTTGGCATATGTTGGGTATAAAAAGTCGTAATTTCAAACTGCGAATACGTGCAGAGAGCCAGAATTTGGCTCCAAACTATGCCTCAGGCTTCAGGTAATTGGGATGATTGGGATATTTTAAAAAACTGCAGCGGGGGGTGTGGGACAAATATGACCAAACTCCGCTTTCAGTACTTGGCATATGTTCCGTATAAAAAGTCGTAATTTCAAACTGTGAATACGTGCAGAGAGCCAGAATTTGGCTCCAAAATATGGCTCAGGCCTCGAAATTGGGATATTGGGGATATTTTACAAACTGCAGGGAGGTTTGGGACAAAAGTTACCAAACGCCGCTTTCAGTACATGGCATATGTTGGGTATAAAAAGTCGTAATTTCAAACTGCGAATACGTGCAGAGAGCCAGAATTTGACTCCAAAATATGCCTCAGGCCTCGAAATTGGGATGTTTGGGATATTTTGTAAACTGCAGGGAGGTTTGGGACAAATGTGACCAAACGCCACTTTCAGTACTTGGCACATTTTGGGTATAAAAAGTTGAAATTTCATACTGCGAATACGAGCAGAGAGCTAGAATTTGGCTCCAAAATATGGTTCAGGCCTCGAAGTTGGGAAGATTGGATATTTTGAAAACTGCAGGGGGGTTTGGGACAAATGTGACCAAATGCCGCTTTCAGTACTTGGCATATGTTGGGTATAAAAAAGTCGCAATTTCAAACTGCGAATACGTGCAGAGAGCCAGAATTTGGCTCCAAAATATGACTCAGGCCTCGAAATTGGGATGTTTGGGATATTTTAATAAGTGCAGGGGAGTTTGGGACAAATAGGACCAAACGCCGCTCTCAGTACTTGGCATGTGATGGGTATAAAAAGTCGTAATTTCAAACTGCGAATACGCGCAGAGAGCCAGAATTTGGCTCCAAAATACGGCTCAGGCCTCGAAATTGAGATATTTTGAAAACTGCAGGGGATTTTGTGCAAATGTGACCAAACGCTGCTTTCAGTACTTGGCATATGTTGGGTATAAAAAGTCATAATTTCAAACTGTGAATACGTGCAGAGAGCCTGAATTTGGCTCCAAAATATGGCTCAGGCCTCGAAATTGGGATATTTGGGATATTTTGAAAACTGCAGGTGAGTTTTTGCAAAATGTGACTCACTGCCGCTTTCAGTATTTGGCATATTTTGGGTATAAAAATTCGTAATTTCAAACTGCGAAAACGTGCATAGAGCCAGAATTTGGCTCCAAAATATGGCTCTGGCCTCAAAATTAGGATGTTTGGGGTATTTTGAAAATTTCAGGGGAGTTTTGGCAAAATGTGACTCACTGCCGCTTTCAGTACTTGGCATATGTTGGGTATAAAAAGTCGTTATATCAAACTGCGAATACGTACAGAGAGCCAGAATTTGGCACCAAAATATGGCTCATGCCTCGAAATTGGTATATTTGGGATATTTTGAAAACTGCAGGGAGGTTTGGGTCAAATGTGACCAAACGCCGCATTCAGTACTTGGCACATGTTGGGTATAAAAAGGCGTAATTTCAAACTGCGAATACGTGCAGAGAGCCAGAATTAGGCTCCAAAATATGGCTCAGGCCTCGAAATTGGGATGTTTGGGATATTTTGAAAACTGCAGGGGAGATTGGGACAAATGTGACCAAACGCCACTTTCAGTACTTGGCACATGTTGGGTATAAAAAGTCGTAATTTCAAACTGCGAATACGTGCAGAGAGCTAGAATTTGGCTCCAAAATATGGCTCAGGCCTCGAAATTGGGAAGTTTGGGATATTTTGAAAACTGCAAGGGGGTTTGGGACAAATGTGACCAAACGCCACTTTCAGTACTTGGCATATGTTGGGTATAAAAAGTCGCAATTTCAAACTGCGAATACGTGCAGAGAGCCAGAATTTGGCTCCAAAATATGGCTCAGGCCTTGAAATTGGGATGTTTGGGATATTTTGAAAACTGCAGGGGAGTTTGTGCAAAATGTGACTCACTGCCGCTTTCAGTTCTTAGCATATGTTGGGTAAAAAAAAGTCGTAATATCAAACTGCGAATACGTGTAGAGAGCCAGAATTTGGCTCCAAAATATGGCTCAGGCCTCGAAATTGAGATATTTTGGATATTTTGAAAACTGCAGGGAGGTTTGGGACAAATGTGACCAAACGCCGCTTTCAGTACTTGGCATATGTTGGGTATAAAAAGTCGTAATTTCAAACTGCGAATACGTGCAGAGAGCCAGAATTTGGCTCTAAAATATGGCTCAGGCCTCGAAATTGGGATATTTGGGATATTTTGAAAACTGCAGGGAAGTTTGTGCAAAATGTGACTAACTGCCACTTTCAGTACTTGGCATATGTTGGGTATAAAATATCGAAATATCACACTGCGAATACGTGCAGAGAGAATGAATTTGGCTCCAAAATATGGCTCAGGCCTCGACATTCGGATGTTTGGTATATTTTGAAAACTGCAGGGAGGTTTGGGACAAATGTGACCAAACACTTCTTTCAGTACTTGGCATATGTTGGGTATAAAAAGTCGTAATTTCAAACTGCGAATACGTGCAGAGAGCCAGAATTTGGCTCCAAACTATGCCTCAGGCCTCGGTAATTGGGATGATTGGGATATTTTAAAAAACTGCAGGGGGGGTGTGGGACAAATGTGACCAAACGCCACTTTCAGTACTGGGCACATTTTGGGTATAAAAAGTTGTAATTTCATACTGCGAATACGAGCAGAGAGCTAGAATTTGGCTCCAAAATAAGGCTCAGGCCTCGAAATTTGGATGTTTGGGATATTTTGAAAATTGCAGGGGAGTTTTTTCAAAATGTGACTCACTGCCGGTTTCAGTACTTGGCATATGTTGGGTATAAAAAGTCGTAATTTCAAACTGCGAATACGTGCAGAGAGCCAGAATTTGGCTCCAAAATATGGCTCAGGCCTCGAAATTGGGATATTTTGCAAACTGCAGGGAGGTTTGGGACAAATGTTACCAAACGCCGCTTTCAGTACATGGCATATGTTGGGTATAAAAAGTCGCAATTTCAAACTGTGAATACGTGCAGAGAGCCAGAATTTGGCTCCAAAATATGGCTCAGGCCTCGAAATTGGGATGTTTGGGATATTTTGAAAACTGCAGTGAGGTTTGGGACAAATGTGACCAAACGGCGCTTTCAGTACTTCGCATATGTTTGGTATAAAAATGTCGTAATTTTAAACAGCGAATACGTGCAGAGAGCCATAATTTGGCTCCAAAATATGGCTCAGGCCTCGAAATTGGGATCTTTGGGATGTTTTGAAAACTGCAGGGGAGTTTGTGCAAAATGTGACTCACTGCCGCTTTCATTACTTGGCATATGTTGGGTATAAAAAGTCGAAATATCACACTGCGAATACATGCAAAGGTCCAGAATTTGGCTCCAAAGTATGGCTCAGGCCTCGAAATTGGGATGTTTGGGATATTTTGAAAACTGCAGGGGAGTTTGTGCAAAATGTGACTCACTGCCTATTTCTGTACTTGGCATATGTTGGGTATAAAAAGTCGTAATTTCAAACTGCGAATACACGCAGAGAGCCAGAATTTGGCTCCAAAATATTTCTCAGGCCTCGAGATTGGGATATTAGGGATATTTTGAAAACTGTAGGGGAGTTTGTGCAAAATGTGACTCACTGCCTCTTTGTGTACTTGGCATATGTTTCGTATAAAAAGTCGTAATTTCAAACTGCGAATACGTGCAGAGAGCCAGAATTTGGCTCCAAAATATGGCTCAGGCCTCGAAATTGGGATATTTGAGATATTTTGAAAACTGAAGGGGAGTTTGTGCAAAATGTGACTCACTGCCCCTTTCTGTACTTGGCATATGTTGGGTATAAAAAGTAGCAATTTCAAACTGCGAATACGTGCATAGAGCCAGAATTTGCCTCCAAAATATGGCTCAGGCCTCGAAATTGGGAAGTTTGGGATATTTTGAAAATTGCAGGGGGGTTTGGGACAAATATGACCAAACGCCGCTTTCAGTTCTTGGCATATGTTGGGTATAAAAAAGTCGCAATTTCAAACTGTGAATACGTGCAGAGAGCCAGAACTTGGCTCCAAAATATGGCTCAGGCTTCTAAATTGGGATGTTTGGGATATTTTGCAAACTGCAGGGAGGTTTGGGACAAATGTGACCAAACGCCGCTTTCACTACTTCGCAAATGTTGGATGTAAAAAAGTCGTAATTTCAAACTGCGAATACGTGCAGAGAGCCAGAATTTGGCTCCAAAATATAGCTCAGGCCTCGAAATTGGGATGTTTGGGATATTTTGAAAACTGCAGGTGAGTTTTTGCAAAATGTGACTCACCGCCGCTTTCAGTATTTGGCATATTTTGGGTATAAAAATTCGTAATTTCAAACTGCGAAAACGTGCATATAGCCAGAATTTGGCTCCAAAATATGGCTCTGGCCTCAAAATTGGGATGTTTGGGGTATTTTGAAAATTTCAGGGGAGTTTTGGCAAAATGTGACTCACTGCCGCTTTCAGTACTTGGCATATGTTGGGTATAAAAAGTCGTTATATCAAACTGCGAATACGTGCAGAGAGCCCGAATTTGGCACCAAAATATGGCTCAGGCCACGAAATTGGGATATTTGGGATATTTTGAAAACTGCAGGGAGGTTTGGGTCAAATGTGACCAAACGCCGCTTTCAGTACTTGGCACATGTTGGGTATAAAAAGGCGTAATTTCAAACTGCGAATACGTGCAGAGAGCCAGAATTTGGCTCCAAAATATGGCTCAGGCCTCGAAATTGGGAAGTTTGGGATATTTTGTAAACTGCAGGGGGTTTGGGACAAATATGACCAAACGCCGCTTTCATTACTTGGCATATGGGTATAAAAATTCGTAATTTCAAACTGCGAATACGTGCAGAGAGCCAGAATTTGGCTCCAAAATATGGCTAAGGCCTCGAAATTGGGATGTTTGGGATATTTTGAAAACTGCAGGGGAGTTTTTTCAAAATGTGACTCACTACCGGTTTCAGTACTTGGCATATGTTGGGTATAAAAAGTCGTAATATCAAACTGCAAATACGTGCAGAGAGCCAGAATTTGACTCCAATATATGGCTCAGGCCTCGGAAGTGGGATGTTTGGGATATTTGGAAAACTGCAGGGGAGTTTGGGACAAAAATGACCAAACGCCACTTTCAGTACTTGGCTTATGTTGGGTATAAAAAGTCGTAATTTCAAACTGCGAATATGTGCAGAGAGCCAGAATTTGGCTCCAAAATATGGCTCAGGCCTCGAAATTGGGATGTTTGGGTTATTTTAAAAACTGCAGAGGTGTTTGGAACAAAATGACCAAATGCCACTTTCAGTACTTTGCATATGTTGGGTATAAAAAGTCGTAATTTCAAACTGCGAATACGTGCAGAGAGCCAGAATTTGCCTCCAAAATATGGCTCAGGCCTCGAAATTGGGATCTTTGGGATATTTTGAAAACTGCAGGGGAGTTTGTGCAAAATGTGACTCACTGCCGCTTTCATTACTTGGCATATGTTGGGTATAAAAAGTCGAAATATCACACTGCGAATACATGCAAAGATCCAGAATTTGGCTCCAAAGTATGGCTCAGGCCTCGAAATTGGGATGTTTGGGATATTTTGAAAACTGCAGGGGAGTTTGTGCAAAATGTGACTCACTGCCTATTTCTGTACTTGGCATATGTTGGGTATAAAAAAATCGTAATTTCAAACAGCGAATACGTGCAGAGAGCCAGAATTTGGCTCCAAAATATGGCTCAGGCCTCGAAATTGAGATATTTTGAAAACTGCAGGGGATTTTGTGCAAAATGTGACCAAACGCTGCTTTCAGTACTTGGCATATGTTGGGTATAAAAAGTCATAATTTCAAACTGCGAATACACGCAGAGAGCCAGAATTTGGCTCCAAAATATTTCTCAGGCCTCGAGATTGGGATATTAGGGATATTTTGAAAACTGTAGGGGAGTTTGTGCAAAATGTGACTCACTGCCTCTTTCTGTACTTGGCATATGTTTCGTATGAAAAGTCGTAATTTCAAACTGCGAATACACGCAGAGAGCCAGAATTTGGCTCCAAAATATGGCTCAGGCCTCGAAATTGGGATATTTGAGATATTTTGAAAACTGTAGGGGAGTTTGTGCAAAATGTGACTCACTGCCCCTTTCAGTACTTAGCATATGTTGGGTATAAAAAGTAGCAATTTCAAACTGCGAATACGTGCACAGAGCCAGAATTTGCCTCCAAAATATGGCTCAGGCCTCGAAATTGGGAAGTTTGGGATATTTTGAAAATTGCAGGGGGGTTTGGGACAAATATGACCAAACGCCGCTTTCAGTTCTTGGCATATGTTGGGTATAAAAAAGTCGCAATTTCAAACTGAGAATACGTGCAGAGAGCCAGAATTTGGCTCCAAAATATGGCTCAGGCTTCGAAATTGGGATGTTTGGGATATTTTGAAACCTGCAGGGGAGTTTGTGCAAAATGTGACTCACTGCCGTATTCAGTACTTGGCATATGTTGGGTATAAAAAGTCGCAATATCAAATTGCGAATACGTGCAGAGAGCCAGAATTTGGCTCCAAAATATGGCTCAGGCCTCGAAATTGGGATATTTGGGATATTCTGCAAACTGCAGGGAGGTTTGGTACAAATGTGACCAAACGCCGCTTTCACTACTTCGCATATGTTGGATGTAAAAAAGTCGTAATTTCAAACTGCGAATACGTGCAGAGAGCCAGAATTTGGCTCCAAAATATAGCTCAGGCCTGGAAATTGGGATGTTTGGGATATTTTGAAAACTGCAGGGGAGTTTGTGCAAAATGTGACTCACTACTGCTTTCAGTACTTGGCATATGTTGGGTATAAAAAGTCATAATATCAAACTGCAAATACGTGCAGAGAGCCAGAATTTGACTCCAATATATGGCTCAGGCCTCGGAATTGGGATATTTGGGATATTTTGAAAACTGCAGGTGAGTTTTTGCAAAATGTGACTCACTGCCGCTTTCAGTACTTGGCATATGTTGGGTATAAAAAGTCGTTATATCAAACTGCGAATACGTAGAGAGAGCCAGAATTTGGCACCAAAATATGGCTCAGGCCTCGAAATTGGTATATTTGGGATATTTTGAAAACTGCAGGGAGGTTTGGGTCAAATGTGACCAAACGCCGCATTCAGTACTTGGGATATGTTGGGTATAAAAATTCGTAATTTCAAACTGCGAATACGCGCAGAGAGCCAGAATTTGGCTCCAAAATATGGCTAAGGCCTCGAAATTGGGATGTTTGGGATATTTTGAAAACTGCAAGGGAGTTTTTTCAAAATGTGACTCACTGCCGGTTTCAGTACTTGGCATATGTTGGGTGTAAAAGTCGTAATTTCATACTGCGAATACGTGCAGAGAGCCAGAATTAGGCTCCAAAATATGGCTCAGGCCTCGAAATTGGGATGTTTGAGATATTTTGAAAACTGCAGGGGAGATTGTGGCAAATGTGACCAAACGCCGCTTTCAGTACTTGGCATATGTTGGGTATAAAAAGTCGTAATTTCAAACGGCGAATACGTGCAGAGAGCCAGAATTTGGCTCCAAAATATGGCTCAGGCCTCGTAATTGGGATGTTTGGGATATTTTGAAAACTGCAGGGGAGTTTGTGAAAATGTGACTCACTGCTGCTTTCAGTACTTGGCATATGTTGGGTATAAAAAGTCGTATTTGCAAACTGCGAATACGTGCAGAGGGACAGAATTTTGCTCCAAAATATGGCTCAGGCCATGAAATTGGGATGTTTAGGGTATTTTGAAAATTTCAGGGGAGTTTTTGCAAAATGTGACTCACTGCCGCTTTCAGTACTTGGCATATGTTGGGTATAAAAATTTGTTATGTCAAACTGCGAATACGTACAGAGAGCCAGAATTTGGCACCAAAATATGGCTCAGGCCTCGAAATTGGGATATTTGGGATATTTTGAAAACTGCAGGTGAGTTTTTGCAAATTGTGACTCACTGCCGCTTTCAGTATTTGGCATATGTTGGGTATAAAAAGTCGTATTTGCAAACTGCGAATACGTGCAGAGGGCCAGAATTTTGCTCCAAAATATGGCTCAGGCCATGAAATTGGGATGTTTAGGGTATTTTGAAAATTTCAGGGGAGTTTTTGCAAAATGTGACTCACTGCCGCTTTCAGTACTTGGCATATGTTGGGTATAAAAATTCGTAATTTCAAACTGCGAATACGTGCAGAGAGCCAGAATTTGGCTCCAACATATGGCTAAGGCCTCGAAATTGGGATGTTTGGGATATTTTGAAAACTGCATGGGAGTTTTTCAAAATGTGACTCACTGCCGGTTTCAGTACTTGGCATATGTTGGGTGTAAAAGTCGTAATTTTTTACTGCGAATACGTGCAGAGAGCCAGAATTAGGCTCCAAAATATTGCTCAGGCCTCGAAATTGGGATGTTTGAGATATTTTGAAAAATGCAGGGGAGATTGGGACAAATGTGTCCAAACGCCGCTTTCAGTACTTGGCATATGTTGGGTATAAAAAGTCGTAATTTCAAACGGCGAATACGTGCAGAGAGCCATAATTTGGCTCCAAAATATGGCTCAGGCCTCGAAATTGGGATCTTTGGGATATTTTGAAAACTGCAGGGGAGTTTTTGCAAAATGTGACTCACTGCCTCTTTCATTACTTGGCATATGTTGGGTATAAAAAGTCGTAATATCACACTGCGAATACGTGCAAAGAGCCAGAATTTAGCTCCAAAATATGGCTCAGGCCTCGAAATTGGGATGTTTGGGATATTTTGAAAACTGCAGGGGAGTTTGTGCAAAATGTGACTCACTGTCTCTTTCTGTACTTGGCATATGTTGGGTATAAAAAGTCGTAATTTCAAACTGCGAATACGCGCAGAGAGCCAGAATTTGGCTCCAAAATATGGCTCTAGCCTCGAAATTGGGATATTTGAGATATTTTGAAAACTGTAGAGGAGTTTGTGCAAAATGTGACTCACTGCCCCTTTCTGTACTTGGCACCCAGCAAACACAAATCATCTAGAAAACGTTTGTCTATCTCTTCCCATAGGCGTGGGAATGATTTGCATTGAGAATGGTGCAGGAGAGCCTTTGAGAAACTTTTAATCAAAAAATCCAAACACAAAGTTTTTATAATAAATTGTTTTTCTACAATTTTTTTGTTCCTAATGTATTACAAATAGTTTTTACATGTTTAAATATAAAATTTATGGTGTTTTTTTGTAAAATTCATTAATAAATTGTGAATGATATATATTGGCTGAGTGAAACGTTCAAAATCCATTTTGTTATAATATCAGAAAAAAGTAGTTTTCCAAATTTTCTAAAAATCGCTCTTTTTAACACAATTTGTCTCCTTATGCATTCCACTAAACACTAATATCATGTTTAAATATATAATTTATGTATTATTCCCTAAGATAATTTATATAAATTATAAAAGTTGCTGGAAAGTGGTGTGAAAGAATCTGAAAACGTTTTGTTGTCTTATATTGGCGTGTTCTTATTAACTAGAGTGAGTAAGAGTGAGCGAAAGTGGGTAAGAGTGACTGAAGGTGAGTGAGAGTGCCAGAGAGTGTGTAAGTGTGAGTAAGAGTGAGTGAGAGTGTGTAAGTGTTTGTAAGAGTGAGTATAAGTAAGAGTGACTGAGAGTAAGAGTGACAGAGTGAGTAAGAGAGAGAGTAAGGGTGACAGAGTGAGTAAGAGTGAGAGTAAAAGTGATTGAGAGTAAGGGTGAGTATGAGAGTAGGAGTGATTGAGAGTTAGAGTGAGAGTAAGAGTGATTGAGAGTTAGTGAGAGTAGGAGTGATTGAGAGTAAGAGTGATTGAGAGTAAGAGTGATTGAGAGTAAGAGTGATTGGGAGTAAGAGTGATTGAGAGTAAGAGTGATTGGGAGTAAGAGTGATTGGGAGTAGGAGTAAGATTGAGAGTAGGAGTAAGAATGAGAATAAGAGTGATTGAGAGTAAGAGTGAGTAAGAGTAAGAATGAGAGTAAGAGTGATTGAGAGTAAGAGTGATTGAGAGTAAGAGTGATTGGGAGTAAGAGTGATTGGGAGTAAGAGTAAGAGTGAGAGTAGGAATGAGAATAAGAGTGATTGAGAGTATGAGTGATTGGGAGTAAGAGTAAGAATGAGAGTAGGAGTGATTGAGAGTAGGAGTGATTGGAAGTAGGAGTGATTGGGAGTAAGAGTGATTGAGAGTAAGAGTAATTGAGAGTAAGAGTATGAGAGTAAGAGTGAGAGAGTGAGTATGAATGGGTAAGGGTGACTGAGAGTAAGAGTGACAGAGTAAGAGTGACAGAGTAAGAGTGACAGAGAGTAAGAGTGACAGAGAGTAAGAGTGACAGAGAGTAAGAGTGACAGAGTAAGAGTGAGTATGAGAGTGAGTAAGGATGACAGAGTAAGAGTGAGTAATAGTGTGTAAGAGTGATTGAGAGTAAGAGTGAGTAATAGAGTGTAAGAGTGATTGAGAGTAAGAGTGAGTAATAGTGCGTAAGAGTGATTGAGAGTGAGAGTGATTATGAGAGAGTTAAGAGTGTGAGGTGTGAGAGGGTAGCAGGCCAGGAAAGCAGGATGTGTGGTCACAGATAGGCCTAGCCCTAGGCCTCGTGACCTCTAATGTTGGTTTTTATATATATGTTGGATTTTTAGTCCTGTTTCAAATTATAATTATTTAGCAGGAATGTAATAAGATATTGCACAGTATTAATGTGACAATAATATATGCATTATTTCCATGATAATCAAACTTGTTGTTCAAAGATAATATGCAATCTTTGAAGGAAACATTTTGAGAGCGCGAGCTGATGGCAGCACTAGGCTGGTGGTGAGTGAGACTCACATGGTTAGTTGTGCTCAGACCTTCAGTGGCGAAGGGTGAGTCCCTGCTGGCCGCCACCCGCCGCCAACAGCCGCCACCCGCCGCCACCACCCACCACCACCCACCACCACCAGCCGCCATCAGCCGCCACCACCGCCATCACCCACCACCGCCACCCGCCTCCACCACCCGGCGCCACCACCGCCATCACCCACCACCGCCATCACCCACCACCGCCACCCGCCACCACCACCCACCACCGCCACCACCAGCCGCCACCAGCCGCCACCACCGCCACCACCAGCCGCCACCCGCCACCACCGCCACCCGCCGCCACTACCCACCACCACCAGCCGCCACCCACCACCGCCACCAGCTGCCACCACCCACCACCAGCCGCCACCACCCACCACCGCCGCCACCCGCCACCACCAGCCGCCACCCGCCACCAGCCGCCGCCACCCGCCGCCACTACCCACCACCACCAGCCGCCACCCACCACCGCCACCCGCCACCAGCTGCCACCACCCACCACCAGCCGCCACTACCCACCACCGCCACCACCAGCCGCCACCCGCCACCACCAGCCACCATCAGCTGCCACCGCCACCAGCCGCCACCGCCCGCTACCAGCTGCCACCACCACCAGCCGCCACCACCTGCCGCCACCGCCCGCCACCAGCTGCCACCAACACCAACCGCCACCACCGCCCGCCATCAGCCGCCACCGCCCGTTGCCACAGTCGCCACCGCCAGCCGCCACCCGCCACCACCACCCACCACCACAACCACCGCCACCCGCCACCACCCACCACCAGCAGCCGCCACCCGCCACCGCCACCACCACCCACCACCGCCGCCACCACCACCCACCTCCGCCGCCACCACCACCCACCACCACCCACCACCGCCGCCACCACCAGCCGCCACAAGCCGCCACCGCCCGCCACCAGCCGCCATCACCGCCACCACCACCACCAGCCGCCATCACCGCCACCACCAGCCGCCACCCGCCACCAGCCGCCACCCGCCGCCACCCGCCGCCACTACCCACCACCACCAGCCGCCACCCACCACCGCCACCCGCCACCAGCTGCCACCACCCACCACCAGCCGCCACCACCCACCACCGCCACCACCAGCCGCCACCCGCCACCACCAGCCACCATCAGCTGCCACCGCCACCGCCGCCCGCCACCAGCCGCCACCACCATCCGCCACCACCTGCCACCAGCCGCCACCACCGCACGCTATCAGCCGTCACCGCCCGTTGCCACAGTCGCCACCGCAAGCCGCCACCGCCAGCCGCCACCAGCCCCCACCACCGCCGATCGCCACCACCCATCACAGCCGCCACCGCCCGCCACCGCCCACCACTACCGCCCGCCACCACCGCCACCGCCGCCACTGTCCGCCACCGCCAGACACAGCCGCCACTGTCCGCCCGCTGCCACTGTCCGCCACAGCCGCCACTGTCCGCCACCGCCGCCACTGCCACCACTCTCCGCCACCGCCACCACTCTCTGCCACCGCCACTGTCCGCCACCGCCACCACTGTCCGCCACCGCCACCACTGTCCGCCCGCCGCCGCCACTGTCCGCCCGCCGCCACTGTCCGCCCGCCGCCACTGTCCGCCCGCCGCCACTGTCCGCCCGCCGCCACCGCCGCCACTGTCCGCATGCCGCCACTGTCCGCCCGCCGCCACTGTCCGCCACAGCCGCCACTGTCCGCCCGCCGCCACTGTCCGCCCGCCGCCACTGTCCGCCACCGCCGCCAATGTCCGCCACCGCCACCACTGTCCGCCACCGCCGCCAATGTCCGCCACAGCCGCCACTGTCCGCCCGCCGCCACTTTCCGCCACAGCCGCCACTGTCCGCCCGCCGCCACTGTCCGCATGCCGCCACTGTCCACCACCGCCGCCACTGTCCGCAACAGCCGCCACTGTCCGCCCGCCGCCACTCTCCGCCACCGCCACCAGCCGCCACCCGCCGCCACTACCCACCACCACCAGCCGCCACCCGCCGCCACCCGCCGCCACTACCCACCACCACCAGCCGCCACCCACCACCGCCACCCGCCACCAGCTGCCACCACCCACCACCAGCCACCACCAGCCGCCACCCGCCACCACCAGCCACCATCAGCTGCCACCGCCACCTGCCGCCACCGCCCGCCACCAGCTGCCACCACCACCAGCCGCCACCACCAGCCGCCACCGCCCGCCACCAACACCAACCGCCACCACCGCCCGCCATCAGCCGCCACCGCCCGTTGCCACAGTCGCCACCGCCAGCCGCCACCCGCCACCACCACCCACCACCACAGCCACCGCCACCCGCCACCACCCACCACCACCAGCCGCCACCACCCACCACCAGCAGCCGCCACCCGCCACCACCACCCACCACCACCACCCACCGCCGCCACCACCACCCACCACCGCCGCCACCACCACCCACCACCACCCACCACCGCCCGCCACCAGCCGCCATCACCGCCACCACCACCACCAGCCGCCATCACCGCCACCACCGCCACCCGCCGCCACTACCCACCACCACCAGCCGCCACCCACCACCGCCACCCGCCACCAGCTGCCACCACCCACCACCAGCCGCCACCACCCACCACCGCCACCACCAGCCGCCACCCGCCACCACCAGCCACCATCAGCTGCCACCGCTACCGCCGCCCGCCACCAGCCGCAACCACCATCTGCCACCACCGCCACCACCTGCCACCAGCCGCCACCACCGCACGCTATCAGCCGTCACCGCCCGTTGCCACAGTCGCCACCGCAAGCCGCCACCGCCAGCCGCCACCAGCCCCCACCACCGCCGATCGCCACCACCCATCACAGCCGGCACCGCCCGCCACCGCCCGCCACCGCCCGCCACCACCCACCACCGGCCGCCACCACCCACCACCCGCCGCCACCACCCACCACCACCCACCACTACCGCCCGCCACCACCGCCACCGCTGTCCGCTACCGCCAGACACAGCCGCCACTGTCCGCCCGCTGCCACTGTCCGCCACAGCCGCCACTGTCCGCCCGCCGCCACTGTCCGCCCGCCGCCACCGCCGCCACTGTCCGCATGCCGCCACTGTCCGCCCGCCGCCACAGCCGCCACTGTCCGCCCGCCGCCACTGTCCGCCACCGCCGCCAATGTCCGCCACCGCCACCACTGTCCGCCACCGCCGCCAATGTCCGCCACAGCCGCCACTGTCCGCCCGCCGCCA
This sequence comes from Procambarus clarkii, assembly GCF_040958095.1. Lineage (NCBI taxonomy): Eukaryota > Metazoa > Arthropoda > Malacostraca > Decapoda > Cambaridae > Procambarus > Procambarus clarkii. Next base: position 2,808,941 of record NC_091222.1, read on the forward strand.
CTGTCCGCCACAGCCGCCACTGTCCGCCCGCCGCCACTGTCCGCCCGCCGCCACTGTCCGCATGCCGCCACTGTCCACCACCGCCGCCACTGTCCGCCACAGCCGCCACTGTCCGCCCGCCGCCACTGTCCGCCACCGCCGCCACTGTCCGCCACCGCCGCCACTGTCCGCCACAGCCGCCACTGTCCGCCACAGCCGCCACTGTCCGACCGCCGCCACTGTCCGCCCGCCGCCACTGTCCGCCACAGCCGCCACTGTCCGCCCGCCGCCACTGTCCGCCACAGCCGCCACTGTCCGCCCGCCGCCACTGTCCGCCACAGCCGCCACTGTCCGCCACAGCCGCCACTGTCCGCCACAGCCGCCACTGTCCGCCACAGCCGCCACTGTCCGCCACAGCCGCCACTGTCCGCCCGCAGCCACTGTCCGCCACCACCGCCAATGTCCGCCACAGCTGCCACTGTCCGCCCGCCGCCACTGTCCGCCACCGCCACCACTGTCCGCCACCGCCACCACTGTCCGCCACCGCCACCACTGTCCGCCACTGCCACCACTGTCCGCCACCGCCACCACTGTCCGCCCGCCGCCGCCACTGTCCGCCCGCCGCTACTGTCCGCATCCCGCCACTGTCCACCACCGCCGCCACTATCCGCCACCGCCACCACTGTCCGCCCGCCGCCACTGTCCGCCCGCGCCACTGTCCGCCCGCGCCACTGTCCGCCCGCCGCCACTGTCCACCACCTCCGCCACAGCCGCCACTGTTCGCCCGCCGCCACTGTTCGCCCGCCGCCACTGTCCGCCACAGCCGGCACTGTCCGCCCGCCGCCACTGTCCGCCACAGCCGCCAATGTCCGCCACAGCCGCCACTGTCCGCCCGCCGCCACCGCCGCCACTGTCCGCCAGCCGCCACTGTCCGCCACCGCCGCCACTGTCCGCCACCGCCAGCACTGTCCGCCACCGCCACCACTGTCCGCCACCGCCACCACTGTCCGCCACCGCCGCCACTGTCCGCCCGCCGCCGCCACTGTCCGCCCGCCGCCACTGTCCACCACCGCCGCCACTATCCGCCACCGCCACCACTGTCCGCCCGCCGCCACTGTCCGCCCGCGCCACTGTCCACCACCGCTGCCAATGTCTGCCCGCCGCCCCTGTCCACCACCGCCGCCACCGCCGCCACTGTCCGCCCGCCGCCCCTGTCCACCACCGCCGCCACCGCCGCCACTGTCCGCCCGCCGCCACTGTCCGCCCGCCGCCACTGTCCGCCCGCCGCCACTGTCCGCCACCGCCGCCACTGTCAACCACCGCCGCCACAGCCGCGACTATCCGCCCGCCACCACTGTCCGCCACCGCAGCCATTGTCCGCCACAGCCGCCAATGTCCACCGTACAGCCTCCCTTCTCTCCGTTAGTTAATAATTATAATTGTTAGTAAATAAAAAAAGAAATATAAATTATTAGATTTTTTTTACCCTTAAATTGGTTTTTATATTTAAATTGAAAATAATAATATAATATAAAATAAAATATAATAAAAATAATATAATATAAAATAATATAATTTAATTTCAAGAAATTTAACTTTAAACACAAAGATGTGAAAAGGGTTCAGATTATAGGCTCAAACCTTTCATAAGAGATTCATAGTGGTGTATGAATGGATTATGAATGACTCATGTTAGGATTGTAAAGTTGCCACAACATCTCAAATTAGTGTTAGATACGTAGGTTTTGGTTATAAGTTTTGGAAACCTATTTAAGTTGTGACGATAATCTCCTTCAAGAGATTGAGCCTGCTCTTCCCTCCATAATTACGTCGTAGAAATTATATAAAACTACTATGGAAGAAATGTCCAACAACAACACCAGCAAGGCTTGCCAGAGCGCAAAACGTTGCAGCCAGAGACACCTGTTCAGACTCAAACCGCCAAACTACTCGTTGATCGCTACCGGCCCCGCTGATTGGTCGCCGGTCTGGCTGCACCTGCACTCGCCCCCCCAATACTACTTGATGTCTGGGGTCGCCACGACCTCAGACCTCAGAATGTTCAGTGCTTTCGTAGTTATCACTCCTCCCAGCTAGACGTTAGCGTGTACTGAGAGTGGTGATAGCTTAATGCCAATATTCCAGCACCTCCCATTTAATTTTGTGTTGCACTTCTTGTTATTTTGCCTTAACGTAACTTTTCATTGTGTCATTTAATTATTCTTATTATTTTGATTGATTGATTTTATTATAAGAATTTGTTTGTGCATTTTTTTCATGTTTTGATTTATTTAACGTAATTAAAATTTCATTGTTAAAATTTACTTGTGTTTTGTGTGTCTTCTCCTTACCTTACCACAGACGACGTTCCAGTTTTTCTATTTTTTTTTTATAACTATGTGACGAGGCCATACCCCTAGCCTTAAACAGCCGAACACCAACGCGTTACCGTCACAAGTTATATGGGGGCCTGTCCTAGGAGCTTCACTCAGGTACTGGTGCCAAGTGGTAATTTATGGTAAGCGTATTTAACTTTGTTAACGTAGCTTTACTATTTTTCATATTCAATTTCATTTTTTATAAGGTGCGGTGTATTGTGCATTACGAGAGTAACATATAGTGAAGGTGAGACAACTTTGGATTACGTGGTGACTGTAGGCCGCAGTCATACTCTTAATTGGTCATCTCTCCCTCCGTGTTATTACTCGTATTTACCATCTATGTCCCTTGAATATTTCTCATTCTGACAGATCATCATATTGGTACTGTGGTCTGCCCCGGGTCAAGAGTACCCAATCTTCTGCAATCTGACTGTAGGAGGACAAAGAGGGCCATAGTTCCTCTAGCTCGAACTTTAGTTGCTGAATTGGGACCTCAGCAGCAGTTCTCGTCACCAGTTGACACCTCGCACCCCTACACGTCAGTCAGAGATAATGATACATACAACGGTAGGGAATTAGCTTATTTTTTCAGAGCACAAAAGTTCGCTAATTCTGTAAGTATCATATTAAATTCAGTAGGAAAAACTTGCTTTATGTCCTATAGAGACGTGGCAAGGTATGCTTACATCCTTGGACTACCAATTTTACTTTTGAAGCATTTAATTGTTTCATTTGTTTTCGAAACTCTGTTTCATTTGTTAGTAGGATTTTCTTGCCCTTATCCTCTTACATGAGTACCGGGTACAAGATTTCCTGCGCCCTTGATTTAATTTAATCATTTAACATCTTTTACTTAACTTTAATTGTTAAAGATCACACAGGATAGGTACCAGTTGCCACGTTGTCCTGTTTCTGACATTCACTATTGAATATTCGTGTACCTTTATTTGCTAATTTCACCATGTTTCGTCTCCAAGCTTTCCGTACAAATCCAGCAGGTGAAATAGGGACTTTAAGTCGTGCCAAGAGGACTGAATTACAAACTCTTGCACATGAGTATCAACTAGAAGTTCCCTACCAAGCCAACAAAAATGACCTACACAACCTGTTGCTGGATTACTATTTAGAGCAAGGTAAGATAGACTCTGAAACTCATGAAACTTACTATATTGCAGATAAAACTGATTTGGCAACGCTGAAACTCAAACTAGAGCTGGCCAAGATTGAAGAACGAACAGCTGCCATACGGAGGGAAGAACAAGAACGCGAGGCTGCTTTGAGAAGAGACGAACAAGAACGCGAAGCCGCTTTGAGGAGAGAAGAACACGAACGTGAGTTCACATTACTCCGTGAACGTGAACGAATACAGCTTGAAACACTCCAGGAGCGGGAACGCTTACAGCTCGAAACCAAACAACGCGAGTTAGAGATACAACGCGAACATGACAAGCAACAAGCGACTCTGGCTCTAGAGTGTCGTCAACGTGAAATCGCCTTGGAAACTTCACACTTCACTCAACGCCAGCAAGCTACTGCCAATCTTCCCGTCAGTTTTAATATATCACATGCAAGTAAGTTAATGCCATCCTTTGTAGAAGCAGAAGTTGATGTGTTCTTTACCACCTTTGAAACCCTTGCTAATCAACTCAGTTGGCCTGTCGACCAATGGGCCACACTTCTCAGAGTCCATCTTACAGGTAGAGCTGCAGTCACACTCAGTACTTTGGCGTCTGAGAATGACTACTACACTCTGAAACAAGCAGTGTTGGACGCCTACCTCCTCTCTACTGAAAGTTATAGAAGGAAATTCCGTGACCACCTGAAGGCAAGTACCACTACCTTCCTCGAGTTTGCTAACACGAAACGGAGGTATTTCATGAAATGGCTGGAAGCAGCACATGTCTCTACTTTTACAGAACTCGTCAACCTGATGCTTGTTGAAGAATTCTTGAGACGTGTGCCGCCTCCTGTCCGCCTCTACTTAGCAGATAAAGAAGAAACCGACTACCTGAAGTGTGCTAAGTCGGCTGACACTTACAGCCTCATCCACCGGCTGACACCCGAACCATCCTCCAGTAAGAAGTCGTGGTACAGTTACGAGAAGGTGAGCCCCGATCAAGCTGGTTCACAACTGTACTGCAAGTATTGTAGACTCTCTGGACATACCATAGACAAGTGTGGTAAGTCTCAATACAAGGGAATCACTGACCAACAAAGACCCAAACCAACTCCTAAGTCCGGTAAGCCTGTGATGAATGTTGGTGTTGATGTTAATGATCTTTCTCTTTTCAGTAACCACCTGTATACTGGAACTGTCTCTGCCAACGGTTCAAATCCGGAGGGACGTTTCAAATTGAAGATCTTGAGGGACACAGCGGCTCTACAATCGATCATTTTGAAGTCGGCTGTGCCCAACATCGTCTACACCGGAGAAACCGTCTTCATCACTGACCTCACTGCTACCACTCCATACCCTCTCGCCAGAGTCCACCTGGATTGTCCCTACGTGAACGGGGAAGTCCAAGTCGCCGTCAGGGAAAAGCCTTTTCCCATGCCTGGAGTGCAACTTCTCCTAGGCAACGACTTGGCAGAAGACCTGCAACCGACCAACCTGATCGTCATGGACAAACCCCAGGTGTGTATCTCTGTGCCAATAAACCCTATTCTTGAGTATGTTCCAGCAGAGGTTCAAGAGAGTGATGAAGTTTCTCCTCCGGTTCTCGTGACCACCCGTGCACAAGCCGCACGTCCACAGCCAGCTGACTCTACTGCTACCGCTGTCCCTCAAGACCCTCAGAAACTACCCCCGCATCTGACCAAGTTGGAGTTCCGTAAGTTGCAGAGGGAAGATCTTACTTTAACACCATTGTTTTTCCAGGCTGAGACTCAACCCGACAGTATTCCTGGGTTCTTCCTAGAGAACGACTTGCTCTACCGCAGATATAGACCCAGTAAACTGAAGGAGGAGGACGATTGGGCCAACATCGAACAACTTGTGATTCCCACCAGCCTGCGGCCCACTATTCTACACCTGGCCCACGGAGCATTCTCCCACTACGGCTTCAACAAGACTTACCATGGGATTCGTCAAGACTACTACTGGCCAGGTATGGTAAATAACGTCAAACAGTACGTAAAACAGTGTCATACATGTCAGATGGCAGGCAAACCGAACGTCTCCATTCCCAGAGCACCACTGATTCCCATACAGGTGCCTGCGGAACCTTTCCACAGACTCATAATAGACTGTGTTGGTCCTTTACCTCGGACCAGTTCAGGTAACGCCTACATCCTAACCATCCTGTGTCCTACCACCAGATTTCCCATAGCAGTTCCAGTGAAGAACATCACGGCTGCTACGGTTATAAAACATCTATTGAAGATCTTCACTCAATACGGATTTCCCAGGGAGATTCAAAGTGACTGTGGTACCAACTTCACCAGTGATCTCTTCAAAAGGACACTGGAGGAGTTCAACATCAAACAGGTATTGTCCAGCCCCTATCATCCTGCTTCACAGGGTTCTCTTGAACGTAGTCATCAGACCATCAAAGCACTCTTGAAAAAGTTTTGTAGTGAAACCTCGAAGGATTGGGATAAGCAGATTAACCTTATAATGTGTATTTTCAGAAGTCTCCCCAATGAGTCCTTAGGAGTATCTCCTTATGAGATGCTCTACGGCCGTAAGTGCCGTACTCCCCTTAAGGCTTTCAAAGACTCTCTCAGAGATGCCACCTTCAGTGAGCATCAGAATGTGCCCCAGTTTCTTCAAAACCTTCAACACATTCTAGAGAGAGTCCACCGTTTTGCCCATGATAATCTATTGAAAGCCCAGGTGAGATTGAAGACTCATTACGACCAGACCAGCAAAGTAAGAAAATTCAAGCCGGGAGACTTCGTCCTTGCCTATTTCCCTATCCCAGGTTCACCTTTACAAAACAGGTTTTCAGGACCCTACTGCGTCAAAGAGTGCAGGAATAATAACAACTACGTGATAGAGACTCCAGATAGGCGGCGGAAGACCCAGCTGTGCCACGACAACCTCCTGAAGCAATATAATGGTACTCCTCCCACTGTCTTGACTAACTATTCTACTTTCACAGAACCCTACATCCACAGTGAGACCTTCCCAGCTTCTCCTCCCGAAAGCACTGACAAGGAGTCAGCGCTTTCTAATTCCGAAATCCTTAATGATCTTCCCAAATACTTTCAGGATAATCATAGTGCACCTCTCGTCAAGGTCTTCAGAGAACATCAAGAGTTGTTCCAAGATGATCCCCAAGAGTGTAATGTTACCCAGCACGACATCCAACTGCTCCCCGACACCCGGCCGATTCGTCAACCCTTCTACCGAATCAGCCCGAGCAAGAAGGAAGTCATGCGTGCTGAGGTGCAATACCTCTTGGATCATGGACTGGCTACACCTTGTGAGTCCCCCTGGGCCTCACCTTGTATCTTGGTGCCCAAACCCCAAGGTAAGGTGCGGTTGTGCACTGACTATCGTAAACTGAACTCTGTCACTGTCAAGGATGCTTACCCCTTGCCAAGGATAGATGACATCCTTGATGCCATTGGTAGTGCCCAGTACTTGTCCCAAGTGGACTTGCTTAAGGGGTACTATCAAGTGTGTCTAACGGAGCGCGCTAAAGAGATATCTGCCTTCATCACTCCTTTTGGACTTTTCAGATATGAACGCCTTCCTTTCGGACTATGTAATGCCCCGGCCACCTTTCAAAGAGCTGTCAACCGTGTCGTCCAGGGCTTGGATAACACATACGCCTACCTGGACGATATCGTCGTAGCCTCCAACTCATGGAGTGAACATCTGCTCCAGCTGCGACGTCTGTTCTCCAAGCTCCTGACAGCCGGCCTCACCATCAACCTGGGCAAGTCCACTTTCGCGAAAGGTAAAGTGCGTTATCTGGGTCATGTTATTGGGAGTGGCAGCATAGCTCCGTTAGACTCACACACTCAAGCCATCCAACAGTATCCACAGCCTACCACCAGGAAGCAGCTCCTGCGCTTCCTTGGTCTTGCCTCTTACTACCTTAGGTTTGTGAGGAATTTCAGTACAGTCGCCACACCTCTAATTCTATTAACCAGTCCCAAGCAACGGTATAATTGGACCATGCAGCAAACCGTTGCTTTCGAACAACTCAAATTCCTCCTCTGTTCTAACCCCATTCTCGCCTCTCCAGATATCACCAAGCCTTTCGTCCTTCATGTCGACGCCAGTGGTACCGGCGTTGGTGGTGTCCTGATGCAACAACGAGGCGAGGAGGTTCTACCTGTCAGCTACTACAGCTACAAACTGAAACCACACCAGAGGAACTACAGCACTATTGAAAAGGAGCTACTATCCATCGTCCTGAACCTCCAACACTTCGCTCCGTACCTACAAGGCGCCAGGTCTACCACCATCTTCTCAGACCACAACCCTCTCCGCTTCCTACATCAAGCCCAATTCACCAACCAGCGTCTTCTACGATGGGCTCTGTATTTACAAGACTTCAACCTGGAGATCCGCTATATCAAGGGTTCTGACAACACCATAGCCGATGCCCTCTCCAGAGTTTATGAAGTAGAAGCGACTCCATCCATTACTCCACCACATAACGACGTACTTCTTCCAGAACCGCAGGCTTCGGGGGAGAGTTGTGACGATAATCTCCTTCAAGAGATTGAGCCTGCTCTTCCCTCCATAATTACGTCGTAGAAATTATATAAAACTACTAAGGAAGAAATGTCCAACAACAACACCAGCAAGGCTTGCCAGAGCGCAAAACGTTGCAGCCAGAGACACCTGTTCAGACTCAAACCGCCAAACTACTCGTTGATCGCTACCGGCCCCGCTGATTGGTCGCCGGTCTGGCTGCACCTGCACTCGCCCCCCCAATACTACTTGATGTCTGGGGTCGCCACGACCTCAGACCTCAGAATGTTCAGTGCTTTCGTAGTTATCACTCCTCCCAGCTAGACGTTAGCGTGTACTGAGAGAGGTGATAGCTTAAAGCCAATATTCCAGCACCTCCCATTTAATTTTGTGTTGCACTTCTTGTTATTTTGCCTTAACGTAACTTTTCATTGTGTCATTTAATTATTCTTATTATTTTGATTGATTGATTTTATTATAAGAATTTGTTTGTGCATTTTTTTCATGTTTTGATTTATTTAACGTAATTAAAATTTCATTGTTAAAATTTACTTGTGTTTTGTGTGTCTTCTCCTTACCTTACCACAGACGACGTTCCAGTTTTTCTATTTTTTTTTTATAACTATGTGACGAGGCCATACCCCTAGCCTTAAACAGCCGAACACCAACGCGTTACCGTCACAAAGTCCACACACAATATCGTATCTGATACGATAAAACAAACGTTTCCAATCCTTTCAAATACTTTCCAGATATGTTGTGGCAACCTAAAATTGTTTGCTGGGCATATGTTGGGTAAAAAAAGTCGCAATTTCAAACTGCGAATACGTGCAGAGAGCCAGAATTTGCCTCCAAAATATGGCTCAGGCCTCGAAATTGGGAAGTTTGGGATATTTTGAAAATTGCAGGGGGGTTTGGGACAAATATGACCAAACGCCGCTTTCAGTTCTTGGCATATGTTGGGTATAAAAAAGTCGCAATTTCAAACTATGAATACGTGCAGAGGGCCAGAATTTGGCTCCAAAATATGGCTCAGGCTTCGAAATTGAATGTTTGGGATATTTTGAAACCTGCAGGGGAGTTTGTGCAAAATGTGACTCGCTGCCGCATTCAGTACTTGCCATATGTTGGGTATAAAAATCGAAATATCAAACTGCGAATACGTGCAGAGAGCCAGAATTTGGCGCTAAAATATGGCTCAGGCCTCGGAATTGGGATGTTTGGGATATATTGAAAACTGCAGGGGAGTTTGGGACAAAAATGACCAAACGCCACTTTCAGTGCTTGGCATATGTTGGGTATAAAAAGTCGTAATTTAAAACTGCGAATACGTGCAGTGGGCCAAAATTTGGCTCCAAAATTTGGCCCAGGCCTCGAAATTGGGATATTTGGGATATTTTGAATACTGCAGGGAGGTTTGGGTCAAATGTGACCAAACGCCGCATTAAGTACTTGGCACATGTTGGGTATAAAAAGGCGTAATTTCAAACTGCGAATACGTGCAGAGAGCCAGAATTTGGCTCCAAAATATGGCTCAGGCCTCGAAATTGGGATGTTTGGGATATTTTGTAAACTGCAGGGGGTTTGGGACAAATATGACCAAACACCGCTTTCAGTACTTGGCATATGTTGGGTATAAAAATTCGTAATTTCAAACTGCGAATACGTGTAGAGAGCCAGAATTTGGCTCCAAAATATGGCTAAGGCCTCGAAATTGGGATGTTTGGGATATTTTGAAAACTGCAAGGGAGTTTTTTCAAAATGTGACTCACTGCCGGTACCAGTACTTGGCATATGTTGGGTGTAAAAGTCGTAATTTCATACTGCGAATACGTGCAGAGAGCAAGAATTAAGCTCCAAAATATGGCTCAGGCCTCGAAATTGGGATGTTTGGGATATTTTGAAAACTGCAGGGGAGATTGGGACAAATGTGACCAAACGCCGCTTTCAGTACTTGGCATATGTTGGGTATAAAAAGTCGTAATTTCAAACGGCGAATACGTGCAGAGAGCCAGAATTTGGCTCCAAAATATGGCTCAGGCCTCGTAATTGGGATGTTTGGGAAATTTTGAAAACTGCAGGGGAGTTTGTGAAAATGTGACTCACTGCTGCTTTCAGTATTTGGCATATGTTGGGTATAAAAAGTCGTATTTTCAAACTGCGAATACGTGCAAAGAGCCAGAATTTGGCTCCAAAATATGGCTCAGCCTCGAAATTGGGTTGTTTGGAATATTTTGAAACTGCAGGGGAGTTTGGGACAAAATGACCAAATGCCACTTTCAGTACTTTGCATTTGTTGGGTATAAAAAGTAGTAATTTCAAACTGCGAAAAGGTTCAGAGAGCTAGAATTTCGCTCCAAATTATGGCTCAGGTTACGAAATTGGGATGTTTGGGATATTTTGAAAACTGCAGTGAGGTTTGGGACAAATGTGACCAAACACCGCTTTCAGTACTTCGCATATGTTTGGTATAAAAATGTCGTAATTTCAAACAGCGAATATGTGCAGAGAGCCATAATTTGGCTCCAAAATATAGCTCAGGCCTCGAAATTGGGATCTTTGGGATAATTTGAAAACTGCAGGGGTGTTTGTAAAAAATGTGACTCACTGCCGCTTTCATTACTTGGCATATGTTGGGTATAAAAAGTCGTAATATCACACTGCGAATACGTGCAAAGAGCCAGAATATGGCTCCAAAATATGGCTCAGGCCTCGAAATTGGGATGTTTGGGATATTTTGAAAACTGCAGGGGAGTTTGTGCAAAATGTGACTCACTGCCTCTTTCTGTACTTGGCATATGTTGGGTATAAAAAGTCGTAATTTCAAACTGCGAATACGCGCAGAGAGCCAGAATTTGGCTTCAAAATATGGCTCAGGCCTCGAGATTTGGATATTAGGGATATTTTGAAAACTGTAGGGGAGTTTGTGCAAAATGTGACTCACTGCCTCTTTCTGTACTTGGCATATGTTGGGTATAAAAAGTCGTAATTTCAAACTGCGAATACGCGCAGAGAGCCAGAATTTGGCTCCAAAATATGGCTCAGGCCTCGAAATTGGGATATTTAAGATATTTTGAAAACTGCAGGTGAGTTTTTGCAAAATGTGACTCACTCCCGCTTTCAGTATTTTGCATATTTTGGGTATAAAAATTCGTAATTTCAAACTGCGAAAACGTGCATAGAGCCAGAATTTGGCTCCAAAATTTGCCTCAGGCCTCGAAATTGGGATGTTTGGGGTATTTTGAAAATTTCAGGGGAGTTTTTGCAAAAAGTGACTCACTGCCGCTTTCAGTACTTGGCATATGTTGGGTATAAAAAGTCGTTATATCAAACTGCGAATACCTGCAGAGAGCCAGAATTTGGCACCAAAATATGGCTCAGGCCTCGAAATTGGGATATTTGGGATATTTTGAAAACTGCAGGGAGGTTTGGGTCACATGTGACCAAACGCCGCATTCAGTACTTGACACATGTTGGGCATAAAAAGGCGTAATTTCAAACTGCGAATACGTGCTGAGAGCCAGAATTTGGCTCCAAAATATGGCTCAGGCCTCGAAATTGGGAAGTTTGGGATATTTTGTAAACTGCAGGGGGTTTGGGACAAATATGACCAAACGCCGCTTTCAGTACTTGGCATATGTTGGGTATAAAAATTCGTAATTTCAAATTGCGAATACGTGCAGAGAACCAGAATTTTGCTCCAAAATATGGCTAAGGCCTCGAAATTGGGATGTTTGGGATATTAAGAAAACTGCAGGGGAGTTTTTTCAAAATGTGACTCACTGCCGGTTTCAGTACTTGGCATATGTTGGGTGTAAAAGTCGTAATTTCATATTGCGAATACGCGCAGAGAGCCAGAATTAGGCTCCAAAATATGGCTCAGGCCTCGAAATTGGGATGTTTGGGATATTTTGAAAACTGCAGTGAGGTTTGGGACAAATGTGACCAAACGCCGCTTTCAGTACTTCGCATATGTTTGGTATAAAAATGTCGTAACTTCAAACTGCGAATACATGCAGAGAGCCAGAATTTGACTCCAAAATATTGCTCAGGCCTCGGAATTGGAATGTTTGGGATATTTTGAAAACTGCAGGGGAGTTTGGGACAAAAATGACCAAACGCCACTTTCAGTATTTGGCATATGTTGGGTATAAAAATTCGAAATATCACACTGCGAATACGTGCAGAGGGCCAGAATTTGGCGTTAAAATATGGCTCAGGGCCTCGAAATTGGGATATTTGGGATATTTTCAAAACTGCAGGGGAGTTTGTGCAAAATGTGATTCACTGCCGCTTTCAGCACTTGGCTTATATTGGATATAAAATGTCGTAATTTCAAAGTGCGAATACGTGCATAGGACCATGATTTGGCTCCAAAATATGGCTCAGGCCTCGAAATTGGGATGTTTGGGATATTTTGAAAACTGCAGGGGACTTTGGGACAAAAATGACCAAACGCCACTTTCAGTTCTTGGCATATGTTGGGTATAAAAAGTCGTAATTTCAAATTACGAAAACGTGCAGAGAGCCAGAATTTGGCTCCAAAATATTTCTCTGGCCTCGAAATTGGGATGTTGGGGATATTTTGAAAACTGCAGGGAGGTTTGGGACAAATGTGACCAAACGCTGCTTTCAGTACTTCGCATATGTTGGGTATAAAAAAGTCGTAATTTCAAACAGCGAATACGTGCAGAGAGCCAGAATTTGGCTCCAAAATATGTCTCAGGCCTCGAAATTGCGATGTTTGGGATATTTTGAAAACTGCAGGGGAGTTTTGGACAAAAATGACCAAACGCCACTTTCAGTACTTGGCATATGTTGGGTATAAAAAGTCGAAATATCAAACTGCGAATACGTGCAGAGAGCCAGAATTTGCCTCCAAAATATGGCTCAGGCCTCGAAATTGGGATATTTGGGATATTTTGAAAACTGCAGGGGAGTTTGTGCAAAATGTGATTCACTGCCGCTTCCAGCACTTGGCTTATGTTGGGTATAAAATTTCGTAATTTCAAAGTGCGAATACGTGCATAGAGCCATGATTTGGCTCCAAAATATGGCTCAGGCCTCGAAATTGGGATGTTTGGGATATTTTAAAAAACTGCAGGGGGGTGTGGGACAAATATGACCAAACTCCGCTTTCAGTACATGGCATATGTTGGGTATAAAAAGTCGAAATATTAAACTGCAAATACGTGCAGAGAGCCAGAATTTGGCTCCAAAATATGGCTCAGGCCACGAAATTGGGATGTTTGGGATATTTTGAAAACTGTAGGGAAGTTTGTGCAAAATTTGACTCACTGCCGCTTTCAGTACTTGGCATATGTTGGATATAAAATGTAATATCACACTGCGAATACGTGCAGAGAGCCAGAATTAGGCTCCAAAATATGGCTCAGGCCTCGAAATTGGGATGTTTGGGATTTTTTGAAAACTGCAGGGGAGATTGGGACAAATGTGACCAAACGCCGCTTTCAGTACTTGGCATATGTTGGGTATAAAAAGTAGTATTTTCAAACTGCGAATACGTGCAAAGAGCCAGAATTTGGCTCCAAAATATGGCTCAGGCCTCGAAATTGGGTTGTTTGGAATATTTTGAAACTGCAGGGGAGTTTGTGCAAAATATGACTCAATGCCGCGTTCAGTACTTGGTATATGTTGGGTATAAAAAGTCGTAATTTCAAACTGCGAATACGCGCAGAGAGCCAGAATTTGGCTCCAAAATATGGCTCAGGCCTCGAAATTGGGATATTTTAGATATTTTGAAAACTGTAGGGGAGTTTGTGCAAAGTGTGACTCACTGCCCCTTTCTGTACTTGGCATATGTTGGGTATAAAAAGTGGCAATATCAAAATGCGAATACGTGCAGAGAGCCAGAATTTGGTTCCAAAATATGGCTCAGGCCTCGAAATTGGGATATTTGGGATATTTTGCAAACTGCAGGGATGTTTGGGACAAATGTGACCAAACGCCGCTTTCAGTACTTCGCATATGTTGGGTATAAAAAAATCGTAATTTCAAACTGCGAATACGTGCAGAGAGCCAGAATTTGCCTCCAAAATATGGCTTAGGCCTCGAAATTGGGAAGTTTGGGATATTTTGAAAATTGCAGGGGGGGTTTGGGACAAATATGACCAAACGCCGCTTTCAGTTCTTGGCATATGTTGGGTATAAAAAAGTCGCAATTTCAAACTGTGAATACGTGCAGAGAGCCAGAATTTTGCTCCAAAATATGGCTCAGGCTTCGAAATTGGGATGTTTGGGATATTTTGAAACCTGCAGGGGAGTTTGTGCAAAATGTGACTCACTGCCGCTTTCAGTACTTAGCATATGTTGGGTATAAAAAGTCGTAATATCAAAATGCGAATACGTGTAGAGAGCCAGAATTTGGCTCCAAAATATGGCTCAGGCCTCGAAATTGAGATATTTTGGATATTTTGAAAACTGTAGGAAGGGTTGGGGAGAAATGTGACCAAACGCCGCTTTCAGTACTTGGCATATGTTGGGTATAAAAATTCGCAATTTCAACCAGCGAATACGTGCAGAGAGCCAGAATTTGGCTCTAAAATATGGCTCAGGCCTCGAAATTGTGATGTTTGGGATATTTTGAAAACTGCAGGGGAGTTTGTGCAAAATGTGACTCACTACCGCTTTCAGTACTTGGAATATGTTCGGTATAAAAAGTCGTAATTTCAAACTGCGAATACGTGCATAGAGCCAGAATTTGGCTCCAAAATATGGCTCAGGCCTCGAAATTGGCATATTTGTGATACTTTGAAAACTGCAGGGGAGTTTGTTCAAAATGTGACTCACTACCGCTTTCAGTACTTGGCATATGTTGGGTATAAAAAGTCGTAATATCAAACTGCAAATACGTGCAGAGAGCCAGAATTTGACTCCAAAATATGGCTCAGGCCTCGGAATTGGGATGTTTGGGATATTTTGAAAACTGCAGGGGAGTTTGGGACAAAAATGACCAAACGCCACTTTCAGTACTTGGCATATGTTGGGTATAAAAAGTCGAAATATCAAACTGCGAATACGTGCAGAGAGCCAGAATTTGGCGTTAAAATATGGCTCAGGGCGCAGAAATTGGGATATTGGGGATATTTTAAAAACTGCAGGGGAGTTTGTGCAAAATGTGATTCACTGCCGCTATCAGCACTTGGCTTATGTTGGGTATAAAATGTCGTAATTTCAAAGTGCGAATACGTGCATAGAGCCATGATTTGGCTCCGAAATATGGCTCAGGCCTCGAAATTGGGATGTTTGGGATATTTCAAAAAACTGCAGGGTGGTGTGGGACAAATATGACCAAACTCCGCTTTCAGTACATAGCATATGTTGGGTATAAAAAGTCGTAATTTCAAACTGCGAATAAGTGCAGAGAACCAGAATTTGGCGCTATAATATTGGTCAGTCCTCGAAATTGGGATATTTGGGATATTTTGAAAACTGCAGGGAGGTTTAGGACAAATGTGACCAAACGCCACTTTCAGTACTTGGCACATGTTGGGTATAAAAAGTCGAAATTTGAAACTGCGAATACGTGCAGAGAGCTAGAATTTGGCTCCAAAATATGGCTCAAGCCTCGAAATTGGTTAGGTTGGGATATTTTGAAAACTGCTAGGGGATTTGGGACAAATGTGACCAAACGCTGCTTTCAGTACTTGGCATATGTTGGGTATAAAAAAGTCGCAATTTCAAATTGCGAATAGGTGCAGAGAGCCAGAATTTGGCTCCAAAATATGGCTCAAGCCTTGAAATTGGGATGTTTGGGATATTTTGAAAACTGCAGGGGAGTTTGTGCAAAATGTGACTCACTGCCACTTTCAGTACTTAGCATATGTTGGGTATAAAAAGTCGTAATATCAAAATGCGAATACGTGTAGAGAGCCAGAATTTGGCTCCAAAATATGGCTCAGGCCTCGAAATTGAGATATTTTGGATATTTTGAAAACTGCAGGGAGGGTTGGGGAGAAATGTGACCAAACGCCGCTTTCAGTACTTGGCATATGTTGGGTATAAAAATTCGCAATTTCAACCAGCGAATACGTGCAGAGAGCCAGAATTTGGCTCTAAAATATGGCTCAGGCCTCGAAATTGGGATATTTGGGATATTTTGAAAACTGCAGGGGAGTTTGTGCAAAATGTGACTCACTTCCGATTTCAGGACTTGGCATATGTTGGGTATAAAAAGTCGTAATTTCAAACTGCGAATACGTGCAGAGAGCCAGAATTTGGCACCAAAATATGGCTCAGGCCTCGGAATTGGGGAGTTTGGGATATTTTTAAAACTGCAGGAGGATTTGGGACAAATATGACCAAACGCCGCTTTCAGTACTTGGCATATGTTGGGTATAAAAAAGTCGAAATTTCAAACTGCGAATACGTGCAGAGAGCCAGAATTTGCCTCCAAAATATGGCTCAGGCCTCGAAATTGGGATGTTTGGGATATTTTGAAAACTGCAAGGGACTTTGGGACAAAAATGACCAAACGCCACTTTCAGTACTTGGCATATGTTGCGTATAAAAAGTCGTAATTTCAAACTACGAAAACGTGCAGAGAGCCAGAATTTGGCTCCAAACTATGGCTCTGGCCTCGAAATTGGGATGTTTGGGATATTTTGAAGACTGCAGGGAGGTTTGGGAAAAATGTGACCAAACGCTGCTTTCAGTACTTCGCATATGTTGGGTATAAAAAAGTCGAAATTTCAAACAGCGAATACGTGGAGAGAGCCAAAATTTGGCTCCAAAATATGGCTCAGGCCTCGAAATTGGGATGTTTGGGATATTTTGAAAACTGCAGGGAAGTTTTTTCAAAATGTGACTCACTGCCGCTTTCAGTACTTGGCATATGTTGGGTATAAAATGTAGTAATATCACACTGTGAATACGTGCAGAGAGCCAGAATTTGACTCCAAAATATGGCTCAGGCCTCGGAATTGGGATGTTTGGGATAATTTGAAAACTGCAGGGGAGTTTTGGACAAAAATGACCAAACGCCACTTTCAGTACTTGGCATATGTTGGGTATAAAAAGTCGAAATATCAAACTGCGAATACGTGCAGAGAGCCAGAATTTGGCGCTAAAATATGGCTCAGGGCCTCGAAATTGGGATATATGGGACATTTTGAAAACTGCAGGGGAGTTTGTGCAAAATGTGATTCACTGCCGCTTTCAGCACTTGGCTTATGTTGGGTATAAAATGTCGTAATTTCAAAGTGCGAATACGTGCATAGAGCCATGATTTGGCTCCAAAATATGGCTCAGGCCTCGGAATTGGGGAGTTTGGGATATTTTTAAAACTGCAGGAGGGTTTGGGACAATTATGACCAAACGCCGCTTTCAGTACTTGGCATATGTTGGGTATAAAAAGTCGTAATTTCAAACTACGAAAACGTGCAGAGAGCCAGAATTTGGCTCCAAAATATGGCTCTGGCCTCGAAATTGGGATGTTTGGGATATTTTGAAAACTGCAGGGAGGTTTGGGACAAATGTGACCAAACGCCGCTTTCAGTACTTCGCATATATTGGGTATAAAAAAGTCGTAATTTCAAACAGCGAATACGTGCAGAGCGCCAGAATTTGGCTCCAAAATATGGCTCAGGCCTCGAAATTGGGATGTTTGGGATATTTTGAAAACTGCAGGGAAGTTTTTAGCAAAATGTGACTCACTGCCGCTTTCAGTACTTGGCATATGTTGGGTATTAAATGTCGTAATATCACACTGCGAATACGTGCAGAGAGCCAGAATTCGACTTTAAAATATGGCTCAGGCCTCAAAATTGGGATATTTGGGATATTTTGAAAACTGCAGGGAAGTTTGTGCAAAATGTGACTCACTGCCGCTTTCAGTACTTGGCATATGTTGGGTATAAAAAAGTCGAAATTTCAAACTGCGAATACGTGCAGAGAGCCAAAATTTGCCTCCAAAATATGGCTCAGGCCTCGAAATTGGGATGTTTGGGATATTTTGAAAACTGCAGGGGACTTTGGGACAAAAATGACCAAACGCCACTTTCAGTACTTGGCATATGTTGGGTTTAAAAAGTCGAAATATCAAACTGCGAATACGTGCAGAGAGCCAGAATTTGCATCCAAAATATAGCTCAGGCCTCGAAATTGGGATATTTGGGATATTTTGAAAACTGCAGGGGAGTTTGTGCAAAATGTGATTCACTGCCGCTGTCAGCACTTGGCTTATGTTGGGTATAAAATTTCGTAATTTCAAAGTGCGAATACGTGCATAGAGCCATGATTTGGCTCCAAAATATGGCTCAGGCCTCGAATTGGGATGTTTGGGATATTTTAAAAAACTGCAGGGGGGTGTGGGACAAATATGACCAAACTCCGCTTTCAGTACATGGCATATGTTGGGTATAAAAAGTCGTAATTTCAAACTGCGAATACGTGCAGAGAGCCAGAAATTGGCGCTAAAATATTGGTCAGTCCTCGAAATTGGGATATTTGGGATATTTTGAAAACTGCAGGGAGGTTGGGACAAATATGACCAAACGCCACTTTCAGTACTTGGCACATGTTGGGTATAAAAATTCGTAATTTCAAACTGCGAATACGTGCAGAGAGCTAGAATTTGGCTCCAAAATATGGCTCAGGCCTCGAAATTGTTTAGTTTGGGATATTTTGAAAACTGCAAGGGGGTTTGTGACAAATGTGACCAAACGCCGCTTTCAGTACTTGGCATATGTTAGGTATAAAAAATCGCAATTTCAAACTGCGAATACGTGCAGAGAGCCAGAATTTGGCTCCAAAATATGGCTCAGGCCTTGAAATTGGGATGTTTGGGATATTTTGAAAACTGCAGGGGAGTTTGTGCAAAATGTGACTCACTGCCGCTTTCAGTACTTAGCATATGTTGGGTATAAAAAGTCGTAATATCAAACTGCGAATACATGTAGAGAGCCAGAATCTGGCTCTAAAATATGGCTCAGGCCTCGAAATTGGGATATTAGGGATATTTTGAAAACTGCAGGGAGGTTTGGGACAAATGTGACCAAACACCGGTTTCAGTACTTGGCATATGTTGGGTATAAAAATTCGCAATTTCAACCTGCGAATAAGTGCAGAGAGCCAGAATTTGGCTCTAAAATATGACTCAGGCCTCGAAATTGGGATATTAGGGATATTTTGAAAACTGCAGGGGAATTTGTGCAAAATGTGACTCACTTCTGCTTTCAGGATTTGGCATATGTTGGGTATAAAAAGTCGTAATATCACACTGCGAATACGTGCAGAGAGCCAGAATTTGGAACCAAAATATAGCTCAGGCCTTGGAATTGGGGAGTTTGGGATATTTTTATAACTGCAGGAGGGTTTGGGACAATTATGACCAAACGCCGCTTTCAGTACTTGGAAGATGTTGGGTATAAAAAGTCGTAATTTCAAACTACGAAAACGTGCAGAGAGCAAGAATTTGGCTTCAAAATATGGCTCTGGCCTCGAAATTTTGATGTTTGGGATATTTTGAAAACTGCAGGGAGGTTTGGGACAAATGTGACCAAACGCCGCTTTCGGTACTTCGCATATGTTGGGTATAAAAAAGTCGTAATTTCAAAAAGCGAATACGTGCAGAGCGCCAGAATTTGGCTCCAAAATATGGCTCAGGCCTCGAAATTGGGATGTTTGGGATATTTTGAAATCTGCAGGGAAGTTTGTGCAAAATGTGACTCACTTCCGCTTTCAGTACTTGGCATATGTTGGGTATAAAATGTCGTAATATCACACTGCGAATACGTGCAGAGAGACAGAATTCGACTTTAAAATATGGCTCAAGCCTCGGAATTGGGATGTTTGGGATATTTTGAAAACTGCAGGGGAGTTTGGGACAAAAATGACCAAACGCCACTTTCAGTACTTGGCATATGTTGGGTATAAAAAGTCGAAATATCAAACTGCGAATACGTGCAGAGAGCCAGAATTTGGCGTTAAAATATGGCTCAGGGCGCAGAAATTGGGATATTGGGGATATTTTAAAAACTGCAGGGGAGTTTGTGCAAAATGTGATTCACTGCCGCTATCAGCACTTGGCTTATGTTGGGTATAAAATGTCGTAATTTCAAAGTGCGAATACGTGCATAGAGCCATGATTTGGCTCCGAAATATGGCTCAGGCCTCGAAATTGGGATGTTTGGGATATTTCAAAAAACTGCAGGGTGGTGTGGGACAAATATGACCAAACTCCGCTTTCAGTACATAGCATATGTTGGGTATAAAAAGTCGTAATTTCAAACTGCGAATAAGTGCAGAGAACCAGAATTTGGCGCTATAATATTGGTCAGTCCTCGAAATTGGGATATTTGGGATATTTTGAAAACTGCAGGGAGGTTTAGGACAAATGTGACCAAACGCCACTTTCAGTACTTGGCACATGTTGGGTATAAAAAGTCGAAATTTGAAACTGCGAATACGTGCAGAGAGCTAGAATTTGGCTCCAAAATATGGCTCAAGCCTCGAAATTGGTTAGGTTGGGATATTTTGAAAACTGCTAGGGGATTTGGGACAAATGTGACCAAACGCTGCTTTCAGTACTTGGCATATGTTGGGTATAAAAAAGTCGCAATTTCAAATTGCGAATAGGTGCAGAGAGCCAGAATTTGGCTCCAAAATATGGCTCAAGCCTTGAAATTGGGATGTTTGGGATATTTTGAAAACTGCAGGGGAGTTTGTGCAAAATGTGACTCACTGCCACTTTCAGTACTTAGCATATGTTGGGTATAAAAAGTCGTAATATCAAAATGCGAATACGTGTAGAGAGCCAGAATTTGGCTCCAAAATATGGCTCAGGCCTCGAAATTGAGATATTTTGGATATTTTGAAAACTGCAGGGAGGGTTGGGGAGAAATGTGACCAAACGCCGCTTTCAGTACTTGGCATATGTTGGGTATAAAAATTCGCAATTTCAACCAGCGAATACGTGCAGAGAGCCAGAATTTGGCTCTAAAATATGGCTCAGGCCTCGAAATTGGGATATTTGGGATATTTTGAAAACTGCAGGGGAGTTTGTGCAAAATGTGACTCACTTCCGCTTTCAGGACTTGGCATATGTTGGGTATAAAAAGTCGTAATTTCAAACTGCGAATACGTGCAGAGAGCCAGAATTTGGCACCAAAATATGGCTCAGGCCTCGGAATTGGGGAGTTTGGGATATTTTTAAAACTGCAGGAGGATTTGGGACAAATATGACCAAACGCCGCTTTCAGTACTTGGCATATGTTGGGTATAAAAAAGTCGAAATTTCAAACTGCGAATACGTGCAGAGAGCCAGAATTTGCCTCCAAAATATGGCTCAGGCCTCGAAATTGGGATGTTTGGGATATTTTGAAAACTGCAAGGGACTTTGGGACAAAAATGACCAAACGCCACTTTCAGTACTTGGCATATGTTGCGTATAAAAAGTCGTAATTTCAAACTACGAAAACGTGCAGAGAGCCAGAATTTGGCTCCAAACTATGGCTCTGGCCTCGAAATTGGGATGTTTGGGATATTTTGAAGACTGCAGGGAGGTTTGGGAAAAATGTGACCAAACGCTGCTTTCAGTACTTCGCATATGTTGGGTATAAAAAAGTCGAAATTTCAAACAGCGAATACGTGGAGAGAGCCAAAATTTGGCTCCAAAATATGGCTCAGGCCTCGAAATTGGGATGTTTGGGATATTTTGAAAACTGCAGCGAAGTTTTTTCAAAATGTGACTCACTGCCGCTTTCAGTACTTGGCATATGTTGGGTATAAAATGTAGTAATATCACACTGTGAATACGTGCAGAGAGCCAGAATTTGACTCCAAAATATGGCTCAGGCCTCGGAATTGGGATGTTTGGGATAATTTGAAAACTGCAGGGGAGTTTTGGACAAAAATGACCAAACGCCACTTTCAGTACTTGGCATATGTTGGGTATAAAAAGTCGAAATATCAAACTGCGAATACGTGCAGAGAGCCAGAATTTGGCGCTAAAATATGGCTCAGGGCCTCGAAATTGGGATATATGGGACATTTTGAAAACTGCAGGGGAGTTTGTGCAAAATGTGATTCACTGCCGCTTTCAGCACTTGGCTTATGTTGGGTATAAAATGTCGTAATTTCAAAGTGCGAATACGTGCATAGAGCCATGATTTGGCTCCAAAATATGGCTCAGGCCTCGGAATTGGGGAGTTTGGGATATTTTTAAAACTGCAGGAGGGTTTGGGACAATTATGACCAAACGCCGCTTTCAGTACTTGGCATATGTTGGGTATAAAAAGTCGTAATTTCAAACTACGAAAACGTGCAGAGAGCCAGAATTTGGCTCCAAAATATGGCTCTGGCCTCGAAATTGGGATGTTTGGGATATTTTGAAAACTGCAGGGAGGTTTGGGACAAATGTGACCAAACGCCGCTTTCAGTACTTCGCATATATTGGGTATAAAAAAGTCGTAATTTCAAACAGCGATTACGTGCAGAGCGCCAGAATTTGGCTCCAAAATATGGCTCAGGCCTCGAAATTGGGATGTTTGGGATATTTTGAAAACTGCAGGGAAGTTTTTAGCAAAATGTGACTCACTGCCGCTTTCAGTACTTGGCATATGTTGGGTATTAAATGTCGTAATATCACACTGCGAATACGTGCAGAGAGCCAGAATTCGACTTTAAAATATGGCTCAGGCCTCAAAATTGGGATATTTGGGATATTTTGAAAACTGCAGGGAAGTTTGTGCAAAATGTGACTCACTGCCGCTTTCAGTACTTGGCATATGTTGGGTATAAAAAAGTCGAAATTTCAAACTGCGAATACGTGCAGAGAGCCAAAATTTGCCTCCAAAATATGGCTCAGGCCTCGAAATTGGGATGTTTGGGATATTTTGAAAACTGCAGGGGTCTTTGGGACAAAAATGACCAAACGCCACTTTCAGTACTTGGCATATGTTGGGTTTAAAAAGTCGAAATATCAAACTGCGAATACGTGCAGAGAGCCAGAATTTGCATCCAAAATATAGCTCAGGCCTCGAAATTGGGATATTTGGGATATTTTGAAAACTGCAGGGGAGTTTGTGCAAAATGGGATTCACTGCCGCTGTCAGCACTTGGCTTATGTTGGGTATAAAATTTCGTAATTTCAAAGTGCGAATACGTGCATAGAGCCATGATTTGGCTCCAAAATATGGCTCAGGCCTCGAATTGGGATGTTTGGGATATTTTAAAAAACTGCAGGGGGGTGTGGGACAAATATGACCAAACTCCGCTTTCAGTACATGGCATATGTTGGGTATAAAAAGTCGTAATTTCAAACTGCGAATACGTGCAGAGAGCCAGAAATTGGCGCTAAAATATTGGTCAGTCCTCGAAATTGGGATATTTGGGATATTTTGAAAACTGCAGGGAGGTTGGGACAAATATGACCAAACGCCACTTTCAGTACTTGGCACATGTTGGGTATAAAAATTCGTAATTTCAAACTGCGAATACGTGCAGAGAGCTAGAATTTGGCTCCAAAATATGGCTCAGGCCTCGAAATTGTTTAGTTTGGGATATTTTGAAAACTGCAAGGGGGTTTGTGACAAATGTGACCAAACGCCGCTTTCAGTACTTGGCATATGTTAGGTATAAAAAATCGCAATTTCAAACTGCGAATACGTGCAGAGAGCCAGAATTTGGCTCCAAAATATGGCTCAGGCCTTGAAATTGGGATGTTTGGGATATTTTGAAAACTGCAGGGGAGTTTGTGCAAAATGTGACTCACTGCCGCTTTCAGTACTTAGCATATGTTGGGTATAAAAAGTCGTAATATCAAACTGCGAATACATGTAGAGAGCCAGAATCTGGCTCTAAAATATGGCTCAGGCCTCGAAATTGGGATATTAGGGATATTTTGAAAACTGCAGGGAGGTTTGGGACAAATGTGACCAAACACCGGTTTCAGTACTTGGCATATGTTGGGTATAAAAATTCGCAATTTCAACCTGCGAATAAGTGCAGAGAGCCAGAATTTGGCTCTAAAATATGACTCAGGCCTCGAAATTGGGATATTAGGGATATTTTGAAAACTGCAGGGGAATTTGTGCAAAATGTGACTCACTTCTGCTTTCAGGATTTGGCATATGTTGGGTATAAAAAGTCGTAATATCACACTGCGAATACGTGCAGAGAGCCAGAATTTGGAACCAAAATATAGCTCAGGCCTTGGAATTGGGGAGTTTGGGATATTTTTATAACTGCAGGAGGGTTTGGGACAATTATGACCAAACGCCGCTTTCAGTACTTGGCAGATGTTGGGTATAAAAAGTCGTAATTTCAAACTACGAAAACGTGCAGAGAGCAAGAATTTGGCTTCAAAATATGGCTCTGGCCTCGAAATTTTGATGTTTGGGATATTTTGAAAACTGCAGGGAGGTTTGGGACAAATGTGACCAAACGCCGCTTTCGGTACTTCGCATATGTTGGGTATAAAAAAGTCGTAATTTCAAAAAGCGAATACGTGCAGAGCGCCAGAATTTGGCTCCAAAATATGGCTCAGGCCTCGAAATTGGGATGTTTGGGATATTTTGAAATCTGCAGGGAAGTTTGTGCAAAATGTGACTCACTTCCGCTTTCAGTACTTGGCATATGTTGGGTATAAAATGTCGTAATATCACACTGCGAATACGTGCAGAGAGACAGAATTCGACTTTAAAATATGGCTCAAGCCTCGGAATTGGGATGTTTGGGATATTTTGAAAACTGCAGGGGAGTTTGGGACAAAAATGACCAAACGCTACTTTCAGTACTTGGCATATGTTGGGTATAAAAAGTCGAAATATCAAACTGCGAATACGAGCAGAGCGCCAGAATTTGGCTCCAAAATATGGCTCAGGCCTCGAAATTGGGATGTTTGGGATATTTTGAAAACTGCAGGGAAGTTTGTGCAAAATGTGACTCACTGCCGCTTTCAGTACTTGGCATATGTTGGGTATAAAATGTCGTAATATCACACTGCGAATACGTGCAGAGAGAATGAATTTGGCTCCAAAATATGGCTCAGGCCTCGAAATTGGGATGTTTGGTATATTTTGAAAACTGCAGGGAGGTTTGGGACAAATGTGACCAAACGCTTATTTCAGTACTTGGCATATGTTAGGTATAAAAATTCGTAATTTCAAACTGCGAATACGTGCAGAGAGCCAGAATTTGGCTCCAAAATATGCCTCAGGCCTCGAAATTGGGATGTTTGGGATATTTTAAAAAACTGCAGGGGGGTGTGGGACAAATATGACCAAACTCCGCTTTCAGTACTTGGCATATGTTCCGTATAAAAAGTCGAAATTTCAAACTGCGAATACGTGCAGAGAGCCAGATTTTGCTCCAAAATATGGCTCAGGCCTCGAAATTAGGATATTTGGGATATTTTGCAAACTGCAGAGAGGTTTGGGACAAATGTGACCAAACGCTGCATTCAGTACATGGCATATTTTGGGTATAAAAAGTCGTAATTTCAAACTGCGAATACGTGCAGAGAGCCAGAATTTGGCGCTAAAATATTGGTCAGTCCTCGAAATTGGGATATTTGGGAAATTTTGAAAACTGCAGGGAGGTTTGGGACAAATGTGACCAAACGCCACTTTCAGTACTTGGCATATGTTGGGTATAAAAAGTCGTAATATCAATCTGCGAAAACGTGCAGAGAGCCAGAATTTGGCTCCAAAATATTGGTCATGCCTCTAAATTGGGATATTTGGGATATTTTGAAAACTGCAGGGAGGTTTGGGACATATGTGACCAAACGCCACTTTCAGTACTTGGCACATTTTGGGTATAAAAAGTTGTAATTTCAAATGGCGAATACGTGCAGAGAGCTAGAATTTGGCTACAAAATATGGCTCAGGCCTCGAAATTGGGAAGATGGGATATTTTGAAAACTGCAGGGGGGTTTGGGACAAATGTGACCAAACGCCGCTTTCAGTACTTGGCATATGTTGGGTATAAAAAAGTCGCAATTTCGAACTGCGAATACGTGCAGAGAGCCAGAATTTGGCTCCAAAATATGACTCAGGCTTCGAAATTTAGATGTTTGGGATATTTTGAAAAGTGCAGGGGAGTTTGGGACAAATAGGACCAAACGCCGCTTTCAGTACTTGGTATGTGATGGGTATAAAAAGTCGTAATTTCAAACAGCGAATACATGCAGAGAGCCAGAATTTGGCTCCAAAATATGGCTCAGGCCTCGAAATTGAGATATTTTGAAAACTGCAGGGGAGTTTTTGCAAAATGTGACTCACTGCCGCTTTCAGTATTTGGCATATTTTGGGTATAAAAATTCGTAATTTCAAACTGCGAAAACGTGCATAGAGCCAGAATTTGGCTCCAAAATATGGCTCAGGCCTTGAAATTGGGATGTTTGGGATATTTTGAAAACTGTAGGGGAGCTTGTGCAAAATGTGACTCACTGCCGCTTTCAGTACTTAGCATATGTTGGGTATATAAATTCGAAATATCAAACTGCGAATACGTGTAGAGAGCCAGAATTTGGCTCCAAAATATGGCTCAGGCCTCTAAATTGAGATATTTTGGATATTTTGAAAACTGCAGGGAGTTTTGGGACAAATGTGAGCAAACGCCGCTTTCAGTACTTGGCATATGTTGGGTATAAAAATTCGCAATTTCAACCTGCGAATACGTGCAGAGAGCCAAAATTTGGCTCTAAAATATGGCTCAGGCCTCGAAATTAGGATATTTGAGATATTTTGAAAACTGCAGGGGAGTTTGTGCAAAATGTGACTCACTTCCGCTTTCAGGACTTGGCATATGTTGGGTATAAAAAGTCGTAATTTCAAACTGCGAATACGTGCAGAGAGCCAGAATTTGCCTCCAAAATATGGCTCTGGCCTTGAAATTGGGATGTTTGGGATATTTTGAAAACTGCAGGGCGGTTTGGGACAAATGTGACCAAACGCCGCTTTCAGTACTTCGCATATGTTGGGTATAAAAAAGTCGTTATTTCAAACAGCGAATACGTGCAGAGAGCCAGAATTTGACTCCAAAATATGGCTTAGGCCTCGAAATTGGGATGTTTGGGATATTTTGAAAACTGCAGGGAAGTTTGTGCAAAATGTGACTCACTGCCGCTTTCAGTACTTGGCATATATTGGGTATAAAATGTCGTAATATCACACTGCGAATACGTGCAGAGAGGATGAATTTGGCTCCAAAATATGGCTCAGGCCTAGGAATTGGGATGTTTGGGATATTTTGAAAACTGCAGGGGAGTTTTGGACAAATATGACCAAACTCCGCTTTCAGTACTTGGCATATGTTCCGCATAAAAAGTCGTAATTTCAAACTGCGAATACGTGCAGATAGCCAGAATTTGGCTCCAAAATATGGCTCAGGCCTCGAAATTGGGATATTTGGGATATTTTGCAAACTGCAGGGAGGTTTGGGACAAATGTGACCAAACGCCGCTTTCAGTACATGGCATATGTTGGGTATAAAAAGTCGTAATATCAATCTGCGAAAACGTGCAGAGAGCCAGAATTTGGCTCCAAAATATTGGTCATGCCTCGAAATTGGGATATTTGTGATATTTTGAAAACTGCAGGGAGGTTTGGGACATATGTGACCAAACGCCACTTTCAGTACTTGGCACATTTTGGGTATAAAAAGTTGTAATTTCAAATTACGAATACGTGCAGAGAGCTAGAATTTGGCTACAAAATATGGCTCAGGCCTCGAAATTGGGAAGATGGGATATTTTAAAAACTGCAGGGGGGTTTGGGACAAATGTGACCAAACGCCGCTTTCAGTACTTGGCATATGTTGGGTATAAAAAATTCGCAATTTCAAACTGCGAATACGTGCAGAGAGCCAGAATTTGGCTCCAAAATATGACTCAGGCTTCGAAATTTAGATGTTTGGGATATTTTGAAAAGTGCAGGGGAGTTTGGGACAAATAGGACCAAACGCCGCTTTCAGTACTTGGTATGTGATGGGTATAAAAAGTCGTAATTTCAAACAGCGAATACGTGCAGAGAGCCTGAATTTGGGTCCAAAATATGGCTCAGGCATCGAAATTGGGATGTTTAGGATATTTTGAAAACTGCAGGGAGGTTTGGGTCAAATGTGACCAAACGCCACTTTCCGTACTTCGCATATGTTGGGTATAAAAAGTCGTAATTTCAAACAGCGAATACATGCAGAGAGCCAGAATTTGGCTCCAAAATATGGCTCAGGCCTCGAAAATGGGATGGTTGGGGTATTTTGAAAATTTCAGGGGAGTTTTTGCAAAATGTGAATCACTGCCGCTTTCAGTACTTGGCATATGTTGGGTATAAAAAGTCGTAATATCAAACTGCGAATACGTGCAGAGCGCCAGAAATTGTCACCAAAATATGGCTCAGGCATCGAAATTGGGATATTTGGGATATTTTGAAAACTGCAGGGAGGTTTGGGTCAAATGTGACCAAACGCCGCTTTCAGTACTTGGCACATGTTGGGTATAAAAAGGCGTAATTTCAAACTGCGAATACGTGCAGAGAGCCAGAATTTGGCTCCAAAATGTGGCTCATGCCTCAAAATTGGGATATTTGGGATATTTTGAAAACTGCAGAGGAGTTTGTGCAAAATGTGGCTCACTGCCGCTTTCAGTATTTGGCATATTTTGGGTATAAAAATTCGTAATTTCAAACTGCGAAAACGTGCATAGAGCCAGAATTTGGCTCCAAAATATGGCTCAGGCCTCGAAAATGGGATGGTTGGGGTATTTTGAATAATTTCAGGGGAGTTTTTGCAAAATGTGAATCACTGCCGCTTTCAGTACTTGGCATATGTTGGGTATAAAAAGTCGTAATATCAAACTGCGAATACGTGCAGAGCGCCAGAATTTGTCACCAAAATATGGCTCAGGCATCGAAATTGGGATATTTGGGATATTTTGAAAACTGCAGGGAGGTTTGGGTCAAATGTGACCAAACGCCGCTTTCAGTACTTGGCACATGTTGGGTATAAAAAGGCGTAATTTCAAACTGCGAATACGTGCAGAGAGCCAGAATTTGGCTCCAAAATGTGGCTCATGCCTCGAAATTGGGATATTTGGGATATTTTGAAAACTGCAGGGGAGTTTGTGCAAAATGTGGCTCACTGCCGCTTTCAGTACTTGGCATATGTTGGGTATAAAAAGTCGTAATATCAATCTGCGAATACGTGCAGAGATCTAGAATTTGGCTCCAAAATATTGGTCAGGCCTCGAAATTGGGATATTTGGGATATTTTGAAAACTGCAGGGAGGTTTGGGACATATGTGACCAAACGCCACTTTCAGGACTTGGCATATGTTGGGTATAAAAATTCGTAATTTCAAACTGCGAACACGTGCAGAGAGCTAGAATTTGGCTCCAAAATATGGCTCAGGCCTCGAAATTGTTTAGTTTGGGATATTTTGAAAACTGCAAGGGGGTTTGTGACAAATGTGACCAAACGCCGCTTTCAGTACTTGGCATATGTTAGGTATAAAAAATCGCAATTTCAAACTGCGAATACGTGCAGAGAGCCAGAATTTGGCTCCAAAATATGGCTCAGGCCTTGAAATTGGGATGTTTGGGATATTTTGAAAACTGCAGGGGAGTTTGTGCAAAATGTGACTCACTGCCGCTTTCAGTACTTAGCATATGTTGGGTATAAAAAGTCGTAATATCAAACTGCGAATACATGTAGAGAGCCAGAATCTGGCTCTAAAATATGGCTCAGGCCTCGAAATTGGGATATTAGGGATATTTTGAAAACTGCAGGGAGGTTTGGGACAAATGTGACCAAACACCGGTTTCAGTACTTGGCATATGTTGGGTATAAAAATTCGCAATTTCAACCTGCGAATAAGTGCAGAGAGCCAGAATTTGGCTCTAAAATATGACTCAGGCCTCGAAATTGGGATATTAGGGATATTTTGAAAACTGCAGGGGAATTTGTGCAAAATGTGACTCACTTCTGCTTTCAGGATTTGGCATATGTTGGGTATAAAAAGTCGTAATATCACACTGCGAATACGTGCAGAGAGCCAGAATTTGGAACCAAAATATAGCTCAGGCCTTGGAATTGGGGAGTTTGGGATATTTTTATAACTGCAGGAGGGTTTGGGACAATTATGACCAAACGCCGCTTTCAGTACTTGGAAGATGTTGGGTATAAAAAGTCGTAATTTCAAACTACGAAAACGTGCAGAGAGCAAGAATTTGGCTTCAAAATATGGCTCTGGCCTCGAAATTTTGATGTTTGGGATATTTTGAAAACTGCAGGGAGGTTTGGGACAAATGTGACCAAACGCCGCTTTCGGTACTTCGCATATGTTGGGTATAAAAAAGTCGTAATTTCAAAAAGCGAATACGTGCAGAGCGCCAGAATTTGGCTCCAAAATATGGCTCAGGCCTCGAAATTGGGATGTTTGGGATATTTTGAAATCTGCAGGGAAGTTTGTGCAAAATGTGACTCACTTCCGCTTTCAGTACTTGGCATATGTTGGGTATAAAATGTCGTAATATCACACTGCGAATACGTGCAGAGAGACAGAATTCGACTTTAAAATATGGCTCAAGCCTCGGAATTGGGATGTTTGGGATATTTTGAAAACTGCAGGGGAGTTTGGGACAAAAATGACCAAACGCCACTTTCAGTACTTGGCATATGTTGGGTATAAAAAGTCGAAATATCAAACTGCGAATACGTGCAGAGAGCCAGAATTTGGCGTTAAAATATGGCTCAGGGCGCAGAAATTGGGATATTGGGGATATTTTAAAAACTGCAGGGGAGTTTGTGCAAAATGTGATTCACTGCCGCTATCAGCACTTGGCTTATGTTGGGTATAAAATGTCGTAATTTCAAAGTGCGAATACGTGCATAGAGCCATGATTTGGCTCCGAAATATGGCTCAGGCCTCGAAATTGGGATGTTTGGGATATTTCAAAAAACTGCAGGGTGGTGTGGGACAAATATGACCAAACTCCGCTTTCAGTACATAGCATATGTTGGGTATAAAAAGTCGTAATTTCAAACTGCGAATAAGTGCAGAGAACCAGAATTTGGCGCTATAATATTGGTCAGTCCTCGAAATTGGGATATTTGGGATATTTTGAAAACTGCAGGGAGGTTTAGGACAAATGTGACCAAACGCCACTTTCAGTACTTGGCACATGTTGGGTATAAAAAGTCGAAATTTGAAACTGCGAATACGTGCAGAGAGCTAGAATTTGGCTCCAAAATATGGCTCAAGCCTCGAAATTGGTTAGGTTGGGATATTTTGAAAACTGCTAGGGGATTTGGGACAAATGTGACCAAACGCTGCTTTCAGTACTTGGCATATGTTGGGTATAAAAAAGTCGCAATTTCAAATTGCGAATAGGTGCAGAGAGCCAGAATTTGGCTCCAAAATATGGCTCAAGCCTTGAAATTGGGATGTTTGGGATATTTTGAAAACTGCAGGGGAGTTTGTGCAAAATGTGACTCACTGCCACTTTCAGTACTTAGCATATGTTGGGTATAAAAAGTCGTAATATCAAAATGCGAATACGTGTAGAGAGCCAGAATTTGGCTCCAAAATATGGCTCAGGCCTCGAAATTGAGATATTTTGGATATTTTGAAAACTGCAGGGAGGGTTGGGGAGAAATGTGACCAAACGCCGCTTTCAGTACTTGGCATATGTTGGGTATAAAAATTCGCAATTTCAACCAGCGAATACGTGCAGAGAGCCAGAATTTGGCTCTAAAATATGGCTCAGGCCTCGAAATTGGGATATTTGGGATATTTTGAAAACTGCAGGGGAGTTTGTGCAAAATGTGACTCACTTCCGCTTTCAGGACTTGGCATATGTTGGGTATAAAAAGTCGTAATTTCAAACTGCGAATACGTGCAGAGAGCCAGAATTTGGCACCAAAATATGGCTCAGGCCTCGGAATTGGGGAGTTTGGGATATTTTTAAAACTGCAGGAGGATTTGGGACAAATATGACCAAACGCCGCTTTCAGTACTTGGCATATGTTGGGTATAAAAAAGTCGAAATTTCAAACTGCGAATACGTGCAGAGAGCCAGAATTTGCCTCCAAAATATGGCTCAGGCCTCGAAATTGGGATGTTTGGGATATTTTGAAAACTGCAAGGGACTTTGGGACAAAAATGACCAAACGCCACTTTCAGTACTTGGCATATGTTGCGTATAAAAAGTCGTAATTTCAAACTACGAAAACGTGCAGAGAGCCAGAATTTGGCTCCAAACTATGGCTCTGGCCTCGAAATTGGGATGTTTGGGATATTTTGAAGACTGCAGGGAGGTTTGGGAAAAATGTGACCAAACGCTGCTTTCAGTACTTCGCATATGTTGGGTATAAAAAAGTCGAAATTTCAAACAGCGAATACGTGGAGAGAGCCAAAATTTGGCTCCAAAATATGGCTCAGGCCTCGAAATTGGGATGTTTGGGATATTTTGAAAACTGCAGCGAAGTTTTTTCAAAATGTGACTCACTGCCGCTTTCAGTACTTGGCATATGTTGGGTATAAAATGTAGTAATATCACACTGTGAATACGTGCAGAGAGCCAGAATTTGACTCCAAAATATGGCTCAGGCCTCGGAATTGGGATGTTTGGGATAATTTGAAAACTGCAGGGGAGTTTTGGACAAAAATGACCAAACGCCACTTTCAGTACTTGGCATATGTTGGGTATAAAAAGTCGAAATATCAAACTGCGAATACGTGCAGAGAGCCAGAATTTGGCGCTAAAATATGGCTCAGGGCCTCGAAATTGGGATATATGGGACATTTTGAAAACTGCAGGGGAGTTTGTGCAAAATGTGATTCACTGCCGCTTTCAGCACTTGGCTTATGTTGGGTATAAAATGTCGTAATTTCAAAGTGCGAATACGTGCATAGAGCCATGATTTGGCTCCAAAATATGGCTCAGGCCTCGGAATTGGGGAGTTTGGGATATTTTTAAAACTGCAGGAGGGTTTGGGACAATTATGACCAAACGCCGCTTTCAGTACTTGGCATATGTTGGGTATAAAAAGTCGTAATTTCAAACTACGAAAACGTGCAGAGAGCCAGAATTTGGCTCCAAAATATGGCTCTGGCCTCGAAATTGGGATGTTTGGGATATTTTGAAAACTGCAGGGAGGTTTGGGACAAATGTGACCAAACGCCGCTTTCAGTACTTCGCATATATTGGGTATAAAAAAGTCGTAATTTCAAACAGCGATTACGTGCAGAGCGCCAGAATTTGGCTCCAAAATATGGCTCAGGCCTCGAAATTGGGATGTTTGGGATATTTTGAAAACTGCAGGGAAGTTTTTAGCAAAATGTGACTCACTGCCGCTTTCAGTACTTGGCATATGTTGGGTATTAAATGTCGTAATATCACACTGCGAATACGTGCAGAGAGCCAGAATTCGACTTTAAAATATGGCTCAGGCCTCAAAATTGGGATATTTGGGATATTTTGAAAACTGCAGGGAAGTTTGTGCAAAATGTGACTCACTGCCGCTTTCAGTACTTGGCATATGTTGGGTATAAAAAAGTCGAAATTTCAAACTGCGAATACGTGCAGAGAGCCAAAATTTGCCTCCAAAATATGGCTCAGGCCTCGAAATTGGGATGTTTGGGATATTTTGAAAACTGCAGGGGTCTTTGGGACAAAAATGACCAAACGCCACTTTCAGTACTTGGCATATGTTGGGTTTAAAAAGTCGAAATATCAAACTGCGAATACGTGCAGAGAGCCAGAATTTGCATCCAAAATATAGCTCAGGCCTCGAAATTGGGATATTTGGGATATTTTGAAAACTGCAGGGGAGTTTGTGCAAAATGGGATTCACTGCCGCTGTCAGCACTTGGCTTATGTTGGGTATAAAATTTCGTAATTTCAAAGTGCGAATACGTGCATAGAGCCATGATTTGGCTCCAAAATATGGCTCAGGCCTCGAATTGGGATGTTTGGGATATTTTAAAAAACTGCAGGGGGGTGTGGGACAAATATGACCAAACTCCGCTTTCAGTACATGGCATATGTTGGGTATAAAAAGTCGTAATTTCAAACTGCGAATACGTGCAGAGAGCCAGAAATTGGCGCTAAAATATTGGTCAGTCCTCGAAATTGGGATATTTGGGATATTTTGAAAACTGCAGGGAGGTTGGGACAAATATGACCAAACGCCACTTTCAGTACTTGGCACATGTTGGGTATAAAAATTCGTAATTTCAAACTGCGAATACGTGCAGAGAGCTAGAATTTGGCTCCAAAATATGGCTCAGGCCTCGAAATTGTTTAGTTTGGGATATTTTGAAAACTGCAAGGGGGTTTGTGACAAATGTGACCAAACGCCGCTTTCAGTACTTGGCATATGTTAGGTATAAAAAATCGCAATTTCAAACTGCGAATACGTGCAGAGAGCCAGAATTTGGCTCCAAAATATGGCTCAGGCCTTGAAATTGGGATGTTTGGGATATTTTGAAAACTGCAGGGGAGTTTGTGCAAAATGTGACTCACTGCCGCTTTCAGTACTTAGCATATGTTGGGTATAAAAAGTCGTAATATCAAACTGCGAATACATGTAGAGAGCCAGAATCTGGCTCTAAAATATGGCTCAGGCCTCGAAATTGGGATATTAGGGATATTTTGAAAACTGCAGGGAGGTTTGGGACAAATGTGACCAAACACCGGTTTCAGTACTTGGCATATGTTGGGTATAAAAATTCGCAATTTCAACCTGCGAATAAGTGCAGAGAGCCAGAATTTGGCTCTAAAATATGACTCAGGCCTCGAAATTGGGATATTAGGGATATTTTGAAAACTGCAGGGGAATTTGTGCAAAATGTGACTCACTTCTGCTTTCAGGATTTGGCATATGTTGGGTATAAAAAGTCGTAATATCACACTGCGAATACGTGCAGAGAGCCAGAATTTGGAACCAAAATATAGCTCAGGCCTTGGAATTGGGGAGTTTGGGATATTTTTATAACTGCAGGAGGGTTTGGGACAATTATGACCAAACGCCGCTTTCAGTACTTGGCAGATGTTGGGTATAAAAAGTCGTAATTTCAAACTACGAAAACGTGCAGAGAGCAAGAATTTGGCTTCAAAATATGGCTCTGGCCTCGAAATTTTGATGTTTGGGATATTTTGAAAACTGCAGGGAGGTTTGGGACAAATGTGACCAAACGCCGCTTTCGGTACTTCGCATATGTTGGGTATAAAAAAGTCGTAATTTCAAAAAGCGAATACGTGCAGAGCGCCAGAATTTGGCTCCAAAATATGGCTCAGGCCTCGAAATTGGGATGTTTGGGATATTTTGAAATCTGCAGGGAAGTTTGTGCAAAATGTGACTCACTTCCGCTTTCAGTACTTGGCATATGTTGGGTATAAAATGTCGTAATATCACACTGCGAATACGTGCAGAGAGACAGAATTCGACTTTAAAATATGGCTCAAGCCTCGGAATTGGGATGTTTGGGATATTTTGAAAACTGCAGGGGAGTTTGGGACAAAAATGACCAAACGCTACTTTCAGTACTTGGCATATGTTGGGTATAAAAAGTCGAAATATCAAACTGCGAATACGAGCAGAGCGCCAGAATTTGGCTCCAAAATATGGCTCAGGCCTCGAAATTGGGATGTTTGGGATATTTTGAAAACTGCAGGGAAGTTTGTGCAAAATGTGACTCACTGCCGCTTTCAGTACTTGGCATATGTTGGGTATAAAATGTCGTAATATCACACTGCGAATACGTGCAGAGAGAATGAATTTGGCTCCAAAATATGGCTCAGGCCTCGAAATTGGGATGTTTGGTATATTTTGAAAACTGCAGGGAGGTTTGGGACAAATGTGACCAAACGCTTATTTCAGTACTTGGCATATGTTAGGTATAAAAATTCGTAATTTCAAACTGCGAATACGTGCAGAGAGCCAGAATTTGGCTCCAAAATATGCCTCAGGCCTCGAAATTGGGATGTTTGGGATATTTTAAAAAACTGCAGGGGGGTGTGGGACAAATATGACCAAACTCCGCTTTCAGTACTTGGCATATGTTCCGTATAAAAAGTCGAAATTTCAAACTGCGAATACGTGCAGAGAGCCAGATTTTGCTCCAAAATATGGCTCAGGCCTCGAAATTAGGATATTTGGGATATTTTGCAAACTGCAGAGAGGTTTGGGACAAATGTGACCAAACGCTGCATTCAGTACATGGCATATTTTGGGTATAAAAAGTCGTAATTTCAAACTGCGAATACGTGCAGAGAGCCAGAATTTGGCGCTAAAATATTGGTCAGTCCTCGAAATTGGGATATTTGGGAAATTTTGAAAACTGCAGGGAGGTTTGGGACAAATGTGACCAAACGCCACTTTCAGTACTTGGCATATGTTGGGTATAAAAAGTCGTAATATCAATCTGCGAAAACGTGCAGAGAGCCAGAATTTGGCTCCAAAATATTGGTCATGCCTCTAAATTGGGATATTTGGGATATTTTGAAAACTGCAGGGAGGTTTGGGACATATGTGACCAAACGCCACTTTCAGTACTTGGCACATTTTGGGTATAAAAAGTTGTAATTTCAAATGGCGAATACGTGCAGAGAGCTAGAATTTGGCTACAAAATATGGCTCAGGCCTCGAAATTGGGAAGATGGGATATTTTGAAAACTGCAGGGGGGTTTGGGACAAATGTGACCAAACGCCGCTTTCAGTACTTGGCATATGTTGGGTATAAAAAAGTCGCAATTTCGAACTGCGAATACGTGCAGAGAGCCAGAATTTGGCTCCAAAATATGACTCAGGCTTCGAAATTTAGATGTTTGGGATATTTTGAAAAGTGCAGGGGAGTTTGGGACAAATAGGACCAAACGCCGCTTTCAGTACTTGGTATGTGATGGGTATAAAAAGTCGTAATTTCAAACAGCGAATACATGCAGAGAGCCAGAATTTGGCTCCAAAATATGGCTCAGGCCTCGAAATTGAGATATTTTGAAAACTGCAGGGGAGTTTTTGCAAAATGTGACTCACTGCCGCTTTCAGTATTTGGCATATTTTGGGTATAAAAATTCGTAATTTCAAACTGCGAAAACGTGCATAGAGCCAGAATTTGGCTCCAAAATATGGCTCAGGCCTTGAAATTGGGATGTTTGGGATATTTTGAAAACTGTAGGGGAGCTTGTGCAAAATGTGACTCACTGCCGCTTTCAGTACTTAGCATATGTTGGGTATATAAATTCGAAATATCAAACTGCGAATACGTGTAGAGAGCCAGAATTTGGCTCCAAAATATGGCTCAGGCCTCTAAATTGAGATATTTTGGATATTTTGAAAACTGCAGGGAGTTTTGGGACAAATGTGAGCAAACGCCGCTTTCAGTACTTGGCATATGTTGGGTATAAAAATTCGCAATTTCAACCTGCGAATACGTGCAGAGAGCCAAAATTTGGCTCTAAAATATGGCTCAGGCCTCGAAATTAGGATATTTGAGATATTTTGAAAACTGCAGGGGAGTTTGTGCAAAATGTGACTCACTTCCGCTTTCAGGACTTGGCATATGTTGGGTATAAAAAGTCGTAATTTCAAACTGCGAATACGTGCAGAGAGCCAGAATTTGCCTCCAAAATATGGCTCTGGCCTTGAAATTGGGATGTTTGGGATATTTTGAAAACTGCAGGGCGGTTTGGGACAAATGTGACCAAACGCCGCTTTCAGTACTTCGCATATGTTGGGTATAAAAAAGTCGTTATTTCAAACAGCGAATACGTGCAGAGAGCCAGAATTTGACTCCAAAATATGGCTTAGGCCTCGAAATTGGGATGTTTGGGATATTTTGAAAACTGCAGGGAAGTTTGTGCAAAATGTGACTCACTGCCGCTTTCAGTACTTGGCATATATTGGGTATAAAATGTCGTAATATCACACTGCGAATACGTGCAGAGAGGATGAATTTGGCTCCAAAATATGGCTCAGGCCTAGGAATTGGGATGTTTGGGATATTTTGAAAACTGCAGGGGAGTTTTGGACAAATATGACCAAACTCCGCTTTCAGTACTTGGCATATGTTCCGCATAAAAAGTCGTAATTTCAAACTGCGAATACGTGCAGATAGCCAGAATTTGGCTCCAAAATATGGCTCAGGCCTCGAAATTGGGATATTTGGGATATTTTGCAAACTGCAGGGAGGTTTGGGACAAATGTGACCAAACGCCGCTTTCAGTACATGGCATATGTTGGGTATAAAAAGTCGTAATATCAATCTGCGAAAACGTGCAGAGAGCCAGAATTTGGCTCCAAAATATTGGTCATGCCTCGAAATTGGGATATTTGGGATATTTTGAAAACTGCAGGGAGGTTTGGGACATATGTGACCAAACGCCACTTTCAGTACTTGGCACATTTTGGGTATAAAAAGTTGTAATTTCAAATTACGAATACGTGCAGAGAGCTAGAATTTGGCTACAAAATATGGCTCAGGCCTCGAAATTGGGAAGATGGGATATTTTAAAAACTGCAGGGGGGTTTGGGACAAATGTGACCAAACGCCGCTTTCAGTACTTGGCATATGTTGGGTATAAAAAATTCGCAATTTCAAACTGCGAATACGTGCAGAGAGCCAGAATTTGGCTCCAAAATATGACTCAGGCTTCGAAATTTAGATGTTTGGGATATTTTGAAAAGTGCAGGGGAGTTTGGGACAAATAGGACCAAACGCCGCTTTCAGTACTTGGTATGTGATGGGTATAAAAAGTCGTAATTTCAAACAGCGAATACGTGCAGAGAGCCTGAATTTGGGTCCAAAATATGGCTCAGGCATCGAAATTGGGATGTTTAGGATATTTTGAAAACTGCAGGGAGGTTTGGGTCAAATGTGACCAAACGCCACTTTCCGTACTTCGCATATGTTGGGTATAAAAAGTCGTAATTTCAAACAGCGAATACATGCAGAGAGCCAGAATTTGGCTCCAAAATATGGCTCAGGCCTCGAAAATGGGATGGTTGGGGTATTTTGAAAATTTCAGGGGAGTTTTTGCAAAATGTGAATCACTGCCGCTTTCAGTACTTGGCATATGTTGGGTATAAAAAGTCGTAATATCAAACTGCGAATACGTGCAGAGCGCCAGAAATTGTCACCAAAATATGGCTCAGGCATCGAAATTGGGATATTTGGGATATTTTGAAAACTGCAGGGAGGTTTGGGTCAAATGTGACCAAACGCCGCTTTCAGTACTTGGCACATGTTGGGTATAAAAAGGCGTAATTTCAAACTGCGAATACGTGCAGAGAGCCAGAATTTGGCTCCAAAATGTGGCTCATGCCTCAAAATTGGGATATTTGGGATATTTTGAAAACTGCAGAGGAGTTTGTGCAAAATGTGGCTCACTGCCGCTTTCAGTATTTGGCATATTTTGGGTATAAAAATTCGTAATTTCAAACTGCGAAAACGTGCATAGAGCCAGAATTTGGCTCCAAAATATGGCTCAGGCCTCGAAAATGGGATGGTTGGGGTATTTTGAATAATTTCAGGGGAGTTTTTGCAAAATGTGAATCACTGCCGCTTTCAGTACTTGGCATATGTTGGGTATAAAAAGTCGTAATATCAAACTGCGAATACGTGCAGAGCGCCAGAATTTGTCACCAAAATATGGCTCAGGCATCGAAATTGGGATATTTGGGATATTTTGAAAACTGCAGGGAGGTTTGGGTCAAATGTGACCAAACGCCGCTTTCAGTACTTGGCACATGTTGGGTATAAAAAGGCGTAATTTCAAACTGCGAATACGTGCAGAGAGCCAGAATTTGGCTCCAAAATGTGGCTCATGCCTCGAAATTGGGATATTTGGGATATTTTGAAAACTGCAGGGGAGTTTGTGCAAAATGTGGCTCACTGCCGCTTTCAGTACTTGGCATATGTTGGGTATAAAAAGTCGTAATATCAATCTGCGAATACGTGCAGAGATCTAGAATTTGGCTCCAAAATATTGGTCAGGCCTCGAAATTGGGATATTTGGGATATTTTGAAAACTGCAGGGAGGTTTGGGACATATGTGACCAAACGCCACTTTCAGGACTTGGCATATGTTGGGTATAAAAATTCGTAATTTCAAACTGCGAACACGTGCAGAGAGCCAGAATTTGGCTCCAAAATAAGGCTCAGGCATCGAAATTGGGATGTTTGAGACATTTTGAAAACTGCAGGGGAGATTGGGACAAATGTGACCAAATGCCGCTTTCAGTACTTGGCATATGTTGGGTATAAAAAGTCGTAATTTCAAACGGCGAATACGTGCAGAGAGCCAGAATTTGGCTCCAAAATATGGCTCAGGCCTCGTAATTAGGATGTTTGGGATATTTTGAAAACTGCAGGGGAGTTTGTGAAAACGTGACTCACTGCCGCTTTCAGTACTTGGCATATGTTGGGTATAAAAATTTGTATTTTCAAACTGCAAATACGTGCAGAGAGCCAGAATTTGGCTCCAAATTATGGCTCAGGCCTCGAAATTGGGTTGTTTGGAATATTTTGAAAACTGCAGGGGAGTTTGTGCAAAATGTGACTCAATGCCGCTTTCAGTACTTGGCATATGTTGGGTATTAAAAAGTCGCAATTTCAAACTGCGAATACGTGCAGAGAGCCAGAATTTGGCTCCAAAATATGGCTCAGGCCTCGAAATTGGGATGTTTGGGTTATTTTGAAAACTGCAGGGGAGTTTGGGACAAAATGACCAAACGCCACTTTCAGTACTTTGCATGTGTTGGGTATAAAAAGTCGTAATTTCAAACTGCGAAAACGTGCAGAGAGCTAGAATTTCGCTCCAAAATATGGCTCAGGCCTCGAAATTGGGATGGTTGGGGTATTTTGAAAATTTCAGGGGAGTTTTTGCAAAATGTGAATCACTGCCGCTTTCAGTACTTGGCATATGTTGGGTATAAAAAGTCGTAATATCAAACTGCGAATACGTGCAGAGCGCCAGAAATTGTCACCAAAATATGGCTCAGGCATCGAAATTGGGATATTTGGGATATTTTGAAAACTGCAGGGAGGTTTGGGTCAAATGTGACCAAACGCCGCTTTCAGTACTTGGCACATGTTGGGTATAAAAAGGCGTAATTTCAAACTGCGAATACGTGCAGAGAGCCAGAATTTGGCTCCAAAATGTGGCTCATGCCTCGAAATTGGGATATTTGGGATATTTTGAAAACTGCAGGGGAGTTTGTGCAAAATGTGGCTCACTGCCGCTTTCAGTATTTGGCATATTTTGGGTATAAAAATTCGTAATTTCAAACTGCGAAAACGTGCATAGAGCCAGAATTTGGCTCCAAAATATGGCTCAGGCCTCGAAAATGGGATGGTTGGGGTATTTTGAATAATTTCAGGGGAGTTTTTGCAAAATGTGAATCACTGCCGCTTTCAGTACTTGGCATATGTTGGGTATAAAAAGTCGTAATATCAAACTGCGAATACGTGCAGAGCGCCAGAATTTGTCACCAAAATATGGCTCAGGCATCGAAATTGGGATATTTGGGATATTTTGAAAACTGCAGGGAGGTTTGGGTCAAATGTGACCAAACGCCGCTTTCAGTACTTGGCACATGTTGGGTATAAAAAGGCGTAATTTCAAACTGCGAATACGTGCAGAGAGCCAGAATTTGGCTCCAAAATGTGGCTCATGCCTCGAAATTGGGATATTTGGGATATTTTGAAAACTGCAGGGGAGTTTGTGCAAAATGTGGCTCACTGCCGCTTTCAGTACTTGGCATATGTTGGGTATAAAAAGTCGTAATATCAATCTGCGAATACGTGCAGAGATCTAGAATTTGGCTCCAAAATATTGGTCAGGCCTCGAAATTGGGATATTTGGGATATTTTGAAAACTGCAGGGAGGTTTGGGACATATGTGACCAAACGCCACTTTCAGTACTTGGCATATGTTGGGTATAAAAATTCGTAATTTCAAACTGCGAACACGTGCAGAGAGCCAGAATTTGGCTCCAAAATAAGGCTCAGGCATCGAAATTGGGATGTTTGAGACATTTTGAAAACTGCAGGGGAGATTGGGACAAATGTGACTCACTGCCGCTTTCAGTACTTGGCATATGTTGGGTATAAAAAGTCGTAATTTCAAACGGCGAATACGTGCAGAGAGCCAGAATTTGGCTCCAAAATATGGCTCAGGCCTCGAAATTGGGATGTTTGGGATATTTTGAAAACTGCAGGGAGGTTTGGGACAAATGTGACCAAACGCTTACTTCAGTACTTGGCATATGTTAGGTATAAAAATTCGTAATTTCAAACTGCGAATACGTGCAGAGAGCCAGAATTTGGCTCCAAAATATGCCTCAGGCCTCGAAATTGGGATGTTTGGGATATTTTAAAAAACTGCAGGGGGGTGTGGGACAAATATGACCAAACTCCGCTTTCAGTACTTGGCATATGTTCCGTATAAAAAGTCGAAATTTCAAACTGCGAATACGTGCAGAGAGCCAGATTTTGCTCCAAAATATGGCTCAGGC
This sequence comes from Procambarus clarkii, assembly GCF_040958095.1. Lineage (NCBI taxonomy): Eukaryota > Metazoa > Arthropoda > Malacostraca > Decapoda > Cambaridae > Procambarus > Procambarus clarkii. The sequence goes on from NC_091222.1 coordinate 2,851,436, forward strand.
CTCGAAATTAGGATATTTGGGATATTTTGCAAACTGCAGAGAGGTTTGGGACAAATGTGACCAAACGCCGCATTCAGTACATGGCATATTTTGGGTATAAAAAGTCGTAATTTCAAACTGCGAATACGTGCAGAGAGCCAGAATTTGGCGCTAAAATATTGGTCAGTCCTCGAAATTGGGATATTTGGGAAATTTTGAAAACTGCAGGGAGGTTTGGGACAAATGTGACCAAACGCCACTTTCAGTACTTGGCATATGTTGGGTATAAAAAGTCGTAATATCAATCTGCGAAAACGTGCAGAGAGCCAGAATTTGGCTCCAAAATATTGGTCATGCCTCTAAATTGGGATATTTGGGATATTTTGAAAACTGCAGGGAGGTTTGGGACATATGTGACCAAACGCCACTTTCAGTACTTGGCACATTTTGGGTATAAAAAGTTGTAATTTCAAATGGCGAATACGTGCAGAGAGCTAGAATTTGGCTACAAAATATGGCTCAGGCCTCGAAATTGGGAAGATGGGATATTTTGAAAACTGCAGGGGGGTTTGGGACAAATGTGACCAAACGCCGCTTTCAGTACTTGGCATATGTTGGGTATAAAAAAGTCGCAATTTCGAACTGCGAATACGTGCAGAGAGCCAGAATTTGGCTCCAAAATATGACTCAGGCTTCGAAATTTAGATGTTTGGGATATTTTGAAAAGTGCAGGGGAGTTTGGGACAAATAGGACCAAACGCCGCTTTCAGTACTTGGTATGTGATGGGTATAAAAAGTCGTAATTTCAAACAGCGAATACATGCAGAGAGCCAGAATTTGGCTCCAAAATATGGCTCAGGCCTCGAAATTGAGATATTTTGAAAACTGCAGGGGAGTTTTTGCAAAATGTGACTCACTGCCGCTTTCAGTATTTGGCATATTTTGGGTATAAAAATTCGTAATTTCAAACTGCGAAAACGTGCATAGAGCCAGAATTTGGCTCCAAAATATGGCTCAGGCCTTGAAATTGGGATGTTTGGGATATTTTGAAAACTGTAGGGGAGCTTGTGCAAAATGTGACTCACTGCCGCTTTCAGTACTTAGCATATGTTGGGTATATAAATTCGAAATATCAAACTGCGAATACGTGTAGAGAGCCAGAATTTGGCTCCAAAATATGGCTCAGGCCTCTAAATTGAGATATTTTGGATATTTTGAAAACTGCAGGGAGTTTTGGGACAAATGTGAGCAAACGCCGCTTTCAGTACTTGGCATATGTTGGGTATAAAAATTCGCAATTTCAACCTGCGAATACGTGCAGAGAGCCAAAATTTGGCTCTAAAATATGGCTCAGGCCTCGAAATTAGGATATTTGAGATATTTTGAAAACTGCAGGGGAGTTTGTGCAAAATGTGACTCACTTCCGCTTTCAGGACTTGGCATATGTTGGGTATAAAAAGTCGTAATTTCAAACTGCGAATACGTGCAGAGAGCCAGAATTTGGCTCCAAAATATGGCTCAGGCCTCGAAATTGGGATGTTTGGGACATTTTGAAAACTGCAGGGGAGATTGGGACAAATGTGACCAAATGCCGCTTTCAGTACTTGGCATATGTTGGGTATAAAAAGTCGTAATTTCAAACGGCGAATACGTGCAGAGAGCCAGAATTTGGCTCCAAAATATGGCTCAGGCCTCGTAATTGGGATGTTTGGGATATTTTGAAAACTGCAGGGGAGTTTGTGAAAACGTGACTCACTGACGCTTTCAGTACTTGGCATATGTTGGGTATAAAAAGTTGTATTTTCAAACTGCGAATACGTGCAAAGAGCCAGAATTTGGCTCCAAATTATGGCTCAGGCCTCGAAATTGGGTTGTTTGGAATATTTTGAAAACTGCAGGGGAGTTTGTGCAAAATGTGACTCAATGCCGCTTTCAGTACTTGGCATATGTTGGGTATTAAAAAGTCGCAATTTCAAACTGCGAATACGTGCAGAGAGCCAGAATTTGGCTCCAAAATATGGCTCAGGCCTCGAAATTGGGATGTTTGGGTTATTTTGAAAACTGCAGGGGAGTTTGGGACAAAATGACCAAACGCCACTTTCAGTACTTTGCATGTGTTGGGTATAAAAAGTCGTAATTTCAAACTGCGAATACGCGCAGAGAGCCAGAATTTGGCTCCAAAATATGGCTCAGGCCTCGAAATTGGGATGTTTGGGATATTTTGAAAACTGTAGGGGAGTTTGTGCAAAATTTGACTCACTGCCGCTTTCAGTACTTGGCATATGTTGTGTATTAAAAGTCGAAATTTTAAACTGTTAATACGCGCAGAGAGCCAGAATTTGGCTCCAAAATATGGCTCAGGCCTCGAAATTGGGATGTTTGGGATATTTTGAAAACTGCGGGGGAGTTTGTACAAAATGTGACTCACTGCTGCTTTTTAGAACTTGGCATATGTTGGGTATACAAAGTCGTAATATCAAACTGCGAATACGTGCATAGAACCAGAATTTGACTCCAAAATATGGGTCAGGCTTTGAAATTGGGATGTTTGGGATATTTTGAAAACTGCAGTGGAGTTTTTGCAAAATGTGACTCACAGCCGCTTTCAGTACTTGGCATACGTTGGGTATAAAGAGTCGTAATTTAAAACTGCGAATACGTGCAGAGAGACAGAATTTGGCGCTAAAAAATGGCTCAGGCCTCGAAATTGGGATATGTGGGATATTTTGAAAACTGCAAGTGAGTTTGTGCAAAATGTGATTCACTGCCGCTTTCAGTACTTGGCATATGTTGGGTATAAAAAGTCGTAATTTCAAACTGCGAATACGTGCATAGAGCCATGATTTGGCTCCAAAATATGGCTCAGGCCTCGAAATTGGGATGTTCGGGATATTTTAAAAAACTGCAGGGGGGGGGGGGGTGTGGGACAAATATGACCAAACTCCGGTTTCAGTACTTGGCATATGTTCCGTATAAAAATTCGTAATTTCAAACAGCGAATACGTGCAGAGAGCCAGAATTTGGCTCCAAAATATGGCTCAGGCCTCGAAATTGGGATGTTTGGGATATTTTGAAAACTGCAGGGGAGTTTTTGCAAAATGTGACACACTGCCGCTTTCAGTATTTTGCATATTTTGGGTATAAAAATTAGTAATTTCAAACTGCGAAAACGTGCATAGAGCCAGAATTTGGCTCCAAAATATGGCTCAGGCCTCGAAAATGGGATGTTTGGGGTATTTTAAAAATTTCAGGGGAGTTTTTGCAAAATGTGACTCACTGCCGCTTTCAGTACTTGGCATATGTTGGGTATAAAAAGTCGTAATATCAAACAGCGAATACGTGCACAGACCCAGAATTTGGCTCCAAAATATGGCTCATGCCTCGAAATTGGGATACTTGGGATATTTTGCAAACTGCAGGGAGGTTTGGGACAAATGTGACCAAACGCCGCTTTCATTACTTGGCATATGTTGGGTATAATAATTCGTAATTTAAAACTGCGAATACGTGCAGAGAGCCAGAATTTGGCTCCAAAATATGGCTCAGGCCTCGAAATTGGGATGTTTGGGATATTTTGAAAACTGCAGGGGAGTTTTTGCAAAATGTGACTCACTGCCGCTTTCAGTACTTGGCATATGTTGGGTATAAAAAGTCGTAATTTCAAACTGCGAATACGTGCATAAGGCCATAATTTGGCTCCAAAATATGGCTCAGGCCTCGAAATTTAGATGTTTTGGGTATTTTGAAAACTGCAGGGGAGCTTGTGCAAAATGTGACTCACTGCCGCTTTCATTACTTGGCATATGTTGGGTATAAAAAGTCGTAATTTCAAACTGCGAATACGCGCAGAGAGCCAGAATTTGGCTCCAAAATATGGCTAAAGCCTCGAAATTGGGATATTTGGGATATTTTGAAAACTGTAGGGGAGTTTATGCAAAATGTGACTCACTGCCTCTTTCAGTACTTGGCATATGTTGGGTATAAAAAGTCGTAATATCAAACTGCGAATATGTGCTGAGAGCCATAATTTAGCTCCAAAATAAGGTTCAGGCCTCGAAATTGGGATACTTGGGATATTTTGCAAACTGCAGGGAGGTTTGGGACAAATGTGACCAAACACCACTTTCCGTACTTCGCATATGTTGGGTATAAAAAGTCGTAATTTCAAACAGCGAATACATGCAGAGAGCCAGAATTTGGCTCCAAAATATGGCTCAGGCCTCGAAATTGAGATATTTTGAAAACTGCAGGGGAGTTTTTGCAAAATGTGACTCACTGCCGCTTTCAGTATTTGGCATATTTTGGGTATAAAAATTCGTAATTTCAAACTGCGAAAACGTGCATAGAGCCAGAATTTGGCTCCAAAATATGGCTCAGGCCTCGAAAATGGGATGGTTGGGGTATTTTGAAAATTTCAGGGGAGTTTTTGCAAAATGTGAATCACTGCCGCTTTCAGTACTTGGCATATGATGGGTATAAAAAGTCGTAATATCAAACTGCGAATACGTGCAGAGCGCCAGAATTTGTCACCAAAATATGGCTCAGGCCTCGAAATTGGGATATTTGGGATATTTTGAAAACTGCAGGGAGGTTTGGGTCAAATGTGACCAAACGCCGCTTTCAGTACTTGGCACATGTTGGGTATAAAAAGGCGTAATTTCAAACTGCGAATACGTGCAGAGAGCCAGAATTTGGCTCCAAAATGTGGCTCATGCCTCGAAATTGGGATATTTGGGATATTTTGAAAACTGCAGGGGAGTTTGTGCAAAATGTGGAACACTGCCGCTTTCAGTACTTGGCATATGTTGGGTATAAAAAGTCGTAATATCAATCTGCGAATACGTGCAGAGATCTAGAATTTGGCTCCAAAATATTGGTCAGGCCTCGAAATTGGGATATTTGGGATATTTTGAAAACTGCAGGGAGGTTTGGGACATATGTGACCAAACGCCACTTTCAGTACTTGGCATATGTTGGGTATAAAAATTCGTAATTTCAAACTGCGAATACGTGCAGAGAGCCAGAATTTGGCTCCAAAATATGGCTCAGGCCTCGAAATTGGGATGTTTGGGACATTTTGAAAACTGCAGGGGAGATTGGGACAAATGTGACCAAATGCCGCTTTCAGTACTTGGCATATGTTGGGTATAAAAAGTCGTAATTTCAAACGGCGAATACGCGCAGAGAGCCAGAATTTGGCTCCAAAATATGGCTCAGGCCTCGTAATTGGGATGTTTGGGATATTTTGAAAACTGCAGGGGAGTTTGTGAAAACGTGACTCACTGACGCTTTCAGTACTTGGCATATGTTGGGTATAAAAAGTTGTATTTTCAAACTGCGAATACGTGCAAAGAGCCAGAATTTGGCTCCAAATTATGGCTCAGGCCTCGAAATTGGGTTGTTTGGAATATTTTGAAAACTGCAGGGGAGTTTGTGCAAAATGTGACTCAATGCCGCTTTCAGTACTTGGCATATGTTGGGTATTAAAAAGTCGCAATTTCAAACTGCGAATACGTGCAGAGAGCCAGAATTTGGCTCCAAAATATGGCTCAGGCCTCGAAATTGGGATGTTTGGGTTATTTTGAAAACTGCAGGGGAGTTTGGGACAAAATGACCAAACGCCACTTTCAGTACTTTGCATGTGTTGGGTATAAAAAGTCGTAATTTCAAACTGCGAATACGCGCAGAGAGCCAGAATTTGGCTCCAAAATATGGCTAAAGCCTCGAAATTGGGATATTTGGGATATTTTGAAAACTGTAGGGGAGTTTATTCAAAATGTGACTCACTGCCTCTTTCAGTACTTGGCATATGTTGGGTATAGAAATTCGTAATTTTAAACTGCGAATATGTGCAGAGAGCCATAATTTGGCTCCAAAATATGGTTCAGGCCTCGAAATTGGGATGTTTGGGATATTTTGAAAACTGCAGGGGAGTTTGAGCAAAATGTGTCTCACTGCCGCTTTCAGTACTTGGCATATGTTGCGTTTAAAAAGTCGTAATTTTAAATTGAGAATACGTGCAGAGAGCTAGAATTTGGCTCCAAAATATGGCTCAGGCCTCGAAATTGGGATGTTTGGGATATTTTGAAAACTGCAGGGGAGTTTGTGCAAAATGTGACTCACTGCCGCTTTTTAGAACTTGGCATATGTTGGGTATACAAAGTCGTAATATCAAACTGCGAATACGTGCAGAGAACCAGAATTTCACTCCAAAATATGGGTCAGGCTTTGAAATTGGGATGTTTGGGATATTTTGAAAACTGCAGGAGAGTTTTTGCAATATGTGACTCACTGCCGCTTTCAGTACTTGGCATATGTTGGGTATAAAAAGTCGTAATATCAAACAGCGAATACGTGCACAGACCCAGAATTTGGCTCCAAAATATGGCTCATGCCTCGAAATTGGGATACTTGGGATATTTTGCAAACTGCAGGGAGGTTTGGGACAAATGTGACCAACTGCCGCTTTCAGTACTTGGCATATGTTGGGTATAAAAATTCGTAATTTAAAACTGCGAATACGTGCAGAGAGCCAGAATTTGGCTCCAAAATATGGCTCAGGCCTCGAAATTGGTATGTTTGGGATATTTTGAAAACTGCAGGGGAGTTTTTGCAAAATGTGACTCACTGCCGCTTTCAGTACTTGGCATATGTTGGCCATAAAAAGTCGTAATTTCAAACTGCGAATACGTGCATAGAGCCATAATTTGGCTCCAAAATATGGCTCAGGCCTCGAAATTGGGAGGTTTTGGGTATTTTGAAAACTGCAGGGGAGCTTGTGCAAAATGTGACTCACTGCCGCTTTCATTACTTGGCATATGTTGGATATAAAAAGTCGTAATTTCAAACAGCGAATACGCGCAGAGAGCCAGAATTTGGCTCCAAAATATGGCTAAAGCCTCGAAATTGGGATATTTTGAAAACTGTAGGGGAGTTTATGCAAAATGTGACTCACTGCCTCTTTCAGTACTTGGCATATGTTGGGTATAGAAATTCGTAATTTTAAACTGCGAATATGTGCAGAGAGCCAGAATTTGGCTCCAAAATATTGCTCAGGCCTCGAAATTGGGATGTTTGGGATATTTTGAAAACTCCAGGCGGGTTTGTGCAAAATGTGACTCACTGCCGCTTTCAGTACTTGGCATATGTTGGGTATAAAAAGTCGTAATATCAAACTGCGAATATGTGCTGAGAGCCATAATTTGGCTCCAAAATATGGTTCAGGCCTCGAAATTGGGATACTTGGGATATTTTGCAAACTGCAGGGAGGTTTGGGACAAATGTGACCAAACGCCGCTTTCAGTACTTGGCATATGTTGGGTTTAAAAAGTCGTAGTTTCAAACTGCGAATACGTGCAGAGAGCCAGAATTTGGCTCCAAAATATGGCTCAGGCCTCGAAATTGGGATATTTGGGATATTTTGAAAACTGCAGGGGAGTTTGTGCAAAATGTGACTCACTGCCGCTTTCAGTACTTGGCATATGTTGGGTATAAAAAGTTGTAATATCAAACTGCGAATACATGCAGAGAGCCAGAATTTGGCACCAAAATATAGCTCAGGCCTTGAAATTGGGATATTTGGGATATTTTGAAAACTGCAGGGAGGTTTGGGTCAAATGTGACCAAACGCCGCTTTCAGTACTTGGCATATGTTGGGTATAAAGAGTCGTAATTTAAAACTGCGAATACGTGCAGAGAGACAGAATTTGGCGCTAAAAAATGGCTCTGGCCTCGAAATTGGGATATGTGGGATATTTTGAAAACTGCAAGTGAGTTTGTGCAAAATGTGATTCACTGCCGCTTTCAGTACTTGGCATATGTTGGGTATAAAAAGTCGTAATTTCAAACTGCGAATACGTGCATAGAGCCATGATTTGGCTCCAAAATATGGCTCAGGCCTCGAAATTGGGAAGTTTTGGATATTTTGTAAATAGCAGGGAGGTTTGGGACGAATGTGACCAAACGCTGCTTTCAGTACTTGGCATATGTTGGGTATAAAAAGTCGTAATTTCAAACTGCGAATACGTGCAGAGAGACGGAATTTGGCGCTAAAATATGGCTCAGGCCTCGATATTGGGATATTTGGGATATTTTAAAAACTGCAGGGGAGTTTGTGCAAAATGTGACTCACTGCCGCTTTCAGAACTTGGCATATGTTGGGTATAAAAAGTCGTATTTTCAAACTGCGAATACGTGAAGAGAGCCACAATTTGACTCCAAAATATGGCTCAGGCCTCGAAATTTGGAAGTTTGGGATATTTTGTAAACTGCAGGGGGTTTGGGACAAATATGACCAAAAGCCGCTTTCAGTACTTGGCATATGTTGGATATAAAAATTCGTAATTTCAAACTGCGAATACGTGCAGAGAGCCAGAATTTGGCTCCAATATATGGCTCACGCCTCGAAATTGGCATGTTTGGGATTTTTGAAAACTGCAGGGGAGATTGGGACAAATGTGCCCAAACGCCGCTTTCAGTACTTGGCATATGTTCCGTATAAAAAGTCGTAATTTCAAACTGCTTATACGTGCAGAGAGCCAGAATTTGGCTCCAAAATATGGCTCAGGCCTCGAAATTGGGATGTTTGGGTTATTTTGAAAACTACAGGGGAGTTTTTAGCAAAATGTGACTCACTGCCGCTTTCAGTACTTGGCATATGTTGGGTATAAAAAGTCGTAATTTAAAACTGCGAATACGCGCAGAGAACCAGAATTTGGCTCCAAAATATGGCTAAAGCCTCGAAATTGGGATATTTTGATATTTTGAAAACTGTAGGGGAGTTTATGCAAAATGTGACTCACTGTCTCTTTCAGTAATTGGCATATGTTGGGTATAAAATTCGTAATTTTAAACCGCGAATACGTGCAGAGAGCCAGAATTTGGCTCCAAAATATGGCTCAGGCCTCGAAATTGGAATGTTTGGGATATTTTGAAAACTCCTGGCGGGTTTGTGCAAAATGTGACTCACTGCCGCTTTCAGTACTTGGCATATGTTGGGTATAAAAAGTTGTAATATCAAACTGCGAATACGTGCAGAGAGCCATAATTTGGCTCCAAAATATGGATCAGGCCTCGAAATTGGGATACTTGGGATATTTTGCAAACTGCAGGGAGGTTTGGGACAAATGTGACCAAACGCCGCTTTCAGTACTTGGCATATGTTGGGTATAAAAAGTCGTATTTTTAAACTGCGAATACGTGCTGAGAGCCAGAATTTGGCTCCAAAATATGGCTCTGGCCTAGAAATTGGGATATTTTGAAAACTGTAGGGGAGATTGGGACAAATGTGCCCAAACGCCGCTTTCAGTACTTGGCATATGTTGGGTATAAAAAGTCGTAATTTCAAACGGCGAATACGTGCATAGAGCCATGATTTGGCTCCAAAATATGGCTCAGACCTCGAAATTGGGATGTTTGGGATATTTTAAAAAACTGCAGGGGGGTGTGGGACAAATATGACCAAACTCCGGTTTCAGTACTTGGCATATGTTCCGTATAAAAAGTCGTAATATCAAACTGCGAATACGTGCAGAGAGCCAGAAATTGGCTCCAAAATATGGCTCAGGCCTCGAAATTGGGATGTTTGGGATATTATGAAAATTGCAGGGGAGTTTGTTCAAAATGTGACTCACTGCCGGTTTCAGTACTTTGCATATGTTGGGTATAAAAGTCGTAATTTCAAACGGCGAATACGTGCAGAGAACCAGAATTTGGCTCCAAAATATGGCTCAGGCCTCGTAATTGGGATGTTTGGGATATTTTGAAAACTGCAGGGAGATTTGGGACAAATGTGACTAAACGCCGCTTTCAGTACTTGGCATATGTTGAGTATAAAAAGTCGTAATTTCAAACTGCGAATACGTGCAGAGAGCCAGAATTTGGCTCCAAAATATGGCTCAGGCCTCGAAATTGGGATATTTGGGATATTTTGAAAACTGCAGGGGAGTTTGTGCAAAATGTGACTCACTGCCGCTTGCAATACTTGGCATATGTTGGGTATAAAAAGTCGTAATATCAAACTGCGAATACGTGCAGAGAGCCAGAATTTGGCACCAAAATATGGCTCAGGCCTTGAAATTGGGATATTTGGGATATTTTGAAAACTGCAGGGAGGTTTGGGTCAAATGTGACCAAACGCCGCTTTCAGTACTTGGCACATGTTGGGTATAAAAAGGAGCTATTTCAAACTGCGAATACGTGCAGAGAGCAAAAATTTGGCTCCAAAATATGGCTCATGCCTCGAAATTGGGATATTTGGGATATTTTAAAAACTGCAGGGGAGTTTGTGCAAAATGTGACTCACTGCTGCTTTCAGGACTTGGCATATGCTGGGTATAAAAAGCCGTATTTTTAAACTGCGAATACGTGAAGAGAGCCAGAATTTGGCTCCAAAATATGGCTAAGGCCTCGAAATTGGGAAGTTTTTTATATTTTGAAAACTGCAGGGAGGTTTGGGACGAATGTGACCAAACGCCACTTTCAGTACTTGGCATATGTTGGGTATAAAAAGTCGTAATTTCAAACTGCGAATACGTGCAGAGAGACGGAATTTGGCGCTAAAATATGGCTCAGGCTTCGATATTGGGATATTTGGGATATTTTAAAAACTGCAGGGGAGTTTGTGCAAAATGTGACTCACTGCCGCTTTCAAGACTTGGCATATGTTCGGTATAAAAAGTCGTATTTTTAAACTGCGAATACGTGAAGAGAGCCAGAATTTGGCTCCAAAATATGGCTCAGGCCTCGAAATTTGGAAGTTTGGGATATTTTGAAAACTGCAGGGGGGTTTGGGACAAATATGACCAAACGCCGCTTTCAGTACTTGGCATATGTTGGGTATAAAAAAGTAGCAATTTCAAACTGCGAATATGTGCAGAGAGCCAGAATTTGGCTCCAAAATATGGCTCAGGCCTCGAAATTGGGATGTTTGGGATATTTTGAAAACTGCAGGGAGATTTGGGACAAATGTGACCAAACGCCGCTTTCAGTACTTGGCATATGTTGGGTATAAAAAGTCGTAATTTCAAACTGCGAATACGTGCAGAGAGCCAGAATTTGGCACCAAAATATGGCTCAGGCCTCGAAATTGGGATATTTGGGATATTTTGAAAACTGCAGGGGAGTTTGTGCAAAATGTGACTCACTGCCGCTTTCAATACTTGGCATATGTTGGGTATAAAAAGTCGTAATATCAAACTGCGAATACGTGCAGAGAGCCAGAATTTGGCACCAAAATATGGCTCAGGCCTTGAAATTGGGATATTTGGGATATTTTGAAAACTGCAGGGAGGTTTGGGTCAAATGTAACCAAACGCCGCTTTCAGTACTTGGCACATGTTGGGTATAAAAAGGAGCTATTTCAAACTGCGAATACGTGCAGAGAGCAAAAATTTGGCTCCAAAATATGGCTCATGCCTCGAAATTGGGATATTTGGGATATTTTGAAAACTGCAGGGGAGTTTGTGCAAAATGTGAACACTGCTGCTTTCAGGACTTGGCATATGCTGGGTATAAAAAGTCGTATTTTCAAACTGCGAATACGTAAAGAGAGCCAGAATTTGGCTCCAAAATATGGCTCAGGCCTCGAAATTGGGAAGTTTTGGATATTTTGAAAACTGCAGGGGAGATTGGGACAAATGTGCCCAAACGCCGCTTTCAGTACTTGGCATATGTTGGGTATAAAAAGTCGTAATTTCAAACGGCGAATACGTGCAGAGAGCCAGAATTTGGCTCCAAAATATGGCTCAGGCCTCGTAATTGGGATGTTTGGGATATTTTGAAAACTGCAGGGGAGTTTGTGAAAATGTGACTCACTGCCGCTTTCAGTACTTGGCATATGTTGGGTATAAAAAGTCGTAATTTCAAACTGCGAATACGTGCAGAGAGACAGAATTTGGCACTAAAAAATGGCTCATTCCTCGAAATTGGGATATTTGGGATATTTTGAAAACTGCAGGTGAGTTTGTGCAAAATGTGATTCACTGCCGCTTTCAGTACTTGGCTTATGTTGGGTATAAAAAGTCGTAATTTCAAACTGCGAATACGTGCATAGAGCCATGATTTGGCTCCAAAATATGGCTCAGGCCTCAAAATTGGGATGTTTGGGATATTTTAAAAAACTGCAGGGGGGTGTGGGACAAATATGACCAAACTCCGGTTTCAGTACTTTGCATATGTTCCGTATAAAAAGTTGTAATTTCAAACTGCGAATACGTGCAGAGAGCCAGAATTTGGCTCCAAAATATGGCTCAGGCCTCGAAATTGGGATGTTTGGGATATTTTGAAAACTACAGGGGAGTTTTTAGCAAAATGTGACTCACTGCCGCTTTCAGTACTTGGCATATGTTGGGTATAAAAATTCGTAATTTCAAACTGCGAATACGTGCATAGAGCCAGAATTTGGCTCCAAAATATGGCTCAGGCCTCGAAATTGGGATGTTTTGTATATTTTGAAAACTGCAGGGAGGTTTGGGACGAATGTGACCAAACGCCACTTTCAGTACTTGGCATATGTTGGGTATAAAAAGTCGTAATTTCAAACTGCGAATACGTGCAGAGAGACGGAATTTGGCGCTAAAATATGGCTCAGGCTTCGATATTGGGATATTTGGGATATTTTAAAAACTGCAGGGGAGTTTGTGCAAAATGTGACTCACTGCCGCTTTCAAGACTTGGCATATGTTCGGTATAAAAAGTCGTATTTTTAAACTGCGAATACGTGAAGAGAGCCAGAATTTGGCTCCAAAATATGGCTCAGGCCTCGAAATTTGGAAGTTTGGGATATTTTGAAAACTGCAGGGGGGTTTGGGACAAATATGACCAAACGCCGCTTTCAGTACTTGGCATATGTTGGGTATAAAAAAGTAGCAATTTCAAACTGCGAATATGTGCAGAGAGCCAGAATTTGGCTCCAAAATATGGCTCAGGCCTCGAAATTGGGATGTTTGGGATATTTTGAAAACTGCAGGGAGATTTGGGACAAATGTGACCAAACGCCGCTTTCAGTACTTGGCATATGTTGGGTATAAAAAGTCGTAATTTCAAACTGCGAATACGTGCAGAGAGCCAGAATTTGGCACCAAAATATGGCTCAGGCCTCGAAATTGGGATATTTGGGATATTTTGAAAACTGCAGGGGAGTTTGTGCAAAATGTGACTCACTGCCGCTTTCAATACTTGGCATATGTTGGGTATAAAAAGTCGTAATATCAAACTGCGAATACGTGCAGAGAGCCAGAATTTGGCACCAAAATATGGCTCAGGCCTTGAAATTGGGATATTTGGGATATTTTGAAAACTGCAGGGAGGTTTGGGTCAAATGTAACCAAACGCCGCTTTCAGTACTTGGCACATGTTGGGTATAAAAAGGAGCTATTTCAAACTGCGAATACGTGCAGAGAGCAAAAATTTGGCTCCAAAATATGGCTCATGCCTCGAAATTGGGATATTTGGGATATTTTGAAAACTGCAGGGGAGTTTGTGCAAAATGTGAACACTGCTGCTTTCAGGACTTGGCATATGCTGGGTATAAAAAGTCGTATTTTCAAACTGCGAATACGTAAAGAGAGCCAGAATTTGGCTCCAAAATATGGCTCAGGCCTCGAAATTGAGAAGTTTTGGATATTTTGAAAACTGCAGGGGAGATTGGGACAAATGTGCCCAAACGCCGCTTTCAGTACTTGGCATATGTTGGGTATAAAAAGTCGTAATTTCAAACTGCGAATACGTGCAGAGAGCCAGAATTTGGCACCAAAATATGGCTCAGGCCTCGAAATTGGGATATTTGGGATATTTTGAAAACTGCAGGGGAGTTTGTGCAAAATGTGACTCACTGCCGCTTTCAATACTTGGCATATGTTGGGTATAAAAAGTCGTAATATCAAACTGCGAATACGTGCAGAGAGCCAGAATTTGGCACCAAAATATGGCTCAGGCCTTGAAATTGGGATATTTGGGATATTTTGAAAACTGCAGGGAGGTTTGGGTCAAATGTAACCAAACGCCGCTTTCAGTACTTGGCACATGTTGGGTATAAAAAGGAGCTATTTCAAACTGCGAATACGTGCAGAGAGCAAAAATTTGGCTCCAAAATATGGCTCATGCCTCGAAATTGGGATATTTGGGATATTTTGAAAACTGCAGGGGAGTTTGTGCAAAATGTGAACACTGCTGCTTTCAGGACTTGGCATATGCTGGGTATAAAAAGTCGTATTTTCAAACTGCGAATACGTAAAGAGAGCCAGAATTTGGCTCCAAAATATGGCTCAGGCCTCGAAATTGGGAAGTTTTGGATATTTTGAAAACTGCAGGGGAGATTGGGACAAATGTGCCCAAACGCCGCTTTCAGTACTTGGCATATGTTGGGTATAAAAAGTCGTAATTTCAAACGGCGAATACGTGCAGAGAGCCAGAATTTGGCTCCAAAATATGGCTCAGGCCTCGTAATTGGGATGTTTGGGATATTTTGAAAACTGCAGGGGAGTTTGTGAAAATGTGACTCACTGCCGCTTTCAGTACTTGGCATATGTTGGGTATAAAAAGTCGTAATTTCAAACTGCGAATACGTGCAGAGAGACAGAATTTGGCACTAAAAAATGGCTCATTCCTCGAAATTGGGATATTTGGGATATTTTGAAAACTGCAGGTGAGTTTGTGCAAAATGTGATTCACTGCCGCTTTCAGTACTTGGCTTATGTTGGGTATAAAAAGTCGTAATTTCAAACTGCGAATACGTGCATAGAGCCATGATTTGGCTCCAAAATATGGCTCAGGCCTCAAAATTGGGATGTTTGGGATATTTTAAAAAACTGCAGGGGGGTGTGGGACAAATATGACCAAACTCCGGTTTCAGTACTTTGCATATGTTCCGTATAAAAAGTTGTAATTTCAAACTGCAAATACGTGCAGAGAGCCAGAATTTGGCTCCAAAATATGGCTCAGGCCTCGAAATTGGGATGTTTGGGATATTTTGAAAACTACAGGGGAGTTTTTAGCAAAATGTGACTCACTGCCGCTTTCAGTACTTGGCATATGTTGGGTATAAAAATTCGTAATTTCAAACTGCGAATACGTGCATAGAGCCAGAATTTGGCTCCAAAATATGGCTCAGGCCTCGAAATTGGGATGTTTTGTATATTTTGAAAACTGCAGGGAGGTTTGGGACGAATGTGACCAAACGCCACTTTCAGTACTTGGCATATGTTGGGTATAAAAAGTCGTAATTTCAAACTGCGAATACGTGCAGAGAGACGGAATTTGGCGCTAAAATATGGCTCAGGCTTCGATATTGGGATATTTGGGATATTTTAAAAACTGCAGGGGAGTTTGTGCAAAATGTGACTCACTGCCGCTTTCAAGACTTGGCATATGTTCGGTATAAAAAGTCGTATTTTTAAACTGCGAATACGTGAAGAGAGCCAGAATTTGGCTCCAAAATATGGCTCAGGCCTCGAAATTTGGAAGTTTGGGATATTTTGAAAACTGCAGGGGGGTTTGGGACAAATATGACCAAACGCCGCTTTCAGTACTTGGCATATGTTGGGTATAAAAAAGTAGCAATTTCAAACTGCGAATACGTGCAGAGAGCCAGAATTTGGCACCAAAATATGGCTCAGGCCTCGAAATTGGGATATTTGGGATATTTTGAAAACTGCAGGGGAGTTTGTGCAAAATGTGACTCACTGCCGCTTTCAATACTTGGCATATGTTGGGTATAAAAAGTCGTAATATCAAACTGCGAATACGTGCAGAGAGCCAGAATTTGGCACCAAAATATGGCTCAGGCCTTGAAATTGGGATATTTGGGATATTTTGAAAACTGCAGGGAGGTTTGGGTCAAATGTAACCAAACGCCGCTTTCAGTACTTGGCACATGTTGGGTATAAAAAGGAGCTATTTCAAACTGCGAATACGTGCAGAGAGCAAAAATTTGGCTCCAAAATATGGCTCATGCCTCGAAATTGGGATATTTGGGATATTTTGAAAACTGCAGGGGAGTTTGTGCAAAATGTGAACACTGCTGCTTTCAGGACTTGGCATATGCTGGGTATAAAAAGTCGTATTTTCAAACTGCGAATACGTAAAGAGAGCCAGAATTTGGCTCCAAAATATGGCTCAGGCCTCGAAATTGGGAAGTTTTGGATATTTTGAAAACTGCAGGGGAGATTGGGACAAATGTGCCCAAACGCCGCTTTCAGTACTTGGCATATGTTGGGTATAAAAAGTCGTAATTTCAAACGGCGAATACGTGCAGAGAGCCAGAATTTGGCTCCAAAATATGGCTCAGGCCTCGTAATTGGGATGTTTGGGATATTTTGAAAACTGCAGGGAAGTTTGTGAAAATGTGACTCACTGCCGCTTTCAGTACTTGGCATATGTTGGGTATAAAAAGTCGTAATTTCAAACTGCGAATACGTGCAGAGAGACAGAATTTGGCACTAAAAAATGGCTCATTCCTCGAAATTGGGATATTTGGGATATTTTGAAAACTGCAGGTGAGTTTGTGCAAAATGTGATTCACTGCCGCTTTCAGTACTTGGCTTATGTTGGGTATAAAAAGTCGTAATTTCAAACTGCGAATACGTGCATAGAGCCATGATTTGGCTCCAAAATATGGCTCAGGCCTCAAAATTGGGATGTTTGGGATATTTTAAAAAACTGCAGGGGGGTGTGGGACAAATATGACCAAACTCCGGTTTCAGTACTTTGCATATGTTCCGTATAAAAAGTTGTAATTTCAAACTGCAAATACGTGCAGAGAGCCAGAATTTGGCTCCAAAATATGGCTCAGGCCTCGAAATTGGGATGTTTGGGATATTTTGAAAACTACAGGGGAGTTTTTAGCAAAATGTGACTCACTGCCGCTTTCAGTACTTGGCATATGTTCGGTATAAAAAGTCGTATTTTTAAACTGCGAATACGTGAAGAGAGCCAGAATTTGGCTCCAAAATATGGCTCAGGCCTCGAAATTTGGAAGTTTGGGATATTTTGAAAACTGCAGGGGAGATTGGGACAAATGTGCCCAAACGCCGCTTTCAGTACTTGGCATATGTTGGGTATAAAAAAGTAGCAATTTCAAACTGCGAATACGTGCAGAGAGCCAGAATTTGGCACCAAAATATGGCTCAGGCCTCGAAATTGGGATATTTGGGATATTTTGAAAACTGCAGGGGAGTTTGTGCAAAATGTGACTCACTGCCGCTTTCAATACTTGGCATATGTTGGGTATAAAAAGTCGTAATATCAAACTGCGAATACGTGCAGAGAGCCAGAATTTGGCACCAAAATATGGCTCAGGCCTTGAAATTGGGATATTTGGGATATTTTGAAAACTGCAGGGAGGTTTGGGTCAAATGTAACCAAACGCCGCTTTCAGTACTTGGCACATGTTGGGTATAAAAAGGAGCTATTTCAAACTGCGAATACGTGCAGAGAGCAAAAATTTGGCTCCAAAATATGGCTCATGCCTCGAAATTGGGATATTTGGGATATTTTGAAAACTGCAGGGGAGTTTGTGCAAAATGTGAACACTGCTGCTTTCAGGACTTGGCATATGCTGGGTATAAAAAGTCGTATTTTCAAACTGCGAATACGTAAAGAGAGCCAGAATTTGGCTCCAAAATATGGCTCAGGCCTCGAAATTGGGAAGTTTTGGATATTTTGAAAACTGCAGGGGAGATTGGGACAAATGTGCCCAAACGCCGCTTTCAGTACTTGGCATATGTTGGGTATAAAAAGTCGTAATTTCAAACGGCGAATACGTGCAGAGAGCCAGAATTTGGCTCCAAAATATGGCTCAGGCCTCGTAATTGGGATGTTTGGGATATTTTGAAAACTGCAGGGGAGTTTGTGAAAATGTGACTCACTGCCGCTTTCAGTACTTGGCATATGTTGGGTATAAAAAGTCGTAATTTCAAACTGCGAATACGTGCAGAGAGACAGAATTTGGCACTAAAAAATGGCTCATTCCTCGAAATTGGGATATTTGGGATATTTTGAAAACTGCAGGTGAGTTTGTGCAAAATGTGATTCACTGCCGCTTTCAGTACTTGGCTTATGTTGGGTATAAAAAGTCGTAATTTCAAACTGCGAATACGTGCATAGAGCCATGATTTGGCTCCAAAATATGGCTCAGGCCTCAAAATTGGGATGTTTGGGATATTTTAAAAAACTGCAGGGGGGTGTGGGACAAATATGACCAAACTCCGGTTTCAGTACTTTGCATATGTTCCGTATAAAAAGTTGTAATTTCAAACTGCAAATACGTGCAGAGAGCCAGAATTTGGCTCCAAAATATGGCTCAGGCCTCGAAATTGGGATGTTTGGGATATTTTGAAAACTACAGGGGAGTTTTTAGCAAAATGTGACTCACTGCCGCTTTCAGTACTTGGCATATGTTCGGTATAAAAAGTCGTATTTTTAAACTGCGAATACGTGAAGAGAGCCAGAATTTGGCTCCAAAATATGGCTCAGGCCTCGAAATTTGGAAGTTTGGGATATTTTGAAAACTGCAGGGGAGATTGGGACAAATGTGCCCAAACGCCGCTTTCAGTACTTGGCATATGTTGGGTATAAAAAAGTAGCAATTTCAAACTGCGAATACGTGCAGAGAGCCAGAATTTGGCACCAAAATATGGCTCAGGCCTCGAAATTGGGATATTTGGGATATTTTGAAAACTGCAGGGGAGTTTGTGCAAAATGTGACTCACTGCCGCTTTCAATACTTGGCATATGTTGGGTATAAAAAGTCGTAATATCAAACTGCGAATACGTGCAGAGAGCCAGAATTTGGCACCAAAATATGGCTCAGGCCTTGAAATTGGGATATTTGGGATATTTTGAAAACTGCAGGGAGGTTTGGGTCAAATGTAACCAAACGCCGCTTTCAGTACTTGGCACATGTTGGGTATAAAAAGGAGCTATTTCAAACTGCGAATACGTGCAGAGAGCAAAAATTTGGCTCCAAAATATGGCTCATGCCTCGAAATTGGGATATTTGGGATATTTTGAAAACTGCAGGGGAGTTTGTGCAAAATGTGAACACTGCTGCTTTCAGGACTTGGCATATGCTGGGTATAAAAAGTCGTATTTTCAAACTGCGAATACGTAAAGAGAGCCAGAATTTGGCTCCAAAATATGGCTCAGGCCTCGAAATTGGGAAGTTTTGGATATTTTGAAAACTGCAGGGGAGATTGGGACAAATGTGCCCAAACGCCGCTTTCAGTACTTGGCATATGTTGGGTATAAAAAGTCGTAATTTCAAACGGCGAATACGTGCAGAGAGCCAGAATTTGGCTCCAAAATATGGCTCAGGCCTCGTAATTGGGATGTTTGGGATATTTTGAAAACTGCAGGGGAGTTTGTGAAAATGTGACTCACTGCCGCTTTCAGTACTTGGCATATGTTGGGTATAAAAAGTCGTAATTTCAAACTGCGAATACGTGCAGAGAGACAGAATTTGGCACTAAAAAATGGCTCATTCCTCGAAATTGGGATATTTGGGATATTTTGAAAACTGCAGGTGAGTTTGTGCAAAATGTGATTCACTGCCGCTTTCAGTACTTGGCTTATGTTGGGTATAAAAAGTCGTAATTTCAAACTGCGAATACGTGCATAGAGCCATGATTTGGCTCCAAAATATGGCTCAGGCCTCAAAATTGGGATGTTTGGGATATTTTAAAAAACTGCAGGGGGGTGTGGGACAAATATGACCAAACTCCGGTTTCAGTACTTTGCATATGTTCCGTATAAAAAGTTGTAATTTCAAACTGCAAATACGTGCAGAGAGCCAGAATTTGGCTCCAAAATATGGCTCAGGCCTCGAAATTGGGATGTTTGGGATATTTTGAAAACTACAGGGGAGTTTTTAGCAAAATGTGACTCACTGCCGCTTTCAGTACTTGGCATATGTTGGGTATAAAAATTCGTAATTTCAAACTGCGAATACGTGCATAGAGCCAGAATTTGGCTCCAAAATATGGCTCAGGCCTCGAAATTGGGATGTTTTGTATATTTTGAAAACTGCAGGGAGGTTTGGGACGAATGTGACCAAACGCCACTTTCAGTACTTGGCATATGTTGGGAATAAAAAGTCGTAATTTCAAACTGCGAATACGTGCAGAGAGACGGAATTTGGCGCTAAAATATGGCTCAGGCTTCGATATTGGGATATTTGGGATATTTTAAAAACTGCAGGGGAGTTTGTGCAAAATGTGACTCACTGCCGCTTTCAAGACTTGGCATATGTTCGGTATAAAAAGTCGTATTTTTAAACTGCGAATACGTGAAGAGAGCCAGAATTTGGCTCCAAAATATGGCTCAGGCCTCGAAATTTGGAAGTTTGGGATATTTTGAAAACTGCAGGGGGGTTTGGGACAAATATGACCAAACGCCGCTTTCAGTACTTGGCATATGTTGGGTATAAAAAAGTAGCAATTTCAAACTGCGAATATGTGCAGAGAGCCAGAATTTGGCTCCAAAATATGGCTCAGGCCTCGAAATTGGGATGTTTGGGATATTTTGAAAACTGCAGGGAGATTTGGGACAAATGTGACCAAACGCCGCTTTCAGTACTTGGCATATGTTGGGTATAAAAAGTCGTAATTTCAAACTGCGAATACGTGCAGAGAGCCAGAATTTGGCACCAAAATATGGCTCAGGCCTCGAAATTGGGATATTTGGGATATTTTGAAAACTGCAGGGGAGTTTGTGCAAAATGTGACTCACTGCCGCTTTCAATACTTGGCATATGTTGGGTATAAAAAGTCGTAATATCAAACTGCGAATACGTGCAGAGAGCCAGAATTTGGCACCAAAATATGGCTCAGGCCTTGAAATTGGGATATTTGGGATATTTTGAAAACTGCAGGGAGGTTTGGGTCAAATGTAACCAAACGCCGCTTTCAGTACTTGGCACATGTTGGGTATAAAAAGGAGCTATTTCAAACTGCGAATACGTGCAGAGAGCAAAAATTTGGCTCCAAAATATGGCTCATGCCTCGAAATTGGGATATTTGGGATATTTTGAAAACTGCAGGGGAGTTTGTGCAAAATGTGAACACTGCTGCTTTCAGGACTTGGCATATGCTGGGTATAAAAAGTCGTATTTTCAAACTGCGAATACGTAAAGAGAGCCAGAATTTGGCTCCAAAATATGGCTCAGGCCTCGAAATTGGGAAGTTTTGGATATTTTGAAAACTGCTGGGGAGATTGGGACAAATGTGCCCAAACGCCGCTTTCAGTACTTGGCATATGTTGGGTATAAAAAGTCGTAATTTCAAACGGCGAATACGTGCAGAGAGCCAGAATTTGGCTCCAAAATATGGCTCAGGCCTCGTAATTGGGATGTTTGGGATATTTTGAAAACTGCAGGGGAGTTTGTGAAAATGTGACTCACTGCCGCTTTCAGTACTTGGCATATGTTGGGTATAAAAAGTCGTAATTTCAAACTGCGAATACGTGCAGAGAGACAGAATTTGGCACTAAAAAATGGCTCATTCCTCGAAATTGGGATATTTGGGATATTTTGAAAACTGCAGGTGAGTTTGTGCAAAATGTGATTCACTGCCGCTTTCAGTACTTGGCTTATGTTGGGTATAAAAAGTCGTAATTTCAAACTGCGAATACGTGCATAGAGCCATGATTTGGCTCCAAAATATGGCTCAGGCCTCAAAATTGGGATGTTTGGGATATTTTAAAAAACTGCAGGGGGGTGTGGGACAAATATGACCAAACTCCGGTTTCAGTACTTTGCATATGTTCCGTATAAAAAGTTGTAATTTCAAACTGCGAATACGTGCAGAGAGCCAGAATTTGGCTCCAAAATATGGCTCAGGCCTCGAAATTGGGATGTTTGGGATATTTTGAAAACTACAGGGGAGTTTTTAGCAAAATGTGACTCACTGCCGCTTTCAGTACTTGGCATATGTTGGGTATAAAAATTCGTAATTTCAAACTGCGAATACGTGCATAGAGCCAGAATTTGGCTCCAAAATATGGCTCAGGCCTCGAAATTGGGATGTTTTGGGTATTTTGAAAACTGCAGGGGAGTTTGTGCAAAATGTGACTCACTGCCGCTTTCATTACTTGGCATATGTTGGGTATAAAAAGTCGTAATTTAAAACTGCGAATACGCGCAGAGAACCAGAATTTGGCTCCGAAATATGGCTAAAGCCTCGAAATTGGAATGTTTGGGATATTTCGAAAACTCCAGGCGGGTTTGTGCAAAATGTGACTCACTGCCGCTTTCAGTACTTGGCATATGTTGGGTATAAAAAGTCGTAATATGAAACTGCGAATACGTGCAGAGAGCCATAATTTGGCTCCAAAATATGGATCAGGCCTCGAAATTGGGATACTTGGGATATTTTGCAAACTGCAGGGAGGTTTGGGACAAATGTGACCAAACGCCGCTTTCAGTACTTGGCATATGTTGGATATAAAAAGTCGTAATTTTAAACTGCGAATACGTGCTGAGAACTAGAATTTGGCTCCAAAATATGGCTCTGGCCTCGAAATTGGGATATTTTGAAAACTGTAGGGGAGATTGGGACAAATGTGCCCAAACGCCGCTTTCAGTACTTGGCATATGTTGGGTATAAAAAGTCGTAATTTCAAACCGCGAATACGTGCATAGAGCAATGATTTGGCTCCAAAATATGGCTCAGACCTCGAAATTGGGATGTTTGGGATATTTTAAAAAAAACTGCAGGGGGGTGTGGGACAAATATGACCAAACTCCGGTTTCAGTACTTGGCATATGTTCCGTATAAAAAGTCGTAATATCAAACTGCGAATACGTGCAGAGAGCCAGAAATTGGCTTAAAAATATTGCTCAGGCCTCGAAATTGGGATGTTTGGGATATTTTGAAAATTGCAGGGGAGTTTGTGAAAATGTGACTCACTGCCGCTTTCAGTACTTGGCATATGTTGGGTATAAAAAGTCGTATTTTCAAACTGCGAATACGTGCAGAGAGCCAGAATTTGGCTCCAAAATATGGCTCAGGCCTCGTAATTGGGATGTTTGGGATATTTTGAAAACTGCAGAGGAGTTTGTGAAAATGTGACTCACTGCCGCTTTCAGTACTTGGCATATGTTGGGTATAAAAAGTCGTATTTTCAAACTGCGAATACGTGCAAAGAGCCAGAATTTGGTTCCAAAATATGGCTCAGGCCTCGAAATTCGGAAGTTTGGGATATTTTGAAAACTGCAGGGGGGTTTGGGACAAATATGACCAAACGCCGCTTTCAGTACTTGGCATATGTTGGGTATAAAAAAGTCGCAATTTCATACTGCGAATACGTGCAGAGAGCCAGAATTTGGCTCCAAAATATGGCTCAGGCCTCGAAATTAGGATATTTGGGATATTTTGAAAACTGCAGGGGAGTTTGTGCAAAATGTGACTCACTTCCGCTTTCAATACTCGGCATATGTTGGGTATAAAAAGTCGTAATATCAAACTGCGAATACGTGCAGAGAGCCAGAATTTGGCACCAAAATATGGCTCAGGCCTTGAAATTGGGATATTTGGGATATTTTGAAAACTGCAGGGAGGTTTGGGTCAAATGTGACCAAACGCCGCTTTCAGTACTTGGCACATGTTGGGTATAAAAAGGAGCAATTTCAAACTGCGAATACGTGCAGAGAGCAAAAATTTGGCTCCAAAATATGGCTCATGCCTCGAAATTGAGATATTTGGGATATTTTGAAAACTGCAGGGGAGTTTGTGCAAAATGTGACTCACTGCTGCTTTCAGGACTTCGCATATGCTGGGTATAAAAAGTCGTATTTTCAAACTGCGAATACGTGAAGAGAGCCAGAATTTGGCTCCAAAATATGGCTCAGGCCTCGAAATTGGGAAGTTTTTTATATTTTGAAAACTGCAGGGAGGTTTGGGTTGAATGTGACCAAACACCGCTTTCAGTACTTGGCATATGTTGGGTATAAAAAGTCGTAATTTCAAACTGCGAATACGTGCAGAGAGACGGAATTTGGCGCTAAAATATGGCTCAGGCCTCGATATTGGGATATTTGGGATATTTAAAAAACTGCAGGGGAGTTTGTGCAAAATGTGACTCACTGCTGCTTTCAGGACTTGGCATATGCTGGGTATAAAAAGTCGTATTTTCAAACTACGAATACGTGAAGAGAGCCAGAATTTGGCTCCAAAATATGGCTCAGGCCTCGAAATTTGGAAGTTTGGGATATTTTGTAAACTGCAGGGGGTTTGGGACAAATATGACCAAACGCCGCTTTCAGTACTTGGCATATGTTGGATATAAAAATTCGTAATTTCCAACTGCGAATACGTGCAGAGAGCCAGAATTTGGCTCCAAAATATGGCTCAGGCCTCGTAATTGGGATGTTTGGGATATTTTAAAAAACGGCAGGGGGGTGTGGGACAAATATGACCAAACTCAGGTTTCAGTACTTGGCATATGTTCCATATAAAAAGTCGTAATTTCAAACTGCGAATACGTGCAGAGAGCCAGAAATTGACTCAAAAATATTGCTCTGGCCTCGAAATTGGGATGTTTGGGATATTTTGAAAATTGCTGGGGAGTTTGTTCAAAATGTGACTCACTGCCGGTTTCAGTACTTGGCATATGTTGGGTATAAAAGTCGTAATTTCAAACTGTGAGTACGTGCAGAGAGCCAGAATTTGGCTCCAAAATATGGCTCAGGCCTCGAAATTGGGATGTTTGGGGTATTTTTAAAACTGCAGAGGAGATTGGGACAAATGTGACTAAACGCCGCTTTCAGTACTTGGCATATGTTGGGTATAAAAAAGCGTAATTTCAAACTGCGAATACGTGCAGAGAGCCAGAATTTGGCTCCAAAATATGGCTCAGGCCTCGTAATTGGGATGTTTGGGATATTTTGAAAACTGCAGGGGAGTTTGTGAAAATGTGACTCACTGCCGCTTTCAGTACTTGGCATATGTTGGGTATAAAAAGTCGTATTTTCAAACTGCGAATACGTGCAAAGAGCCAGAATTTGGTTCCAAAATATGGCTCAGGCCTCGAAATTCGGAAGTTTGGGATATTTTGAAAACTGCAGGGGGGTTTGGGACAAATATGACCAAACGCCGCTTACAGTACTTGGCATATGTTGGGTATAAAAAAGTCGCAATTTCAAACTGCGAATACGTGCAGAGAGCCAGAATTTGGCTCCAAAATATGGCTCAGGCCTCGAAATTGGGATGTTTGGGATATTTTGAAAACTGCAGGGAGATTTGGGACAAAAGTGACCATACGCCGCTTTCAGTACTTGGCATATGTTGAGTATAAAAAGTCGTAATTTCAAACTGCGAATACGTGCAGAGAGCCAGAATTTGGCACCAAAATATGGCTCAGGCCTTTGAAATTGGGATATTTGGGATATTTTGAAAACTGCAGGGAGGTTTGGGTCAAATGTGACCAAACGCTGCTTTCAGTACTTGGCACATGTTGGGTATAAAAAGGAGCAATTTCAAACTGCGAATACGTGCAGAGAGCAAAAATTTGGCTCCAAAATATGGCTCATGCCTCGAAATTGAGATATTTGGGATATTTTGAAAACTGCAGGGGAGTTTGTGCAAAATGTGACTCACTGCTGCTTTCAGGACTTCGCATATGCTGGGTATAAAAAGTCGTATTTTCAAACTGCGAATACGTGAAGAGAGCCAGAATTTGGCTCCAAAATATGGCTCAGGCCTCGAAATTGGGAAGTTTTTTATATTTTGAAAACTGCAGGGAGGTTTGGGTTGAATGTGACCAAACACCGCTTTCAGTACTTGGCATATGTTGGGTATAAAAAAGTCGTAATTCCAAGCTGCGAATACGTGCAGAGAGCCAGAATTTGGCACCAAAATATG
The DNA here is from genome assembly GCF_040958095.1 of Procambarus clarkii. Classification (NCBI taxonomy): domain Eukaryota; kingdom Metazoa; phylum Arthropoda; class Malacostraca; order Decapoda; family Cambaridae; genus Procambarus; species Procambarus clarkii. The sequence continues at coordinate 2,877,268 of NC_091222.1, forward strand.
GCTCAGGCCTCAAAATTGGGATATTTGGGATATTTTGAAAACTGCAGGGGACTTTGTGCAAAATGTGACTCACTGCCGCTTTCAGTAGTTGGCATATGTTGGGTATAAAAAGTCGTATTTTCAAACTACGAATACGTGCAAAGAGCCAGAATTTGGCTCGAAAATATGGCTCAGGCCTCGAAATTGGGATGTTTGGGATATTTTTAAAACTGCAGGGGATTTTGTGCAAAATGTGACTTACTGCCACTTTCAGTAGTTGGCATATGTTGGGTATGAAATCGTAATTTCAAATTGCAAATACGTGCAGAGAGCCAGAATTTGGCTCCAAAATATGGCTCAGGCCTCGAAATGCCACGTTCAGTATAAAAAAGACGTAATTTCAAACTGCGAATACGTGCAGAGAGCCAGAATTTGGCTCCAAAATATGGCCCAGGCCACGAAATTGGGATGTTTGGGATATTTTGAAAACTGAAGGGAGGATTGAGACAAATGTGACCAAACGCTGCTTTCAGTACTTGGCATATGTTGGGTATAAAAAGGTCGTAATTTCAAACTGCGAATACGTGCAGATAGCCAGAATTTGGCTGCAAAATATGGCTTAGGCCTCGAAATTGGGATATTTGGGATATTTTGAAAACTGCTGGGAAGTTTGTACAAAATGTGACTCACTGCCGCTTTCAGTACTTGGCATATATTGGTTATAAAAAAGTCGTAATTTCAAACTGCGAATACGTGCAGAGAGCCAGAATTTGGCTCTAAAATATGGCTCAGGCACCGAAATTGGCATATTTGGGATATTTTGAAAACTGCAGGGGAGTTTGTGCAAAATGTGACTTACTGCCGATTTCAGTACTTGGCATATGTTGGGTATAAAAATTCGTAATATCAAACAGCGAATACGTGCAGGGAGCCAGAATTTGGCTCCAAATATGGCTCAGGCCTCGAAATTGGAATATTCGGGATATTTTGAAAACTGGAAGGGAGTTTGGTACAAATATGACTAACCGCCGCTTTCAGTACTTGGCATATGTTGGGGATAAAAACTCGTAATTTCAAACTGCGAATACGTGCAGAGAACCAGAATTTGGCTCCAAAAAATGGCTCAGGCCTCGAAATTGGGATATTTGGAATATTTTGAAAACTGCAGGAGAGTTTGTGCAAAATGTGACTCACTGCTGCTTTCAGTACTTGGCATATGTTGGGTATAAAAAGTCGTAATTTCAAACTGCGTATACGTGCAGAGAGCCTGAATTTGGCTCCAAAATACGGCTCAGGCCTCGAAATGCCACTTTCAGTATAAAAAAGACGTAATTTCAAACTGCGAATACGTGCAGAGAGCCAGAATTTGGCTCCAAAATATAGTTCAGGCCACAAAATTGGGATGTTTGGGATATTTTGAAAACTGCATGGAGGATTGAGACAAATGTGACCAAACGCCGGTTTCAGTACTTGGCATATGTTGGGAATAAAAAGTCGTAATTTCAAACTGCGAATACGTGCAGAGAGCCAGAATTTCGCTCCAAAATATGGCTCAGGCCTCGAAATTGGGATGTTTGGGATATTTTGAAAACTGCAGGGGGGTTTTGGACAAATGTGACCAAACGCCGCTTTCAGTACTTCGCATATGTTTGGTATAAAAATGTCAAAATTTCAAACAGCGAATACGTGCAGAGAGCCAGAATTTGGCTCCAAAATATGGCTCAGGCCTCGAAATTGGGATGATTGGGATATTTTCAAAACTGCAGGGGAGTTTGTGCAAAATGTGACTCACTGCCGCTTTCATTACTTGGCATATGTTGGGTATAAAAAGTCGTAATATCACACTGCGAATACGTGCAAAGAGCCAGAATTTGGCTCCAAAATATGGCTCAGGCCTCGAAATTGGGATGTTTGGGATATTTTGAAAACTGCAGGGAGGTTTGGGACAATTGTGACCAAACGCTGCTTTCAGTTCTTGGCATATGTTGGATATAAAAAGTCGTAATTTCAAACTGCGAATACGCGCAGAGATCCAGAGTTTGGCTCCAAAATATTGCTCAGGCCTCGAAATTGGGATATTTGGGATATTTTGAAAACTGCAGGGAGTTTGTGCAAAATGTGACTCACTGCCGCTTTTAGTACTTGGCATATGTTGGGTATAAAAAGTCGTAATATCAAACTGCGAATACGTGCAGAGAGCCATAATTTGGCTCCAAAGTAAGGCTCAGGCCTCGAAATTGGGATACTTGGGATATTTTGCAAACTGCAGGGAGGTTTGGGACACATTTGACCAAACGCCGCTTTCAGTACTTGGCATATGTTGGGAATAAAAAGTTGAAATTTCAAAATGCGAATAAGTTCATAGAGCCAGAATTTGGCTGCAAAATATGGCTCAGGCCTCGAAATTGGGATGTTTCGTATATTTTGAAAACTGCAGGGAGGTTTGGGACAAATTTGACTAAACGCCGCTTTCAGTACTTGGCATATGTTGGGTATAAAAAGTCGTAATTTCAACTGCGAATACGTGCAGAAAGCCAGAATTTGCCTCCAAAATATGGCTCAGGCCTCGAAATTGGGATGTTTGGGATATTTTGAAAACTGCAGTGGGGATTCAGACAAATTTGACCAAACGCCGCTTTCAGTACTTGGCAGGTGTTGGACATAAAAAAGTCGTAATTTCAAACTGCGAATACGTGCAGAGAGCCAGAATTTGGCTCCAAAATATGGCTCAGGCCTCGAAATTGGAATATTTGGGATATTTTGAAAACTGCAGGGGGTTTGGTACAAATATGAATAAACCCCGCTTTCAGTACTTGGCATATGTTGGGTATAAAAATCGTAATTTCAAACTGCAAATACGTGAAGAGAGCCAGAATTTGGCTCCAAAATATGGCTCAGGCCTCGAAATTGGGATGTTTGGGATATTTTTAAAACTGCAGGGGATATTGTGCAAAATGTGACTCACTGCCACTTTCAGTACTTGGCATATGTTGGGTATGAAATCGTAATTTCAAACTGCAAATACGTGCAGAGAGCCAGAATTTGGCTCCAAAATATGGCTCAGGCCTCGAGGTTGGGATATTTTGGATATTTTGAAAACTGCAGGGGAGTTTGTGCAAAATGTGACTCACAGCCGCTTTCATTACTTGGCATATGTTGGGTATAAAAAGTCGTAATTTGAAACTGCGAATATGTGCAGAGAGCCAGAATTTGGCTCCAAAATATGGCTCAGGCCTCGAAATGCCACGTTCAGTATAAAAAAGTCGTAATTTCAAAATGCGAATACAGGCAGAGAGCCAGAATTTTGCTCCAAAATATGGCTCAGGCCACGAAATTGGGATGTTTGGGATATTTTGAAAACTGCAGGGAGGATTGAGACAAATGTGACCAAACGCCACTTTCAGTACTTGGCATATGTTGGGTATAAAAAGTCCTAATTTCAAGCTGCGAATACGTAGAGAGAGCCAGAATTTGGTTCATAAATATGGCTCAGGCCTCGAAATTGGGATGTTTGGGATATTTTGAAATCTGCAGGGGATTTTTTGCAAAATGTGACTCACTGCCACTTTCAGTACTTGGCATATGTTGGGTATAAAAATCGTAATTTCAAACTGCGTATACGTGCAGAGAGCCTGAATTTGGCTCCAAAATACGGCTCAGGCCTCGAAATGCCACTTTCAGTATAAAAAAGACGTAATTTCAAACTGCGAATACGTGCAGAGAGCCAGAATTTCGCTCCAAAATATGGCTCAGGCCTCGAAATTGGGATGTTTGGGATATTTTGAAAACTGCAGGGGGGTTTTGGACAAATGTGACCAAACGCCGCTTTCAGTACTTCGCATATGTATGGTATAAAAATGTCAAAATTTCAAACAGCGAATACGTGCAGAGAGCCAGAATTTGGCTCCAAAATATGGCTCAGGCCTCGAAATTGGGATGATTGGGATATTTTCAAAACTGCAGGGGAGTTTGTGCAAAATGTGACTCACTGCCGCTTTCATTACTTGGCATATGTTGGGTATAAAAAGTCGTAATATCACACTGCGAATACGTGCAAAGAGCCAGAATTTGGCTCCAAAATATGGCTCAGGCCTCGAAATTGGGATGTTTGGGATATTTTGAAAACTGCAGGGAGGTTTGGGACAAATGTGACCAAACGCTGCTTTCAGTACTTGGCATATGTTGGATATAAAAAGTCGTAATTTCAAACTGCGAATACGCGCAGAGATCCAGAGTTTGGCTCCAAAATATGGCTCAGGCCTCGAAATTGGGATATTTGGGATATTTTGAAAACTGCAGGGAGTTTGTGCAAAATGTGACTCACTGCCTCTTTTAGTACTTGGCATATGTTGGGTATAAAAAGTCGTAATTTTAAACTGCGAATACGTGCAGAGAGCCAGAATTTGGCTCAAAAATATGGCTCAGGCCTCGAAATTGGGATATTTGGTTTATTTTAAAAACTGCAGGGGGGTTTGGTACAAATATGACGAAACACCGCTTTCAGTACTTGGCATATGTTGGGTATAGAAAGTCGTAATTTCAAACTGCGAATACGTGCAGAGAGCCAGAATTTGGGTCCAAAATATTGCTCAGGTCTCGAAATTTAGATGTTTGGGATATTTTGAAAACTGTGGGGGGGGGGGGGTTAAGCAAAATGTGACTCACTGCCGCTTTCAGTACTTGGCATATGTTGGGAATAAAAAGTCGTAATACCAAACTGCGAATAAGTGCAGAGAGCCTGAATTTGGCTCCAAAATATGGCTCAGGCCTCGAAATTGGATGTTTGGTATATTTTGAAAACTGCAGGGAGGTTTGGGAAAAGTAAATATATTTATGTGACCAAACGCCGTTTTCAGTACTTGGCATATGTTGGGTATAAAAAAGTCGTAATTTCAAACTGCGAATACGTGCAGAGAGCCAGAATTTGGCTGCAAAATATGGCTCAGGCCTCGAAATTGGGATATTTGGGATATTTTGAAAACTGCAGGTGACTTTGTGCAAAATGTGACTCACTGCCGCTTTCAGTACTTGGCATATGTTGTGTATAAAAAAGTCGTAATTCCAAACTGCGAATACGTGCAGAGAGCCAGAATTTGGCTCCAAAATATGGCTCAGGCCACGAAATTGGGAAATTTGGTTTATTTTGAAAACTGCAGGGGGGTTTGGTATAAAAATGATCAAACACCGCTTACAGTACTTGGCATATGTTGGGTATAGAAAGTCGTAATTTCAAATTGCGACTATATGCAGAGAGCCTGAATTTGGCTCCAAAATATGGTTCAGGCCTCGAAATTGGGATGTTTGGGATATTTTGAAAAAAGCAGGGGAGATTGGGACAAATGTGACCAAACGCCGCTATCAGTACTTGGCATATGTTGGTTATAAAAAGTCGTAATTTCAAACTGCGAATACATGCAGAGAGCCAGAATTTGGCTCCAAAATATGGCTCAGGCCTCGAAATTGGGATATTTGGTTTATTTTAAAAACTGCAGGTGGGTTTGGTACAAATATGACGAAACACCGCTTTCAGTACTTGGCATATGTTGGGTATAGAAAGTCGTAATTTTAAACTGCGAATACGTGCAGAGAGCCAGAATTTGGGTCCAAAATATTGCTCAGGCCTCGAAATTTAGATGTTTAGGATATTTTGAAAAATGTGGGGGGGGGGGGGGGGGTTGAGCAAAATGTGACTCACCGCTGCTTTCAGTACTTGGCATATGTTGGGTATAAAAAATTCGGAATTTAAAACTGCGAATACGTGCAGAGAGCCAGAATTTGGCTCCAAAATATGGCTCAGGCCTCGAAATTAAGATATTTGGTTTATTTTGAAAACTGAGGGGGGGGGCGGGTTGAGCAAAATGTGACTCACCGCTGCTTTCAGTACTTGGCATACGTTGGGTATAAAAAGTCGTAATTTCAAACTGCGAATACATGCACAGAACCAGAATTTGGCTCCAAAATAAGGCTCAGGCCTCGAAATTGGGATGTTTGGGATATTTTGAAAACTGAAGGGGAGTTTGGGACAAATGTGACCAAACGCCGCTTTCAGTACTTGGCATATGTTGGATATAAAAAAATCTGAATTTCAAACTGCGAATACGCGCAGAGAGCCAGAATTTAGCTCCAAAATATGGCTCAGGCCTTGAAATTGGTATATTTGGTATATTTTGAAAACTACAAGGGGTTTGTGCAAAATGTGAATCACTGCCGCTTTCAGTACTTGGCATATGTTGGGAATAAAAAGTCGTAATATCAAACTGCGAATACGTGCAGAGAGCCAGACTTTGCCTCCAAAATATGGCTCAGGCCTCGAAATTGGGATGTATGGGATATTTTGAAAACTGCAGGGGAGTTTGGGACAAATATGACCAAACGCCACTTTCAGTACTTGGCATATTTTGGGTATAAAAGTCCTAATTTCAAACTGCGAATACGTGCAGAGAGGCTGAATTTGGCTCCAAAATATGGTTCAGGCCTCGAAATTGGGATGTTTGGGATATTTGGAAAACTGCAGGGTAGATTGGGACAAATGTGACCAAACGCCGCTTTCAGTACTTGGCATATGTTGGGTATAAAAAGTCGTAATTTCAAACTGCGAATACGTGCAGAGAGCCAGAATTTGGCTCCAAAATATGGCTCACGCCTCGAAATTGGAATGTTTGGGATATTTTGAAAACTGCAGGGGAGATTGGGACAAATGTGACCAAAAGCCGCTTTCAGTACTTGGCGTATGTTGGGTATAAAAAGTAGTAATTTCAAACAGCGAATACGTGCAGAGAGACAGAATTTGGCTCCAAAATATGGCTCAGGCCTCGAAATTGGGATATTTGGGATATTTTGAAAACTGCAGGGGACTTTGCGCAAAATGTGACTCACTGACGCAGTCAGTACTGGGCATATGTTTTGTATAAATAATTCGGAATTTAAAACTGTGAATACGTGCAGCGAGCCAGAATTTGGCTGCAAAATATGGCTCCGGCCTCGAAATTGGGATGTTTGGGGTATTTTGAAAATTGCAGGGGAAATTGGGACAAATGTGACAAAAAGCCGCTTTCAGTACTTGGCATATGTTGGGAATAAAAGTCGTAATTTCAAACTGCGAATACGTGCAGAGAGCCTGAATTTGGCTCCAAAATATGGCTCAGGCCTCGAAATTGGGATATTTGGGATTATTTGAAAACTGCAGGGGACTTTGTGCAAAATGTGACTCACTGCCGCTTTCAGTACTTGGCATATGTTGGGTATCGAAAGTCGTAATTTCAAACTGCGACTACGTGCAGAGAGCCAGAATTTGGCTCTAAAATATGGCTCAGGCCTCGAAATTTAGATATTTGGGATATTTTGAAAACTTAGAGGGGGGGGGGGGTTGGGCAAAATGTGACTCACCGTTGCTTTCAGTACTTGGCATACGTTGGGAATAAAAAGTCGTAATTTCAAACTGCGAATACATGCACAGAACCAGAATTTGGCTCCAAAATAAGGCTCAGGCCTTGAAATTGGTATATTTGGTATATTTGGAAAACTACAAGGGGTTTGTGCAAAATGTGACTCACTGCCGCTTTCAGTACTTGGCATATGTTGGGAATAAAAAGTCGTAATATCAAACTGCGAATACGTGCAGAGAGCCAGACTTTGCCTCCAAAATATGGCTCAGGCCTCGAAATTGGGATGTATGGGATATTTTGAAAACTGCAGGGGAGTTTGGGACAAATATGACCAAACGCTGCTTTCAGTACTTGGCATATTTTGGGAATAAAAGTCGTAATTTCAAACTGCGAATACGTGCAGAGAGCCTGAATTTTGCTCCAAAATATGGTTCAGGCTTCGAAAGTGGGATGTTTGGGATATTTTGAAAACTGCAGGGAAGATTGGGACAAATGTGACCTAACGCCGCTTTCAGTACTGGGCATATGTTGGGTATAAAAAGTCGTAATTTCAAACTGCGAATACGTGCAGAGAGCCAGAATTTGGCTCCAAAATATGGCTCAGGCCTCGAAATTGGGATATTTGGTTTATTTTAAAAACTGCAGGGGGGTTTGGTACAAATATGACGAAACACCGCTTTCAGTACTTGGCATATGTTGGGTATAGAAAGTCGTAATTTCAAATTGCGAATACGTGCAGAGAGCCAGAATTTGGGTCCAAAATATTGCTCAGGTCTCGAAATTTAGATGTTTGGGATATTTTGAAAACTGTTGGGGGGGGGGGGGGTTAAGCAAAATGTGACTCACTGCCGCTTTCAGTACTTGGCATATGTTGGGAATAAAAAGTCGTAATACCAAACTGCGAATAAGTGCAGAGAGCCTGAATTTGGCTCCAAAATATGGCTCAGGCCTCGAAATTGGATGTTTGGTATATTTTGAAAACTGCAGGGAGGTTTGGGAAATATGTGACCAAACGCCGTTTTCAGTACTTGGCATATGTTGGGTATAAAAAAGTCGTAATTTCAAACTGCGAATACGTGCAGAGAGCCAGAATTTGGCTGCAAAATATGGCTCAGGCCTCGAAATTGGGATATTTGGGATATTTTGAAAACTGCAGGTGACTTTGTGCAAAATGTGACTCACTGCCGCTTTCAGTACTTGGCATATGTTGAGTATAAAAAAGTCGTAATTCCAAACTGCGAATACGTGCAGAGAGCCAGAATTTGGCTCCAAAATATGGCTCAGGCCACGAAATTGGGAAATTTGGTTTATTTTGAAAACTGCAGGGGGGTTTGGTATAAAAATGATCAAACACCGCTTACAGTACTTGGCATATGTTGGGTATAGAAAGTCGTAATTTCAAATTGCGACTATATGCAGAGAGCCTGAATTTGGCTCCAAAATATGGTTCAGGCCTCGAAATTGGGATGTTTGGGATATTTTGAAAAAAGCAGGGGAGATTGGGACAAATGTGACCAAACGCCGCTATCAGTACTTGGCATATGTTGGTTATAAAAAAGTCGTAATTTCAAACTGCGAATACATGCAGAGAGCCAGAATTTGGCTCCAAAATATGGCTCAGGCCTCGAAATTGGGATATTTGGTTTATTTTAAAAACTGCAGGTGGGTTTGGTACAAATATGACGAAACACCGCTTTCAGTACTTGGCATATGTTGGGTATAGAAAGTCGTAATTTTAAACTGCGAATACGTGCAGAGAGCCAGAATTTGGGTCCAAAATATTGCTCAGGCCTCGAAATTTAGATGTTTAGGATATTTTGAAAAATGTGGGGGGGGGGGGTTTGAGCAAAATGTGACTCACCGCTGCTTTCAGTACTTGGCATATGTTGGGTATAAAAAATTCGGAATTTAAAACTGCGAATACGTGCAGAGAGCCAGAATTTGGCTCCAAAATATGGCTCAGGCCTCGAAATTAAGATATTTGGTTTATTTTGAAAACTGAGGGGGGGGGGGCGGGTTGAGCAAAATGTGACTCACCGCTGCTTTCAGTACTTGGCATACGTTGGGTATAAAAAGTCGTAATTTCAAACTGCGAATACATGCACAGAACCAGAATTTGGCTCCAAAATAAGGCTCAGGCCTCGAAATTGGGATGTTTGGGATATTTTGAAAACTGAAGGGGAGTTTGGGACAAATGTGACCAAACGCCGCTTTCAGTACTTGGCATATGTTGGATATAAAAAAATCTGAATTTCAAACTGCGAATACGCGCAGAGAGCCAGAATTTAGCTCCAAAATATGGCTCAGGCCTTGAAATTGGTATATTTGGTATATTTTGAAAACTACAAGGGGTTTGTGCAAAATGTGAATCACTGCCGCTTTCAGTACTTGGCATATGTTGGGAATAAAAAGTCGTAATATCAAACTGCGAATACGTGCAGAGAGCCAGACTTTGCCTCCAAAATATGGCTCAGGCCTCGAAATTGGGATGTATGGGATATTTTGAAAACTGCAGGGGAGTTTGGGACAAATATGACCAAACGCCACTTTCAGTACTTGGCATATTTTGGGTATAAAAGTCCTAATTTCAAACTGCGAATACGTGCAGAGAGGCTGAATTTGGCTCCAAAATATGGTTCAGGCCTCGAAATTGGGATGTTTGGGATATTTTGAAAACTGCAGGGTAGATTGGGACAAATGTGACCAAACGCCGCTTTCAGTACTTGGCATATGTTGGGTATAAAAAGTCGTAATTTCAAACTGCGAATACGTGCAGAGAGCCAGAATTTGGCTCCAAAATATGGCTCACGCCTCGAAATTGGAATGTTTGGGATATTTTGAAAACTGCAGGGGAGATTGGGACAAATGTGACCAAAAGCCGCTTTCAGTACTTGGCGTATGTTGGGTATAAAAAGTAGTAATTTCAAACAGCGAATACGTGCAGAGAGACAGAATTTGGCTCCAAAATATGGCTCAGGCCTCGAAATTGGGATATTTGGGATATTTTGAAAACTGCAGGGGACTTTGCGCAAAATGTGACTCACTGACGCAGTCAGTACTTGGCATATGTTTTGTATAAATAATTCGGAATTTAAAACTGTGAATACGTGCAGCGAGCCAGAATTTGGCTGCAAAATATGGCTCAGGCCTCGAAATTGGGATGTTTGGGATATTTTGAAAATTGCAAGGGGGATTGGGACAAATGTGACAAAACCCCGCTTTCAGTACTTGGCATATGTTGGGTATAAAAGTCGTAATTTCAAACTGCGAATACATGCAGAGAGCCAGAATTAGGCTCCAAAATATGGCTCAGGCCTCGAAATTGGGATGTTTGAGATATTTTGAAAACTGCAGGGAGGTTTGGGAAATATGTGACCAAACGGCGCTTTCAGTTCTTTGCATATGTTGGGTATAAAAATTCGTAATTTCAAACTGCGAATACGTGCAGAGAGCCAGAATTTGGCTGGAAAATATGGCTCAGGCCTCGAAATTGGGATAATTGGGATATTTTGAAAACTGCAGGGGACTTTGAGCAAAATGTGACTCACTGCCGCTTTCAGTACTTGGCATATGTTGGGTATAAAAAAGTCGTAATTCCAAGCTGCGAATACGTGCAGAGAACCAGAATTTGGCTCCAAAATATGGCTCAGGCCTCGAAATTGGGATATTTGGGGTATTTTGAAAACTGCAGGGGACTTTGTGCAAAATGTGACTCACTGCCGCTTTCAGTAGTTGGCATATGTTGGGTATAAAAAGTCGTATTTTCAAACTACGAATACGTGCAAAGAGCCAGAATTTGGCTCGAAAATATAGCTCAGGCCTCGAAATTGGGATGTTTGGGATATTTTGAAAACTGCAGGGAGGTTTGGGACAAATGTGACCAAACGCTGCTTTCAGTACTTGGCATATGTTGGGTATAAAAATTCGTAATTTCAAACTGCGAATACGTGCAGAGAGCCCGAATTTGGCTCAAAAATATGGCTCAAGCCTCGAAACTGGGATTTTTGGGAGATTTTGAAAACTGCAGAGGACTTTGTGCAAAATGTGACTCACTGCCGCTTTCATTATTTGGCATATGTTGGATATAAAAAAGTCGTAATTCCAAAACGCGAATACGTGCAGAGAACCAGAATTTGGCTCGAAAATATGGCTCAGGCCTCAAAATTGAGATATTTGGGATATTTTGAAAACTGCAAGGGAGTTTGTGCAAAATGTGACTCACTGCCGCTTTCAGTACTTGGCATATGTTGAGTATAAAAAAGTCGTAATTACAAACTGCGAATACGTGCAGAGAACCAGAATTTGGCTCCAAAATATGGCTCAGGCCACGAAATTGGGATATTTGGTTTATTTTGAAAAATGCAGGGGGGTTTGGTACAAAAATGACCAAACACCGCTTACAGTACTTGGCATATGTTGGGTATAGAAAGTCGTAATTTCAAATTGCGACTATATGCAAAGAGCCTGAATTTGGCTCCAAAATATAGTTCAGGCCTCGAAATTGGGATGTTTGGGATATTTTGAAAAAAGCAGGGGAGATTGGGACAAATGTGACCAAACGCCGCTTTCAGTACTTGGCATATGTTGGGTATAAAAAGTCGTAATTTCAAACTGCGAATACATGCAGAGAGCCAGAATTTGGCTCCAAAATATGGCTCAGGCCTCGAAATTGGGATATTTGGTTTATTTTAAAAACTGCAGGTGGGTTTGGTACAAATATGACGAAACACCGCTTTCAGTACTTGGCATATGTTGGGTATAGATAGTCGTAATTTTAAACTGCGAATACGTGCAGAGAGCCAGAATTTGGCTCCAAAATATGGCTCATGCCTCGAAATTTAGATGTTTGGGATATTTTGAAAACTGAGGGGGTGGGGGTTTGAGCAAAATGTGACTCACCGCTGCTTTCAGTACTTGGCATACGTTGGGTATAAAAAGTCGTAATTTCAAACTGCGAATACATGCACAGAACCAGAATTTGGCTCCAAAATAAGGCTCAGGCCTCGAAATTGGGATGTTTGGGATATTTTGAAAACTGCAGGGGAGTTTGGGACAAATGTGACCAAACGCCGCTTTCAGTACTTGGCATATGTTGGATATAAAAAAAATCAGAATTTCAAACTGCGAATACGCGCAGAGAGCCAGAATTTAGCTACAAAATATGGCTCAGGCCTTGAAATTGGTATATTTGGTATATTTTGAAAACTACAAGGGGTTTGTGCAAAATGTGAATCACTGCCGCTTTCAGTACTTGGCATATGTAGGGAATAAAAAGTCGTAATATCAAACTGCGAATACGTGCAGAGAGCCAGACATTGCCTCCAAAATATGGCTCAGGCCTCGAAATTGGGATGTATGGGATATTTGGAAAACTGCAGGGGAGTTTGGGACATATATGACCAAACGCCACTTTCAGTACTTGGCATATTTTGGGTATAAAAGTCCTAATTTCAAACTGCGAATACGTGCAGAGAGCCTGAATTTGGCTCCAAAATATGGTTCAGGCCTCGAAATTGGGATAATTGTGATATTTTGAAAACTGCAGGGGACTTTGAGCAAAATGTGAATCACTGCCGCTTTCAGTACTTGGCATATGTTTGGTATAAAAAAGTCGTAATTCCAAGCTGCGAATACGTGCAGAGAGCCAGAATTTGGCTCCAAAATATGGCTCAGGCCTCGAAATTGGGATATTTGGGATTATTTGAAAACTGCAGGGGACTTTGTGCAAAATGTGACTCACTGCCGCTTTCAGTAGTTGACATATGTTGGGTATAAAAAGTCGTATTTTCAAACTACGAATACGTGCAAAGAGCCAGAATTTGGCTCGAAAATATGGCTCAGGCCTCGAAATTGGGATGTTTGGGATATTTTGAAAACTGCAGGGAGGTTTGGGACAAATGTGACCAAACGCTGCTTTCAGTACTTGGCATATGTTGGGTATCGAAAGTCGTAATTTCAAACTGCGACTACGTGCAGAGAGCCAGAATTTGGCTCTAAAATATGGCTCAGGCCTCGAAATTTAGATATTTGGGATATTTTGAAAACTTAGAGGGGGGGGGGGGCAAAATGTGACTCACCGTTGCTTTCAGTACTTGGCATACGTTGGGTATAAAAAGTCGTAATTTCAAACTGCGAATACATGCACAGAACCAGAATTTGGCTCCAAAATAAGGCTCAGGCCTTGAAATTGGTATATTTGGTATATTTGGAAAACTACAAGGGGTTTGTGCAAAATGTGACTCACTGCCGCTTTCAGTACTTGGCATATGTTGGGAATAAAAAGTCGTAATATCAAACTGCGAATACGTGCAGAGAGCCAGACTTTGCCTCCAAAATATGGCTCAGGCCTCGAAATTGGGATGTATGGGATATTTTGAAAACTGCAGGGGAGTTTGGGACAAATATGACCAAACGCTGCTTTCAGTACTTGGCATATTTTGGGAATAAAAGTCGTAATTTCAAACTGCGAATACGTGCAGAGAGCCTGAATTTTGCTCCAAAATATGGTTCAGGCTTCGAAAGTGGGATGTTTGGGATATTTTGAAAACTGCAGGGGAGATTGGGACAAATGTGACCAAACGCCGCTTTCAGTACTGGGCATATGTTGGGTATAAAAAGTCGTAATTTCAAACTGCGAATACGTGCAGAGAGCAAGAATTTGGCTCCAAAATATGGCTCAGGCCTCGAAATTGGGATATTTGGTTTATTTTAAAAACTGCAGGGGGGTTTGGTACAAATATGACGAAACACCGCTTTCAGTACTTGGCATATGTTGGGTATAGAAAGTCGTAATTTCAAACTGCGATTACGTGCAGAGAGCCAGAATTTGGGTCCAAAATATTGCTCAGGTCTCGAAATTTAGATGTTTGGGATATTTTGAAAACTGTGGGGGGGGGGGTTGAGCAAAATGTGACTCACTGCCGCTTTCAGTACTTAGGATATGTTGGGTATAAAAAATTCGGAATTTAAAACTGCGAATACGTGCAGAGAGCCAGAATTTGGCTCCAAAATATGGCTCAGGCCTCGAAATTGGGATATTTGGGATATTTTGAAAACTGCAGTGGACTTTGCGCAAAATGTGACTCACTGACGCAGTCAGTACTTGGCATATGTTGGGTATAAAAAATTCGGAATTTAAAACTGCGAATACGTGCAGCGAGATAGAATTTGGCTGCAAAATATGGCTCAGGCCTCGAAATTGGGATGTTTGGGATATTTTGAAAATTGCAGGGGGGATTGGGACAAATGTGACAAAACCCCGCTTTCAGTACTTGGCATATGTTGGGTATAAAAGTCGTAATTTCAAACTGCGAATACATGCAGAGAGCCAGAATTAGGCTCCAAAATATGGCTCAGGCCTCGAAATTGGGATGTTTGAGATATTTTGAAAACTGCAGGGAGGTTTGGGAAATATGTGACCAAACGGCGCTTTCAGTTCTTTGCATATGTTGGGTATAAAAATTCGTAATTTCAAACTGCGAATACGTGCAGAGAGCCAGAATTTGGCTGGAAAATATGGCTCAGGCCTCGAAATTGGGATAATTGGGATATTTTGAAAACTGCAGGGGACTTTGAGCAAAATGTGACTCACTGCCGCTTTCAGTACTTGGCATATGTTGGGTATAAAAAAGTCGTAATTCCAAGCTGCGAATACGTGCAGAGAACCAGAATTTGGCTCCAAAATATGGCTCAGGCCTCGAAATTGGGATATTTGGGGTATTTTGAAAACTGCAGGGGACTTTGTGCAAAATGTGACTCACTGCCGCTTTCAGTAGTTGGCATATGTTGGGTATAAAAAGTCGTATTTTCAAACTACGAATACGTGCAAAGAGCCATAATTTGGCTCGAAAATATGGCTCAGGCCTCGAAATTGGGATGTTTGGGATATTTTGAAAACTGCAGGGAGGTTTGGGACAAATGTGACCAAACGCTGCTTTCAGTACTTGGCATATGTTGGGTATAAAAATTCGTAATTTCAAACTGCGAATACGTGCAGAGAGCCCGAATTTGGCTCAAAAATATGGCTCAAGCCTCGAAACTGGGATTTTTGGGAGATTTTGAAAACTGCAGTGGACTTTGTGCAAAATGTGACTCACTGCCGCTTTCATTATTTGGCATATGTTGGATATAAAAAAGTCGTAATTCCAAAACGCGAATACGTGCAGAGAACCAGAATTTGGCTCCAAAATATGGCTCAGGCCTCAAAATTGAGATATTTGGGATATTTTGAAAACTGCAAGGGAGTTTGTGCAAAATGTGACTCACTGCCGCTTTCAGTACTTGGCATATGTTGAGTATAAAAAAGTCGTAATTACAAACTGCGAATACGTGCAGAGAACCAGAATTTGGCTCCAAAATATGGCTCAGGCCACGAAATTGGGATATTTGGTTTATTTTGAAAAATGCAGGGGGGTTTGGTACAAAAATGACCAAACACCGCTTACAGTACTTGGCATATGTTGGGTATAGAAAGTCGTAATTTCAAATTGCGACTATATGCAAAGAGCCTGAATTTGGCTCCAAAATATAGTTCAGGCCTCGAAATTGGGATGTTTGGGATATTTTGAAAAAAGCAGGGGAGATTGGGACAAATGTGACCAAACGCCGCTTTCAGTACTTGGCATATGTTGGGTATAAAAAGTCGTAATTTCAAACTGCGAATACATGCAGAGAGCCAGAATTTGGCTCCAAAATATGGCTCAGGCCTCGAAATTGGGATATTTGGTTTATTTTAAAAACTGCAGGTGGGTTTGGTACAAATATGACGAAACACCGCTTTCAGTACTTGGCATATGTTGGGTATAGATAGTCGTAATTTTAAACTGCGAATACGTGCAGAGAGCCAGAATTTGGCTCCAAAATATGGCTCATGCCTCGAAATTTAGATGTTTGGGATATTTTGAAAACTGAGGGGGTGGGGGTTTGAGCAAAATGTGACTCACCGCTGCTTTCAGTACTTGGCATACGTTGGGTATAAAAAGTCGTAATTTCAAACTGCGAATACATGCACAGAACCAGAATTTGGCTCCAAAATAAGGCTCAGGCCTCGAAATTGGGATGTTTGGGATATTTTGAAAACTGCAGGGGAGTTTGGGACAAATGTGACCAAACGCCGCTTTCAGTACTTGGCATATGTTGGATATAAAAAAAATCAGAATTTCAAACTGCGAATACGCGCAGAGAGCCAGAATTTAGCTACAAAATATGGCTCAGGCCTTGAAATTGGTATATTTGGTATATTTTGAAAACTACAAGGGGTTTGTGCAAAATGTGAATCACTGCCGCTTTCAGTACTTGGCATATGTAGGGAATAAAAAGTCGTAATATCAAACTGCGAATACGTGCAGAGAGCCAGACATTGCCTCCAAAATATGGCTCAGGCCTCGAAATTGGGATGTATGGGAGATTTTGAAAACTGCAGGGGAGTTTGGGACATATATGACCAAACGCCACTTTCAGTACTTGGCATATTTTGGGTATAAAAGTCCTAATTTCAAACTGCGAATACGTGCAGAGAGCCTGAATTTGGCTCCAAAATATGGTTCAGGCCTCGAAATTGGGATGTTTGGGATATTTTGAAAACTGCAGGGTAGATTGGGACAAATGTGACCAAACGCCGCTTTCAGTACTTGGCATATGTTGGGTATAAAAAGTCGTAATTTCAAACTGCGAATACGTGCAGAGAGCCAGAATTTGGCTCCAAAATATGGCTCACGCCTCGAAATTGGTATGTTTGGGATATTTTGAAAACTGCAGGGGAGATTGGGACAAATGTGACCAAAAGCCGCTTTCAGTACTTGGCGTATGTTGGGTATAAAAAGTAGTAATTTCAAACAGCGAATACGTGCAGAGAGCCAGAATTTGGCTCCAAAATATGGCTCAGGCCTCGAAATTGGGATATTTGGGATATTTTGAAAACTGCAGGGGAATTTGCGCAAAATGTGACTCACTGACGCAGTCAGTACTTGGCATATGTTGGGTATAAATAATTCGGAATTAAAACTGCGAATACGTGCAGCGAGCCAGAATTTGGCTGCAAAATATGGCTCAGGCCTCGAAATTGGGATGTTTTGGGAATTTTGAAAATTGCAGGAGAAATTGGGACAAATGTGACAAAACGCCGCTTTCAGTACTTGGCATATGTTGGGTATAAAAGTCGTAATTTCAAACTGCGAATACGTGCAGAGAGCCTCAATTTGGCTCCAAAATATGGCTCAGGCCTCGAAATTGGGATGTTTGGGATATTTTGAAAACTGCAGGGAGGTTTGGGAAATATGTGACCAAACGGCAGTTTCAGTTCTTTGCATATGTTGGGTATAAATAATTCGGAATTTAAAACTGCGAATACGTGCAGCGAGCCAGAATTTGGCTGCAAAATATGGCTCAGGCCTCGAAATTGGGATGTTTGGGGTATTTTGAAAATTGCAGGGGAAATTGGGACAAATGTGACCAAAAGCCGCTTTCAGTACTTGGCGTATGTTGGGTATAAAAAGTAGTAATTTCAAACAGCGAATACGTGATGAGAGCCTGAATTTGGCTCCAAAATATGGCTTAGGCCTCGAAATTGGGATGTTTGGGATATTTTGAAAACTGCAGGGAGGTTTGGGAAATATGTGACCAAACGGCGCTTTCAGTTCTTTGCATATGTTGGGTATAAAAATTCGTAATTTCAAACTGCGAATACGTGCAGAGAGCCAGAATTTGGCTGGAAAATATGGCTCAGGCCTCGAAATTGGGATAATTGTGATATTTTTAAAACTGCAGGGGACTTTGAGCAAAATGTGAATCACTGCCGCTTTCAGTACTTGGCATATGTTTGGTATAAAAAAGTCGTAATTCCAAGCTGCGAATACGTGCAGAGAGCCAGAATTTGGCTCCAAAATATGGCTCAGGCCTCGAAATTGGGATATTTGGGATTATTTGAAAACTGCAGGGGACTTTGTGCAAAATGTGACTCACTGCCGCTTTCAGTAGTTGACATATGTTGGGTATAAAAAGTCGTATTTTCAAACTACGAATACGTGCAAAGAGCCAGAATTTGGCTCGAAAATATGGCTCAGGCCTCGAAATTGGGATGTTTGGGATATTTTGAAAACTGCAGGGAGGTTTGGGACAAATGTGACCAAACGCTGCTTTCAGTACTTGGCATATGTTGGGTATCGAAAGTCGTAATTTCAAACTGCGACTACGTGCAGAGAGCCAGAATTTGGCTCTAAAATATGGCTCAGGCCTCGAAATTTAGATATTTGGGATATTTTGAAAACTTAGAGGGGGGGGGGGGTTGGGCAAAATGTGACTCACCGTTGCTTTCAGTACTTGGCATACGTTGGGTATAAAAAGTCGTAATTTCAAACTGCGAATACATGCACAGAACCAGAATTTGGCTCCAAAATAAGGCTCAGGCCTTGAAATTGGTATATTTGGTATATTTGGAAAACTACAAGGGGTTTGTGCAAAATGTGACTCACTGCCGCTTTCAGTACTTGGCATATGTTGGGAATAAAAAGTCGTAATATCAAACTGCGAATACGTGCAGAGAGCCAGACTTTGCCTCCAAAATATGGCTCAGGCCTCGAAATTGGGATGTATGGGATATTTTGAAAACTGCAGGGGAGTTTGGGACAAATATGACCAAACGCTGCTTTCAGTACTTGGCATATTTTGGGAATAAAAGTCGTAATTTCAAACTGCGAATACGTGCAGAGAGCCTGAATTTTGCTCCAAAATATGGTTCAGGCTTCGAAAGTGGGATGTTTGGGATATTTTGAAAACTGCAGGGGAGATTGGGACAAATGTGACCAAACGCCGCTTTCAGTACTGGGCATATGTTGGGTATAAAAAGTCGTAATTTCAAACTGCGAATACGTGCAGAGAGCCAGAATTTGGCTCCAAAATATGGCTCAGGCCTCGAAATTGGGATATTTGGTTTATTTTAAAAACTGCAGGGGGGTTTGGTACAAATATGACGAAACACCGCTTTCAGTACTTGGCATATGTTGGGTATAGAAAGTCGTAATTTCAAACTGCGAATACGTGCAGAGAGCCAGAATTTGGGTCCAAAATATTGCTCAGGTCTCGAAATTTAGATGTTTGGGATATTTTGAAAACTGTGGGGGGGGGGGTTGAGCAAAATGTGACTCACTGCCGCTTTCAGTATTTGGCATATGTTGGGAATAAAAAGTCGTAATATCAAACTGCGAATACGTGCAGAGAGCCAGACTTTGCCTCCAAAATATGGCTCAGGCCTCGAAATTGGGATGTATGGGATATTTTGAAAACTGCAGGGGAGTTTGGGACAAATATGACCAAACGCCACTTTCAGTACTTGGCATATTTTGGGTATAAAAGTCGTAATTTCAAACTGCGTATACGTGCAGAGAGCCTGAATTTGGCTCCAAAATATGGTTCAGGCCTCAAAATTGGGATGTTTGGGATATTTTGAAAACTGCAGGGGAGATTGGGACGAATGTGACCAAACGCCGCTTTCAGTACTTGGCATATGTTGGGTATGAAAAGTCGTAATTTCAAACTGCGAATACGTGCAGAGAGCCAGAATTTGGCTCCAAAATATGGCTCACGCCTCGAAATTGGAATGTTTGGGATATTTTGAAAACTGCAGGGGAGATTGGGACACATGTGACCAAAAGCCGCTTTCAGTACTTGGCATATGTTAGGTATAAAAAAGTCGTAATTTCAAACTGCCAATACGTGCAGAGAGCCAGAATTTAGCTCCAAAATATGACTCAGGTCTCGAAATTGGGTTGTTTGAGATATTTTGAAAACTGCAAGGGAGGTTGTGCAAAATGTGAAACACTGCCGCTTTCAGTACTTAGGATATGTTGGGTATAAAAAATTCGGAATTTAAAACTGCGAATACGTGCAGAGAGCCAGAATTTGGCTCCAAAATATGGCTCAGGCCTCGAAATTGGGATATTTGGGATATTTTGAAAACTGCAGTGGACTTTGCGCAAAATGTGACTCACTGACGCAGTCAGTACTTGGCATATGTTGGGTATAAAAAATTCGGAATTTAAAACTGCGAATACGTGCAGCGAGATAGAATTTGGCTGCAAAATATGGCTCAGGCCTCGAAATTGGGATGTTTGGGATATTTTGAAAATTGCAGGGGGGATTGGGACAAATGTGACAAAACCCCGCTTTCAGTACTTGGCATATGTTGGGTATAAAAGTCGTAATTTCAAACTGCGAATACATGCAGAGAGCCAGAATTAGGCTCCAAAATATGGCTCAGGCCTCGAAATTGGGATGTTTGAGATATTTTGAAAACTGCAGGGAGGTTTGGGAAATATGTGACCAAACGGCGCTTTCAGTTCTTTGCATATGTTGGGTATAAAAATTCGTAATTTCAAACTGCAAATACGTGCAGAGAGCCAGAATTTGGCTGGAAAATATGGCTCAGGCCTCGAAATTGGGATAATTGGGATATTTTGAAAACTGCAGGGGACTTTGAGCAAAATGTGACTCACTGCCGCTTTCAGTACTTGGCATATGTTGGGTATAAAAAAGTCGTAATTCCAAGCTGCGAATACGTGCAGAGAACCAGAATTTGGCTCCAAAATATGGCTCAGGCCTCGAAATTGGGATATTTGGGGTATTTTGAAAACTGCAGGGGACTTTGTGCAAAATGTGACTCACTGCCGCTTTCAGTATTTGGCATATGTTGGGTATAAAAAGTCGTATTTTCAAACTACGAATACGTGCAAAGAGCCAGAATTTGGCTCGAAAATATGGCTCAGGCCTCGAAACTGGGATGTTTGGGATATTTTGAAAACTGCAGGGAGGTTTGGTACAAATGTGACCAAACGCTGCTTTCAGTACTTGGCATATGTTGGGTATAAAAATTCGTAATTTCAAACTGCGAATACGTGCAGAGAGCCCGAATTTGGCTCAAAAATATGGCTCAAGCCTCGAAACTGGGATTTTTGGGAGATTTTGAAAACTGCAGGGGACTTTGTGCAAAATGTGACTCACTGCCGCTTTCATTATTTGGCATATGTTGGATATAAAAAAGTCGTAATTCCAAAACGCGAATACGTGCAGAGAACCAGAATTTGGCTCCAAAATATGGCTCAGGCCTCAAAATTGAGATATTTGGGATATTTTGAAAACTGCAAGGGAGTTTGTGCAAAATGTGACTCACTGCCGCTTTCAGTACTTGGCATATGTTGAGTATAAAAAAGTCGTAATTACAAACTGCGAATACGTGCAGAGAACCAGAATTTGGCTCCAAAATATGGCTCAGGCCACGAAATTGGGATATTTGGTTTATTTTGAAAAATGCAGGGGGGTTTGGTACAAAAATGACCAAACACCGCTTACAGTACTTGGCATATGTTGGGTATAGAAAGTCGTAATTTCAAATTGCGACTATATGCAAAGAGCCTGAATTTGGCTCCAAAATATAGTTCAGGCCTCGAAATTGGGATGTTTGGGATATTTTGAAAAAAGCAGGGGAGATTGGGACAAATGTGACCAAACGCCGCTTTCAGTACTTGGCATATGTTGGGTATAAAAAGTCGTAATTTCAAACTGCGAATACATGCAGAGAGCCAGAATTTGGCTCCAAAATATGGCTCAGGCCTCGAAATTGGGATATTTGGTTTATTTTAAAAACTGCAGGTGGGTTTGGTACAAATATGACGAAACACCGCTTTCAGTACTTGGCATATGTTGGGTATAGAAAGTCGTAATTTTAAACTGCGAATACGTGCAGAGAGCCAGAATTTGGGTCCAAAATATTGCTCAGGCCTCGAAATTTAGATGTTTAGGATATTTTGAAAAATGTGGGGGGGGGGGGGGGGGTTGAACAAAATGTGACTCACCGCTGCTTTCAGTACTTGGCATATGTTGGGTATAAAAAATTCGGAATTTAAAACTGCGAATACGTGCAGAGAGCCAGAATTTGGCTCCAAAATATGGCTCAGGCCTCGAAATTGGGATATTTGGTTTATTTTGAAAACTACAGGGGGGTTTGGTACAAAAATGACCAAACACCGCTTTCAGTACTTGGCATATGTTGGGTATAGATAGTCGTAATTTTAAACTGCGAATACGTGCAGAGAGCCAGAATTTGGCTCCAAAATATGGCTCATGCCTCGAAATTTAGATGTTTGGGATATTTTGAAAACTGAGGGGGTGGGGGTTTGAGCAAAATGTGACTCACCGCTGCTTTCAGTACTTGGCATACGTTGGGTATAAAAAGTCGTAATTTCAAACTGCGAATACATGCACAGAACCAGAATTTGGCTCCAAAATAAGGCTCAGGCCTCGAAATTGGGATGTTTGGGATATTTTGAAAACTGCAGGGGAGTTTGGGACAAATGTGACCAAACGCCGCTTTCAGTACTTGGCATATGTTGGATATAAAAAAAATCTCGAATTTCAAACTGCGAATACGCGCAGAGAGCCAGAATTTAGCTACAAAATATGGCTCAGGCCTTGAAATTGGTATATTTGGTATATTTTGAAAACTACAAGGGGTTTGTGCAAAATGTGAATCACTGCCGCTTTCAGTACTTGGCATATGTTGGGAATAAAAAGTCGTAATATCAAACTGCGAATACGTGCAGAGAGCCAGACATTGCCTCCAAAATATGGCTCAGGCCTCGAAATTGGGATGTATGGGATATTTTGAAAACTGCAGGGGAGTTTGGGACATATATGACCAAACGCCACTTTCAGTACTTGGCATATTTTGGGTATAAAAGTCCTAATTTCAAACTGCGAATACGTGCAGAGAGCCTGAATTTGGCTCCAAAATATGGTTCAGGCCTCGAAATTGGGATGTTTGGGATATTTTGAAAACTGCAGGGTAGATTGGGACAAATGTGACCAAACGCCGCTTTCAGTACTTGGCATATGTTGGGTATAAAAAGTCGTAATTTCAAACTGCGAATACGTGCAGAGAGCCAGAATTTGGCTCCAAAATATGGCTCACGCCTCGAAATTGGTATGTTTGGGATATTTTGAAAACTGCAGGGGAGATTGGGACAAATGTGACCAAAAGCCGCTTTCAGTACTTGGCGTATGATGGGTATAAAAAGTAGTAATTTCAAACAGCGAATACGTGCAGAGAGCCAGAATTTGGCTCCAAAATATGGCTCAGGCCTCGAAATTGGGATATTTGGGATATTTTGAAAACTGCAGGGGACTTTGCGCAAAATGTGACTCACTGACGCAGTCAGTACTTGGCATATGTTGGGTATAAATAATTCGGAATTTAAAACTGCGAATACGTGCAGCGAGCCAGAATTTGGCTGCAAAATATGGCTCAGGCCTCGAAATTGGGATGTTTGGGGTATTTTGAAAATTGCAGGGGAAATTGGGACAAATGTGACAAAACGCCGCTTTCAGTACTTGGCATATGTTGGGTATAAAAGTCGTAATTTCAAACTGCGAATACGTGCAGAGAGCCTCAATTTGGCTCCAAAATATGGCTCAGGCCTCGAAATTGGGATGTTTGGGATATTTTGAAAACTGCAGGGAGGTTTGGGAAATATGTGACCAAACGGCAGTTTCAGTTCTTTGCATATGTTGGGTATAAATAATTCGGAATTTAAAACTGCGAATACGTGCAGCGAGCCAGAATTTGGCTGCAAAATATGGCTCAGGCCTCGAAATTGGGATGTTTGGGGTATTTTGAAAATTGCAGGGGAAATTGGGACAAATGTGACCAAAAGCCGCTTTCAGTACTTGGCGTATGTTGGGTATAAAAAGTAGTAATTTCAAACAGCGAATACGTGCAGAGAACCAGAATTTGGCTCCAAAATAAGGCTCAGGCCTCAAAATTGGGATATTGGTATATTTTGAAAACTGCAGGGGAGTTTGTGCAAAATGTGACTCACTGACGCTTTCGCAGTACTTGGAATATGTTGGGTATAAAAAGTCGTAATTTCAGACTGCGAATAGGTGCAGAGAACCAGAATTTGGATCCAAAATATGGCTCAGGCCTCGAAATTGGGATATTTGTGATATTTTGAAAACTGCAGGGGAGTTTATGCAAAATGTGACTGACTGCCACTTTCAGTACTGGGCATATGTTGGGTATTAAAAGTCGTAATAATTTCAAACTGCGAATACGTGCAGAGAGCCAGAATTTGGCTCCAAAATATGGCTCAGGCCTCGAAATCGGGATATTTGGGATATTTTTAAAACTGCAGGGGAATTTTTGCAAAATGTGACTCACTGCCGCTTGCATTACTTGGCATATGTTGGGTATAAAAAGTCGTAATTTCAAACTGCGAATATGTGCAAAGAGCCAGAATTTGGCACCAAAATATGGCTCAGGTCTGGATATTGGGATGTTTGGGATATTTTGAGAACTGCAGGGAGGTTTGGGACAAATGTGACCAAACGCCGCTTTCAGTACTTCACATATGTTGGGTGTAAAAAGTCGTAATTTCAAACTGCGAATACGTGCAGAGAACCAGAATTAGGCTCCAAACTATGGCTCAGGCCTCGAAATTGGGATATTTGGGATATTTCGAAAATTGCAGGGGTGTTTGTTCAAAATGTGATTCACTGCCGCTTTTAGGACTTGGCATATGTTGGATATAAAAAGTCGTAATTTCAAACTGCGAATACGTGCATAGAGCCAGAATTTGCCTCCAAAATATGGCTGAGGCCTCGAAATTGGGATGTTTGGAATATTTTGAAAACTGCAGGGAGGTTTGGGACAAATGTGACCAAACGCCGCTTTCAGTACTTGGCATATTTTGGGTATAAAAAGTCGTAATTTCAAACTGCGAATGCGTGCATAGAGCCAGAATTGGGCTCCAAAATATAGCTCAGGTTACGGAATTGGGATCTTTGGGATATTTTGAAAACTGCAGGGGAGTTTGGGATAAATATGACCAAACGCCGCGTTCAGTACTTGGCATATGTTTTGTATAAAAAAGTCGCAATTTTAAATGGCGAATCCGTGCAGAGAACCAGAATTTGGCTCCAAAATAAGGCTCAGGCCTCAAAATTGGAATATTGGTATATTTTGAAAACTGCAGGGGAGTTTGTGCAAAATGTGACTCACTGACGCTTTCAGTACTTGGAATATGTTGGGTATGAAAAGTCGTAATTTCCTACTGCGAATAGGTGCAGAGAGCCAGAATTTGGCTCCAAAATATAGCTCAGGCCTCGAAATTGGGATATTTGGGATATTTTGAAAACTGCAAGGGAGTTTGTGCAAAATGTGACTCACTGCCGCTTTCAGTACTTAACATATGTTGGGTATAAAAAGTCGTAATTTTAAACTGCGAATACGTGCAGAGAGGCAGAATTTGGCTCCAAAATATAGCTCAGGCCACGAAATTGGGATCTTTGGGATATTTTGAAAACTGCAGGGGAGTTTGGGACAAATGTGACCAAACGCCGCTTTCAGTACTTGGCATATGTTGGGTATAAAAAAGTCGAAATTTCAAACTGCGAATACGTGCAGAGAGCCAGAATTTGGCTCCAAAAAATGGCTCAGGCCTCGAAATTGGGATATTTGGGATATTTCGAAAACTGCAGTGGAGTTTGTGCAAAATTTCACTCACTGCCGCTTTCAGGACTTGGCATGTGTTGGGTATAAAAAGTCATAATTTCAAACTGCGAATACGTGCATAGAGCCAGAGTTTGCCTCCAAAATATGGCTCAGGCCTCGAAATTGGGATGTTTGGGATATTTTGAAAACTGCAGGGAGGTTTGGGACAAATGTGACCAAACGCCGCTTTCAGTACCTCGCATATGTTGGGTATAAAAAAGTCGTAATTTCAAACTGCGAATACGTGCAAAGAGGCAGAATTTGGCTCCAAAATATGGGTCAGGCCTCGAAATTGGGATGTTTGGGATATTTTGAAAACTGCAGGGAGGTTTGGGACAAATGTGACTAAACGCCGCTTTCAGTACTTGGCATATGTTGGGTATAAAAAGTCGAAATTTCAAACTGCGAATACGTGCAGAGAGCCTGAATTTGGCTGCAAAATATGGTTCAGGCCTCGAAATTGGGATGTTTGGGATATTTTAAAATCTGCAGGGAGGTTTGGGACAAATGTGTTCAAACGCCGCTTTCAGTACTTGGAATATGTTTGGTATAAAAATTCGTAATTTCAAACTGCGAATACGTGCATAGAGCTAGAATTTGGCTCCAAAATATGGCTTAGGCCTCGACATTGGGATATTTGGGTTATTTTGAAAACTGCAGGGGAGTTTGTTCAAAATGTGACTCACTGCCGCTTTCAGTACTTGGCATATGCTGGGTATAAAAAGTCGTAATTTCAAACTGCGAATACGTGCATAGAGCCAGAATTTGACTCAAAAATATGGCTAAGGCCTCGAAATTGGTATGTTTGGGATATTTTGAAAACTGCAGGGGGGGTTTGGGACAAATGTGACCAAACGCCACTTTCAGTACTTGGCATATATTGGGTATGAAAAGTCGAAATTTCAAACTGCGAATACGTGCAGAGAACCTGAATTTGGCTGCAAAATATGGCTCAGGCCTCGAAATTGGGATGTTTGGGCTATTTTAAAATCTGCAGGGATGTTTGGGACAAATGTGATCAAACGCCGCTTTCAGTACTTGGCATATGTTGGGTATAAAAATTCGTAATTTCAAACTGCGAATATGTGCAAAGAGCCAGAATTTGGCTCAAAATAATGGCTCAGACCTCGAAATTGGGATATTTGGGATATTTTGAAAATTGCATGGGAGTTTGTGCAAAATGTGACTCACTGCTGCTTTCAGTACTTGGCATATGCTGGGTATAAAAAGTCGTAATTTCAAACTGCGAATAGGCGCAGAGAGCCAGAATTTTGCTCCAAAATATGGCTCAGGCCTCGAAATTGGGATATTTGGGATATTTCGAAAACTGCAGTGGAGTTTGTGCAAAATGTCACTCACTGCCGCTTTCAGGACTTGGCATGTGTTGGGTATAAAAAGTCATAATTTCAAACTGCGAATACGTGCATAGAGCCAGAATTTGACTCCATAATATGGCTGAGGCCTCGAAATTGGTATGTTTGGGATATTTTGAAAACTGCAGGGGGGGTTTGGGACAAATGTGATCAAACGCCGCTCTCAGGACTTGGCATGTGTTGGGTATGAAAAGTCGAAATTTCAAACTGCGAATACGTGCAGAGAGCCTGAATTTGGCTGCAAAATATGGCTCAGGCCTCGAAATTGGGATGTTTGGGATATTTTAAAATCTGCAGGGAGGTTTGGGACAAATGTGACTAAACGCCGCTTTCAGTACTTGGCATATGTTGGGTATAAAAAGTCGTAATTTCAAACTGCGAATACGTGCAGAGAGCCAGAATTTGGCTCCAAAATATGGCTCAGGCCTCGAAATTGGTATGTTTGGGATATTTTGAAAACTGCAGGGGGGGTTTGGGACAAATGTGACCAAACGCCGCTTTCAGTACTTGGCATATATTGGGTATGAAAAGTCGAAATTTCAAACTGCGAATACGTGCAGAGAGCCTGAATTTGGCTGCAAAATATGGCTCAGGCCTCGAAATTGGGATATTTGGGATATTTTGAAAACTACAGGGGAGTTTGTGCAAAATGTGACTCACTGACGCTTTCAGTACTTGGCATATGTTGGGTATAAAAATTCGTAATTTCAAACTGTGAATGCGTGCATAGAGCCAGAATTGGGCTCCAAAATATGGCTCAGGCCACGAAATTGGGATCTTTGGGATATTTTGAAAACTACAGGGGAGTTTGGGACAAATATGACCAAACGCCGCTTTTAGTACTTGGCATATTTTGGGTATAAAAGTCGTAATTTCAAAATGCGAATACGTGCAGAGAACCAGAATTTGGCTCCAAAATAAGGCTCAGGCCTCAAAATTGGGATATTGGGATATTTTGAAAACTGCAGGGGAGTTTGTGCAAAATGTGTCTCATTGACGCTTTCAGTACTTGGAATATGTTGGGTATAAAAAGTCGTAATATTAGACTGCGAATAGGTGCAAAGAGCCAGAATTTGGCTCAAAAATATGGCTCAGGCCTCGAAATTGGGATATTTGGGATATTTTGAAAACTGCAGGGGAGTTTTTGCAAAATGTGACACACTGCTGCTTTCAGTACTTGGCATATGTTGGGTATTAAAAGTCGAAATCATTTCAAACTGCGAATACGTGCAGAGAGCCATAATTTGGCTCCAAAATATGGCTCAGACCTCGAAATTGGGATGTTTGGGATATTTTGAAAATTGCAAGGGGGATTGGGACAAATGTGACCATACGCCGCTTTCAGTACTTGGCATATGTTGGGTATAAAAATGTCGAAATTTCAAACTCCGAATACGTGCAGAGAGCCAGAATTTGGCTCAAAAAAATAGCTCAGCCCTCGAAATTGGGATATTTGGGATATTTTGAAAATTGCAAGGGAGTTTGTGCAAAATGTGACTCACTGCCACTTTCAGTACTTGGCATATGTTGGGTATAAAAAGTCGTAATTTCAAACTGCGAATACGTGATGAGAGCCAGAATTTGGCTCCAAAATGTGGCTCAGGCCTCGAAATCGGGATATTTGGAATATTTTGAAAACTGCAGGGGAGTTTGTTCAAAATGTGACTCACTGCTGCTTTCAGTACTTGGCATATATTGGGTATTAAAAGTCGAAATAATTTCAAACTGCGAATACGTGCAGAGAGCCAGAATTTGGCTCCAAAATATTGCTCAGGCCTCAAAATTGGGATGTTTGGGATATTTTGATAGCTGCAGGGGGGTTGGGAACAAATGTGACCAAACGCCTCTTTCAGTACTTGGCATATGTTGGGTATGAAAAGTCGTAATTTCAAACTGCGAATACGTGCAGAGAGGCTGAATTTGGCTCCAAAATATTGCTCAGGCCTCAAAATTGGGATGTTTGGGATATTTTGAAAACTGCAGGGAGGTTTGGGACAAATGTGACCAAACGCCTTTTTCAGTACTTCGCATATGTTGGGGATTAAAAATTCGTAATTTCAAACTGCGAATACGTGCAGTGAGCCAGAATTTGGCTCAAAAATATTGCTCATGCCTCGAAACTGGGATGTTTGGGATAATTTGAAAATTGCAGGGGAGTTTGTGCAAAATGTGACTCACTGCCACTTTCAGTACTTGGCATATGCCGAGTATAAAAAGTCGTAATTTCAGACTGCGAATAGATGCAGAGAGCCAGAATTTGGCTCCAAAATATGGCTCAGGCCTCGAAATTGGGATATTTGAGATATTTTGAAAACTGCAGGGGAGTTTGTGCAAAATGTGACTCACTGCCGCTTTCAGTACTTGGCATATGTTGGGTATTAAAAGTCGTAATAATTTCAAACTGCGAATACGTGCATAGAGCCAGAATTTGGCTCCAAAATATGGCTCAGGCCTCGAAATTAGGATGTTTGGGATATTTTGAAAATTGCAGGGGGGATTGGGACAAATGTGACGAAACGCCGCTTTCAGTACTTGGCATATGTTGGGTATAAAAAAGTCGAAATTTCAAACTGCGAATACGTGCAGAGAGCCAGAATTTGGCTCCAAAAAATGGCTCAGGCCTCGAAATTGGGATATTTGGGATATTTCGAAAACTGCAGTGGAGTTTGTGCAAAATGTCACTCACTGCCGCTTTCAGGACTTGGCATGTGTTGGGTATAAAAAGTAATAATTTCAAACTGCGAATACGTGCATAGAGCCAGAGTTTGCCTCCAAAATATGGATCAGGCCTCGAAATTGTGATGTTTGGGATATTTTGAAAACTGCAGGGAGGTTTGGGACAAATGTGACCAAACGCCGCTTTCAGTACCTCGCATATGTTGGGTGTAAAAAAGTCGTAATTTCAAACTGCGAATACGTGCAGAGAGGCAGAATTTGGCTCCAAAATATGGCTCAGGCCTCGAAATTGGTATGTTTGGGATATTTTGAAAACTGCAGAGGGGGTTTGGGACAAATGTGACCAAACGCTGCTTTCAGTACTTGGCATATATTGGGTATGAAAAGTCGAAATTTCAAACTGCGAATACGTGCAGAGAGCCTGAATTTGGCTGCAAAATATGGCTCAGGCCTTGAAATTGGGATGTTTGGGATATTTTAAAATCTGCAGGGAGGTTTGGGACAAATGTGACCAAACGCCACTTTCAGTACTTTGAATATGTTGGGTATAAAAATTCCTAATTTCAAACTGCGAATACGTGCAGAGAGCCAGAATTTGGCTCCAAAATATGGCTCAGGTCTCGAAATTGGGATATTTGGGATATTTTGAAAACTGCAGGGGAGTTTGTTCAAAATGTGACTCACTGCCGCTTTCAGTACTTGGCATATGCTGGGTATAAAAAGTCGTAATTTCAAACTGCGAATACGTGCAGAGAGCCAGAATTTGGCTCCAAAATATGGCTCAGGCCCCGAAATTGGTATGTTTGGGATATTTTGAAAACTGCAGGGGGGGTTTGGGACAAATGTGACCAAATGCCGCTTTCAGTACTTGGCATATATTGGGTATGAAAAGTCGAAATTTCAAACTGCAAATACGTGCAGAGAGCCTGAATTTGGCTGCAAAATATGGCTCAGGCCTCGAAATTGGGATGTTTGGGATATTTTAAAATCTGCAGGGAGGTTTGGGACATATGTGATCAAACGCCGCTTTCAGTACTTGGCATATGTTGGGTATAAAAATTCGTAATTTCAAACTGCGAATACGTGCAGAGAGCCAGAATTTGGCTCAAAAATATGGCTCAGACCTCGAAATTGGGATATTTGGGATATTTTGAAAATTGCTGGGGAGTTTGTGCAAAATGTGACTCACTGCCTCTTTTAGTACTTGGCATATGCTGGGTATAAAAAGTCGTAATTTCAGACTGCGAATAGGTTCAGAGAGCCAGAATTTGGCTCCAAAATATGGCTCAGGCCTCGAAATTGGGATATTTGGGATATTTTGAAAACTGCAGGGGAGTTTGTGCAAAATGTGACTAACCGCCGCTTTCAGTACTTGGCATATGCTGGGTATAAAAAGTCGTAATTTCAAACTGCGAATGCGTGCATAGAGCCATAATTGGGCTCCAAAATATGGCTCAGGCCACGAAACTGGGATCTTTGGGATATTTTGAAAACTGCATGGGAGTTTGGGACAGATATGACCAAACGCCGTGTTCAGTACTTGGCATATGTTTTGTATAAAAAATTCGCAATTTCAAACTGCGAATACGTGCAGAGAAGCAGAATTTGTCTCAAAAATATGGCTCAGGCCTCGAAATTGGGACTTTTGGGATATTCTGAAAACTGCAGGGGAGGTTGTGCAAAATGTGACCGACTGCCGCTTTCAGTACTTGGCATATGTTGGGTATAAAAAGTCGAAATATTAAACTGCGAATACGTGCAGAGAGCCAGAATTTGGCTCCAAAATATGGCTCAGGCCTCGAAATTAGGATGTTTGATATATTTTGAAAACTGCAGGGAGGTTTGGGACAAATGTGACCAAACGCCACATTCAGTACTTTGCATATGTTGGGTATAAAAAAGTAGCAATTTCAAACTGCGAATACGTGCAAAGAGCCAGAATTTTGCTCCGAAATATGGCTCAGGCCTCGAAATTGGGATGTTTGGGATATTTTGAAAACTGCAGGGGAGTTTGGGACAAATATGACCAAACGCCGCTTTCAGTTCTTGGCATATGTTGGGTATAAAAGTCGTAATTTCAAACTGCGAATACGTGCAGAGAGCCTGAATTTGGCTCCAAAATATGGCTCAGGCCTCGAAATTGGGATGTTTGAGATATTTTGAAAACTTCAGGGGAGATTGGGACAAATGTGACCAAACATCGCTTTCAGTACTTGGCATATGTTGGGTATAAAAAGTCGTAATTTCAAACTGCGAATACATGCAGAGAACCAGAACTTGGCTCTAAAATTTGGATCAGGCCTCGAAATTGGGATGTTTGGGATATTTTTAAAACTGCAGGGAGGTTTGGGACAAATGTGACCAAACGCCGCTTTCAGTACTTGGCATATGTTGGGCATAAAAATTCGTAATTTCAAACAGCGAATACGCGCAGAGAGCCAGAATTTGGCTGCAAAATATGGTTCAGGCCTCAAAATTGCGATATTTGGGATATTTTGAAAACTGCAGGGGTGTTTGTGCAAAATGTGACTCACTGCCGCTTTCAGTACTTGGCATATGTTGGGTATAAAAAGTCTTAATAATTTCAAACTGCGAATACGTGCAAAGAGCCAGAATTTTTCTTAAAAATATGGCTCAGGTCTCGAAATTGGGATACTTGGGATATTTCGAAAACTGCAGGGGAGTTTGTGCAAAATGTGACTTACTCCCGCTTTCAGGACTTGGCATATGTTGGGTATAAAAAGTCTTAATTTCAAACTGCGAATACGTGCATAGAGCCAGAATTTGGTTCTAAAATATGGTTTAGGTCTCGAAATTGGGATGTTTGGGATATTTTGAAAACTGCAGGGGAGTTTGGGACAAATGTGACCAAACGTCGCTTTCAGTACTTGGCATATGTTGGGTATAAAAAAGTCGTAATTTCAAACTGCGAATACATGCAGAGAGCCAGAATTTTTCTTAAAAATATGGCTCAGGTCTCGAAATTGGGATATTTGGGATATTTCGAAAACTGCAGGGGAGTTTGTGCAAATGTGACTTACTCCCGCTTTCAGGACTTGGCCTATGTTGGGTATAAAAAGTCTTAATTTCAAACTGCGAATACGTGCATAGAGCCAGAATTTGGTTCTAAAATATGGCTTAGGTCTCGAAATTGGGATGTTTGGGATATTTTGAAAACTGCAGGGGAGTTTGGGACAAATGTGACCAAACGTCGCTTTCAGTACTTGGCATATGTTGGGAATGAAAAGTCGTAATTTCAAACTGCGAATACGTGCAGAGAGCCTGAATTTGGCTCCAAAATATGGCTCAGGCCTCGAAATTGGGATGTTTGGAATATTTTGAAAACTGCAGGGAGGTTTGGGACAAATGTGACTAAACGCCGCATTCAGTACTTGGCATATGTTGGGTATAAAACGTCGTAATTTCAAACTGCGAATACGTGCAGAGAGCCAGAATTTGGCTCCAAAATATTGCTCAGGTCTCGAAATTGGGATGTTTGGGATATTTTGAAAACTGCAGGGAGGTTATGAACAAATGTGACCAAACGCCGCTTTCAGTACTTGGCATATGTTGGGTATAAAAATTCGTAATTTCAAACTGCGAATACGTGCAGAGAGCCTGAATTTGGCTCCAAAATATGGCTCAGGCCTCGAAATTTGGATATTTGTGATATTTTGAAAACTGCAGGGGAGTTTGTGCAAAATGTGACTCACTGCCGCTTTCAGGACTTGGCATGTGTTGGGTATAAAAAGTCGTAATTTCAAACTGTGAATACGTGCATAGAGACAGAATTTGCCTAAAAAATATGGCTCAGGCCTCGAAATTGGTATGTTTGGGATATTTTGAAAGCTGTAGGGGGGTTTGGAACAAATGTGACCAAACGCCGCTTTCAGTACTTGGCATATGTTGGGTATGAAAAGTCGTAATTTCAAACTGCGAATACGTGCAGAGAACCTAAATTTGGCTCCAAAATATGGCTCAGGCCTCGAAATTGGGATGTTTGGGATATTTTGAAAACAGCAGGGAGTTTGGGATAAATGTGACCAAACGCCGCTTTCAGTACTTCGCATATGTTGGGTATAAAAAAAGTCGTAGTTTCAAACTGCGAATACGTGCAGAGATCCTGAATTTGGCTCCAAAATTTGGCTCAGGCCTCTAAATTGGTATGTTTGGGATATTTTGAAAATTGCAGGGAGGATTGGGACAAATGTGACCAAACGCCGCTTTCAGTACTTGGCATATGTTGGGTATAAAAATTCGTAATTTCAAACTGCGAATACGTGCAGAGAGCCTGAATTTGGCTCCAAAATATGGCTCAGGCCTCGAAATTGGGATATTTGGGATATTTTGAAAACTGCAGAGGAGTTTGTGCAAAATGTGATTCACAGCCGCTTTCAGTACTTGGCATATGTTGGGTATAAAAAGTCGTAATTTCAAACTGCGAATGCATGCATAGAGCCAGAATTTGGCTAAAACAATAGCTCAGGCCTCGAAATTGGGTTATTTGGGATATTTCGAAAACGGCAGGGGAGTTTTTGCAAAATGTCGATCACTGCCGCTTTCAGGACTTGGCATGTGTTGGTTATAAAAAGTCGTAATTTCAAACTGCGAATACTTGCATAGAGCTAGAATGTGCCTCCAAAATATGGCTCAGGCCTCGAAATTGGTATGTTTGGGATATTTTGAAAGCTGCAGGGGGGTTTGGGACAAATGTGACCAAACGCCACTTTCAGTACTTGGCATATGTTGGGTATAAAAGTCGTAATTTCAAACTGCGAATACGTGCAGAGAGCCTGAATTTGGCTCCAAAATATTGCTCAGGCCTCGAAATTGGGATATTTGGGATATTTTGAAAACTGCAGGGGAGTTTGTGCAATATTTGACTCACTGACGCTTTCAGTACTTGGCATATGTTGGGTATAAAAAGTCGTATTTTCAAACTGCGAATACGTACAGAGAGCCAGAATTAGGCTCCGAAATATGGCTCAGGCCTCGAAATTGGTATGTTTGGGATATTTTGAAAGCTGCAGGGGGGTTTGGGACAAATGTGACCAAACGCCACTTTCAGTACTTGGCATATGTTGGGTATAAAAAAGTAGCAATTTCAAATTGCGAATACGTGCAAAGAGCCAGAATTTTGCTCCGAAATATGACTCAGGCCTCGAAATTGGGATGTTTGGGATATTTTGAAAACTGCAGGGGAGTTTGGAACAAATATGACCAAACGCCGCTTTCAGTTCTTGGCATACGTTGGGTATAAAAGTCGTAATTTCAAACTGCGAATACGTGCAGAGAGCCAGAATTTGGCTCCAAAATATGGCTCAGGCCTCGAAATTGGGATATTGGGGATATTTTGAAAACTGCAGGGTAGTTTGTGAAATATGTGACTCACTGACGCTTTCAGTACTTGGCATATGTTGGGTATAAAAAGTCGTAATTTCACACTGCGAATAGGTGCAGAGAGCCAGAATTTGGCTCCAAAATATGGCTCAGGCATTGAAATTGAGATATTTGGGATATTTTGAAAACTGCAGTGGAGTTTGTGCAAAATGTGACTCACTGCCCCTTTCAGTACTTGGCATATGTTGGGTATAAAAAGTCGTAATAATTTCAAACTGCGAATACTTAAAGAGAGCCAGAATTTGGCTCCAAAATATGGCTCAGGCCTCGAAATTGGGATGTTTGGGATATTTTAAAATTGCAGGGAGGATTGGGACAAATGTGACCAAACGCCGCTTTCAGTTCTTTGCATATGTTGGGTATAAAAAAGTCGTAACTTCAAACTGCGAATACGTGCAGAGAGCCAGAATTTGGCTCCAAAATATGGCTCAGGACACGAAATTGGGATATTTGGGATATTTCGAAAACTGCAGGGGAGTTTGTGCAAAATGTCACTCACTGCCGCTTTTAGGACTTGGCATGTGTTGGGTATAAAAAGTCGTAATTTCAAACTGCAAATACGTGCATAGAGCTAGAATTTGCCTCCAAAATATGGCTGAGGCCTCGAAATTGGTATGTTTGGGATATTTTGAAAGCTGCAGGGGGGTTTGGGACAAATGTGACCAAACAGTGCTTTCAGTACTTGGCATATGTAAGGTATGAAAAGTCGTAATTTCAAACTGCGCATACGTGCAGAGAGCCTGAATTTGGGTCCAAAATATGCCTCAGGCCTCGAAATTGGGATGTTTGGAATATTTTGAAAACTGCAGGGAGGTTTGGGACAAATGTGACCAAACGCCGCTTTCAGTACTTGGCATATGTTGGGTATAAAAAAAGTCGTAATTTCAAACTGCGAATACGTGCAGAGAACCAGAACTTGGCTCTAAAATTTGGATCAGGCCTCGAAGTTGGGATGTTTGGGATATTTTGAAAACTGCAGGGGAGTTTGTGCAAAATGTGACTTACTCCCGCTTTCAGGACTTGGCATATGTTGGGTATAAAAAGTCTTAATAATTTCAAACTGCGAATACGTGCAGAGAGCCTGAATTTGGCTCCAAAATATGGCTCAGGCCTCGAAATTGGGATATTTGGGATATTTTGAAAACTGCAGAGGAGTTTGTGCAAAATGTGATTCACAGCCGCTTTCAGTACTTGGCATATGTTGGGTATAAAAAGTCGTAATTTCAAACTGCGAATGCATGCATAGAGCCAGAATTTGGCTCCAAACAATAGCTCAGGCCTCGAAATTGGGTTATTTGGGATATTTCGAAAACTGCAGGGGAGTTTTTGCAAAATGTCGATCACTGCCGCTTTCAGGACTTGGCATGTGTTGGTTATAAAAAGTCGTAATTTCAAACTGCGAATACTTGCATAGAGCTAGAATGTGCCTCCAAAATATGGCTCAGGCCTCGAAATTGGTATGTTTGGGATATTTTGAAAGCTGCAGGGGGGTTTGGGACAAATGTGACCAAACGCCACTTTCAGTACTTGGCATATGTTGGGTATAAAAAAGTAGCAATTTCAAATTGCGAATACGTGCAAAGAGCCAGAATTTTGCTCCGAAATATGACTCAGGCCTCGAAATTGGGATGTTTGGGATATTTTGAAAACTGCAGGGGAGTTTGGAACACATATGACCAAACGCCGCTTTCAGTTCTTGGCATACGTTGGGTATAAAAGTCGTAATTTCAAACTGTGAATACGTGCAGAGAGCCTGAATTTGGCTCCAAAATATTGCTCAGGCCTCGAAATTGGGATATTTGGGATATTTTGAAAACTGCAGGGGAGTTTGTGCAATATGTGACTCACTGACGCTTTCAGTACTTGGCATATGTTGGGTATAAAAAGTCGTATTTTCAAACTGCGAATACGTACAGAGAGCCAGAATTAGGCTCCAAAATATGGCTCAGGCCTCGAAATTGGTATGTTTGGGATATTTTGAAAGCTGCAGGGGGGTTTGGGACAAATGTGACCAAACGCCACTTTCAGTACATGGCATATGTTGGGTATAAAAAAGTAGCAATTTCAAATTGCGAATACGTGCAAAGAGCCAGAATTTTGCTCCGAAATATGACTCAGGCCTCGAAATTGGGATGTTTGGGATATTTTGAAAAGTGCAGGGGAGTTTGGAACAAATATGACCAAACGCCGCTTTCAGTTCTTGGCATACGTTGGGTATAAAAGTCGTAATTTCAAACTGCGAATACGTGCAGAGAGCCAGAATTAGGCTCCAAAATATGGCTCAGGCCTCGAAATTGGGATATTGGGGATATTTTGAAAACTGCAGGGGAGTTTGTGAAATATGTGACTCACTGACGCTTTCAGTACTTGGCCTATGTTGGGTATAAAAAGTCGTAATTTCACACTGCGAATAGGTGCAGAGAGCCAGAATTTGGCTCCAAAATATGGCTCAGGCATTGAAATTGAGATATTTGGGATATTTTGAAAACTGCAGGGGAGTTTGTGCAAAATGTGACTCACTGCCCCTTTCAGTACTTGGCATATGTTGGGTATAAAAAGTCGTAATAATTTCAAACTGCGAATACTTAAAGAGAGCCAGAATTTGGCTCCAAAATATGGCTCAGGCCTCGAAATTGGGATGTTTGGGATATTTTAAAATTGCAGGGAGGATTGGGACAAATGTGACCAAACGCCGCTTTCAGTTCTTTGCATATGTTGGGTATAAAAAAGTCGTAACTTCAAACTGCGAATACGTGCAGAGAGCCAGAATTTGGCTCCAAAATATGGCTCAGGACACGAAATTGGGATATTTGGGATATTTCGAAAACTGCAGGGGAGTTTGTGCAAAATGTCACTCACTGCCGCTTTTAGGACTTGGCATGTGTTGGGTATAAAAAGTCGTAATTTCAAACTGCAAATACGTGCATAGAGCTAGAATTTGCCTCCAAAATATGGCTGAGGCCTCGAAATTGGTATGTTTGGGATATTTTGAAAGCTGCAGGGGGGTTTGGGACAAATGTGACCAAACAGTGCTTTCAGTACTTGGCATATGTAAGGTATGAAAAGTCGTAATTTCAAACTGCGCATACGTGCAGAGAGCCTGAATTTGGGTCAAAAATATGCCTCAGGCCTCGAAATTGGGATGTTTGGAATATTTTGAAAACTGCAGAGAGGTTTGGGACAAATGTGACCAAACGCCGCTTTCAGTACTTGGCATATGTTGGGTATAAAAAAAGTCGTAATTTCAAACTGCGAATACGTGCAGAGAACCAGAACTTGGCTCTAAAATTTGGATCAGGCCTCGAAGTTGGGATGTTTGGGATATTTTGAAAACTGCAGGGGAGTTTGTGCAAAATGTGACTTACTCCCGCTTTCAGGACTTGGCATATGTTGGGTATAAAAAGTCTTAATAATTTCAAACTGCGAATACGTGCAAAGAGCCAGAATTTTTCTTAAAAATATGGCTCAGGTCTCGAAATTGGGATATTTTGAATATTTCGAAAACTGCAGGGGAGTTTGTGCAAAATGTGACTTACTCCCTCTTTCAGGACTTGGCATATGTTGGGTATAAAAAGTCGTAATTTCAAACTGCGAATACGTGCATAGAGCCAGAATTTGGTTCTAAAATATGGCTTAGGTCTCGAAATTGGGATGTTTGGGATATTTTGAAAACTGCAGGGGAGTTTGGGACAAATGTGACCAAACGTCGCTTTCAATACTTGGCATATGTTGGGTATAAAAAAGTCGTAATTTCAAACTGCGAATACGTGCCGAGAGCCAGAATTTTTCTTAAAAATATGGCTCAGGTCTCGAAATTGGGATATTTGGGATATTTCGAAAACTGCAGGGGAGTTTGTGCAAAATGTGACTTACTCCCGCTTTCAGTAGTTGGCATATGTTGGGTATAAAAAAGTCGTAATTTCAAACTGCGAATACGTGCAGAGAGCCAGAATTTGGCTCCAAAATATGACTCAGGCCTCGAAATTGTGATTTTTGGGATATTTCGAAAACTGCAGGGGAGTTTGTTCAAAATGTCACTCACTGCCGCTTTCAGGACTTGGCATGTGATAGGTATAAGAAGTCATAATTTCAAACTGCGAATACGTGCATAGAGCCAGAGTTTGCCTCCAAAATATGGCTCAGGCCTCGAAATTGGTATGTTTGGGATATTTTGAAAGGTGCTGGGGGGTTTGGGACAAATGTGACCAAACACCGCTTTCAGTACTTGGCATATGTTGGGTATGAAAATCATAATTTCAAACTGCGAATACGTGCAGAGAGCCTGAATTTGGCTTCAAAATATGGCTCAGGCCTCGAAATTGGGATGTTTGGGATATTTTGAAAACTGCAGGGAGGTTTGGGACAAATGTGACCAAACGACGCTTTCAGTACTTCGCATATGTTGGGTATAAAAATTCGTAATTTCAAACTGCGAATACGTGCAGAGAGCCTGAATTTGGCTCCAAAATATGGCTCAGGCCTCGAAATTGGGATATTTGGGATATTTTGAAAACTGCAGAGGAGTTTGTGCAAAATGTGATTCACAGCCGCTTTCAGTACTTGGCATATGTTGGGTATAAAAAGTCGTAATTTCAAACTGCGAATGCATGCATAGAGCCAGAATTTGGCTAAAACAATAGCTCAGGCCTCGAAATTGGGTTATTTGGGATATTTCGAAAACGGCAGGGGAGTTTTTGCAAAATGTCGATCACTGCCGCTTTCAGGACTTGGCATGTGTTGGTTATAAAAAGTCGTAATTTCAAACTGCGAATACTTGCATAGAGCTAGAATGTGCCTCCAAAATATGGCTCAGGCCTCGAAATTGGTATGTTTGGGATATTTTGAAAGCTGCAGGGGGGTTTGGGACAAATGTGACCAAACGCCACTTTCAGTACTTGGCATATGTTGGGTATAAAAGTCGTAATTTCAAACTGCGAATACGTGCAGAGAGCCTGAATTTGGCTCCAAAATATTGCTCAGGCCTCGAAATTGGGATATTTGGGATATTTTGAAAACTGCAGGGGAGTTTGTGCAATATTTGACTCACTGACGCTTTCAGTACTTGGCATATGTTGGGTATAAAAAGTCGTATTTTCAAACTGCGAATACGTACAGAGAGCCAGAATTAGGCTCCAAAATATGGCTCAGGCCTCGAAATTGGTATGTTTGGGATATTTTGAAAGCTGCAGGGGGGTTTGGGACAAATGTGACCAAACGCCACTTTCAGTACTTGGCATATGTTGGGTATAAAAAAGTAGCAATTTCAAATTGCGAATACGTGCAAAGAGCCAGAATTTTGCTCCGAAATATGACTCAGGCCTCGAAATTGGGATGTTTGGGATATTTTGAAAACTGCAGGGGAGTTTGGAACAAATATGACCAAACGCCGCTTTCAGTTCTTGGCATACGTTGGGTATAAAAGTCGTAATTTCAAACTGCGAATACGTGCAGAGAGCCAGAATTTGGCTCCAAAATATGGCTCAGGCCTCGAAATTGGGATATTGGGGATATTTTGAAAACTGCAGGGGAGTTTGTGAAATATGTGACTCACTGACGCTTTCAGTACTTGGCATATGTTGGGTATAAAAAGTCGTAATTTCACACTGCGAATAGGTGCAGAGAGCCAGAATTTGGCTCCAAAATATGGCTCAGGCATTGAAATTGAGATATTTGGGATATTTTGAAAACTGCAGTGGAGTTTGTGCAAAATGTGACTCACTGCCCCTTTCAGTACTTGGCATATGTTGGGTATAAAAAGTCGTAATAATTTCAAACTGCGAATACTTAAAGAGAGCCAGAATTTGGCTCCAAAATATGGCTCAGGCCTCGAAATTGGGATGTTTGGGATATTTTAAAATTGCAGGGAGGATTGGGACAAATGTGACCAAACGCCGCTTTCAGTTCTTTGCATATGTTGGGTATAAAAAAGTCGTAACTTCAAACTGCGAATACGTGCAGAGAGCCAGAATTTGGCTCCAAAATATGGCTCAGGACACGAAATTGGGATATTTGGGATATTTCGAAAACTGCAGGGGAGTTTGTGCAAAATGTCACTCACTGCCGCTTTTAGGACTTGGCATGTGTTGGGTATAAAAAGTCGTAATTTCAAACTGCAAATACGTGCATAGAGCTAGAATTTGCCTCCAAAATATGGCTGAGGCCTCGAAATTGGTATGTTTGGGATATTTTGAAAGCTGCAGGGGGGTTTGGGACAAATGTGACCAAACAGTGCTTTCAGTACTTGGCATATGTAAGGTATGAAAAGTCGTAATTTCAAACTGCGCATACGTGCAGAGAGCCTGAATTTGGGTCCAAAATATGCCTCAGGCCTCGAAATTGGGATGTTTGGAATATTTTGAAAACTGCAGGGAGGTTTGGGACAAATGTGACCAAACGCCGCTTTCAGTACTTGGCATATGTTGGGTATAAAAAAAGTCGTAATTTCAAACTGCGAATACGTGCAGAGAACCAGAACTTGGCTCTAAAATTTGGATCAGGCCTCGAAGTTGGGATGTTTGGGATATTTTGAAAACTGCAGGGGAGTTTGTGCAAAATGTGACTTACTCCCGCTTTCAGGACTTGGCATATGTTGGGTATAAAAAGTCTTAATAATTTCAAACTGCGAATACGTGCAGAGAGCCTGAATTTGGCTCCAAAATATGGCTCAGGCCTCGAAATTGGGATATTTGGGATATTTTGAAAACTGCAGAGGAGTTTGTGCAAAATGTGATTCACAGCCGCTTTCAGTACTTGGCATATGTTGGGTATAAAAAGTCGTAATTTCAAACTGCGAATGCATGCATAGAGCCAGAATTTGGCTCCAAACAATAGCTCAGGCCTCGAAATT
This sequence comes from Procambarus clarkii, assembly GCF_040958095.1. NCBI lineage: Eukaryota > Metazoa > Arthropoda > Malacostraca > Decapoda > Cambaridae > Procambarus > Procambarus clarkii. Next base: position 2,919,466 of record NC_091222.1, read on the forward strand.
GGGTTATTTGGGATATTTCGAAAACTGCAGGGGAGTTTTTGCAAAATGTCGATCACTGCCGCTTTCAGGACTTGGCATGTGTTGGTTATAAAAAGTCGTAATTTCAAACTGCGAATACTTGCATAGAGCTAGAATGTGCCTCCAAAATATGGCTCAGGCCTCGAAATTGGTATGTTTGGGATATTTTGAAAGCTGCAGGGGGGTTTGGGACAAATGTGACCAAACGCCACTTTCAGTACTTGGCATATGTTGGGTATAAAAAAGTAGCAATTTCAAATTGCGAATACGTGCAAAGAGCCAGAATTTTGCTCCGAAATATGACTCAGGCCTCGAAATTGGGATGTTTGGGATATTTTGAAAACTGCAGGGGAGTTTGGAACACATATGACCAAACGCCGCTTTCAGTTCTTGGCATACGTTGGGTATAAAAGTCGTAATTTCAAACTGTGAATACGTGCAGAGAGCCTGAATTTGGCTCCAAAATATTGCTCAGGCCTCGAAATTGGGATATTTGGGATATTTTGAAAACTGCAGGGGAGTTTGTGCAATATGTGACTCACTGACGCTTTCAGTACTTGGCATATGTTGGGTATAAAAAGTCGTATTTTCAAACTGCGAATACGTACAGAGAGCCAGAATTAGGCTCCAAAATATGGCTCAGGCCTCGAAATTGGTATGTTTGGGATATTTTGAAAGCTGCAGGGGGGTTTGGGACAAATGTGACCAAACGCCACTTTCAGTACATGGCATATGTTGGGTATAAAAAAGTAGCAATTTCAAATTGCGAATACGTGCAAAGAGCCAGAATTTTGCTCCGAAATATGACTCAGGCCTCGAAATTGGGATGTTTGGGATATTTTGAAAAGTGCAGGGGAGTTTGGAACAAATATGACCAAACGCCGCTTTCAGTTCTTGGCATACGTTGGGTATAAAAGTCGTAATTTCAAACTGCGAATACGTGCAGAGAGCCAGAATTAGGCTCCAAAATATGGCTCAGGCCTCGAAATTGGGATATTGGGGATATTTTGAAAACTGCAGGGGAGTTTGTGAAATATGTGACTCACTGACGCTTTCAGTACTTGGCCTATGTTGGGTATAAAAAGTCGTAATTTCACACTGCGAATAGGTGCAGAGAGCCAGAATTTGGCTCCAAAATATGGCTCAGGCATTGAAATTGAGATATTTGGGATATTTTGAAAACTGCAGGGGAGTTTGTGCAAAATGTGACTCACTGCCCCTTTCAGTACTTGGCATATGTTGGGTATAAAAAGTCGTAATAATTTCAAACTGCGAATACTTAAAGAGAGCCAGAATTTGGCTCCAAAATATGGCTCAGGCCTCGAAATTGGGATGTTTGGGATATTTTAAAATTGCAGGGAGGATTGGGACAAATGTGACCAAACGCCGCTTTCAGTTCTTTGCATATGTTGGGTATAAAAAAGTCGTAACTTCAAACTGCGAATACGTGCAGAGAGCCAGAATTTGGCTCCAAAATATGGCTCAGGACACGAAATTGGGATATTTGGGATATTTCGAAAACTGCAGGGGAGTTTGTGCAAAATGTCACTCACTGCCGCTTTTAGGACTTGGCATGTGTTGGGTATAAAAAGTCGTAATTTCAAACTGCAAATACGTGCATAGAGCTAGAATTTGCCTCCAAAATATGGCTGAGGCCTCGAAATTGGTATGTTTGGGATATTTTGAAAGCTGCAGGGGGGTTTGGGACAAATGTGACCAAACAGTGCTTTCAGTACTTGGCATATGTAAGGTATGAAAAGTCGTAATTTCAAACTGCGCATACGTGCAGAGAGCCTGAATTTGGGTCAAAAATATGCCTCAGGCCTCGAAATTGGGATGTTTGGAATATTTTGAAAACTGCAGAGAGGTTTGGGACAAATGTGACCAAACGCCGCTTTCAGTACTTGGCATATGTTGGGTATAAAAAAAGTCGTAATTTCAAACTGCGAATACGTGCAGAGAACCAGAACTTGGCTCTAAAATTTGGATCAGGCCTCGAAGTTGGGATGTTTGGGATATTTTGAAAACTGCAGGGGAGTTTGTGCAAAATGTGACTTACTCCCGCTTTCAGGACTTGGCATATGTTGGGTATAAAAAGTCTTAATAATTTCAAACTGCGAATACGTGCAAAGAGCCAGAATTTTTCTTAAAAATATGGCTCAGGTCTCGAAATTGGGATATTTTGAATATTTCGAAAACTGCAGGGGAGTTTGTGCAAAATGTGACTTACTCCCTCTTTCAGGACTTGGCATATGTTGGGTATAAAAAGTCGTAATTTCAAACTGCGAATACGTGCATAGAGCCAGAATTTGGTTCTAAAATATGGCTTAGGTCTCGAAATTGGGATGTTTGGGATATTTTGAAAACTGCAGGGGAGTTTGGGACAAATGTGACCAAACGTCGCTTTCAATACTTGGCATATGTTGGGTATAAAAAAGTCGTAATTTCAAACTGCGAATACGTGCCGAGAGCCAGAATTTTTCTTAAAAATATGGCTCAGGTCTCGAAATTGGGATATTTGGGATATTTCGAAAACTGCAGGGGAGTTTGTGCAAAATGTGACTTACTCCCGCTTTCAGTAGTTGGCATATGTTGGGTATAAAAAAGTCGTAATTTCAAACTGCGAATACGTGCAGAGAGCCAGAATTTGGCTCCAAAATATGACTCAGGCCTCGAAATTGTGATTTTTGGGATATTTCGAAAACTGCAGGGGAGTTTGTTCAAAATGTCACTCACTGCCGCTTTCAGGACTTGGCATGTGATAGGTATAAGAAGTCATAATTTCAAACTGCGAATACGTGCATAGAGCCAGAGTTTGCCTCCAAAATATGGCTCAGGCCTCGAAATTGGTATGTTTGGGATATTTTGAAAGGTGCTGGGGGGTTTGGGACAAATGTGACCAAACACCGCTTTCAGTACTTGGCATATGTTGGGTATGAAAATCATAATTTCAAACTGCGAATACGTGCAGAGAGCCTGAATTTGGCTTCAAAATATGGCTCAGGCCTCGAAATTGGGATGTTTGGGATATTTTGAAAACTGCAGGGAGGTTTGGGACAAATGTGACCAAACGACGCTTTCAGTACTTCGCATATGTTGGGTATAAAAAAGTCGTAATTTCAAACTGCGAATACGTGCAGAGCCAGAATTTGGTTCTAAAATATGGCTTAGGTCTCGAAATAGGGATGTTTGGGATATTTTGAAAACTGCAGGGGAGTTTGGGACAAATGTGACCAAACGTCGCTTTCAGTACTTGGCATATGTTGGGAATGAAAAGTCGTAATTTCAAACTGCGAATACGTGCAGAGAGCTTGAATTTGGCTCCAAAATATGGCTCAGGCCTCGAAATTGGGATGTTTGGAATATTTTGAAAACTGCAGGGAGGCTTGGGACAAATGTGACCAAACGCCGCTTTCAGTACTTGGCATATGTTGGGAATAAAAAGTCGTAATTTCAAACTGCGAATACGTGCAGAGAGCCTGAATTTGGCCAAAATATGGCTCAGGCCTCGAAATTGGGATCTTTGTGATATTTTGAAAACTGCAGGGGAGTTTGTGCAAAATGTGACTCACTGCCGCTTTCAGTACTTGGCATATGTTGGGCATAAAAAGTCGTAATATCAATCTGCGAATGCGTGCATTGAGTCAGAATTTGGCTCCAAAATATAACTCAGGCCTCGAAATTGGGATGTTTGGGATATTTTGAAAACTGCAGGGGAGTTTGGGACAAATATCACCAAACGCCGCTTTCAGTACTTGGCATATGTTGGGTAAGAAAAGTCGAAATTTCAAACTGCGAATACGTACAGAGAGCCTGAATTTGGCTCCAAAATATGGCTCAGGCTTCGAAATTGGGATGTTTGGGATATTTTGAAAACTGCAGGGAGGTTTGAGACAAATGTGACCAAACGCCGCTTTCAGTACTTCGCATATGTTGGGTATAAAAATGACGTAATTTCAAACTGCGAATATGTGCAGATAGCCAGAATTTGGCTCCAAAATATGGCTCAGGCCTCGAAATTGGGATGTTTGGGATATTTTGAAACTACAGGAGTGATTGGGACAAATGTGACCAAACGCCGCTTTCAGTACTTGGCATATGTTGGGTTTTAAAAGTCGCAATTTCAAACTGCGAATACGTGCAGAGAGCTAGAATTTGGCTCCAAAATATGGCTCAGGCCTCGAAATTGGGATGTTTGGGATATTTTGAAAATTGCAGGGGGGATTGGGACAAATGTGACCAAACGCCGCTTTCAGTAGTTGGCATATGTTGGGTATAAAAAATTCGTAATTTCAAACTGCGAATACGTGCAGAGAGCCAGAATTTGGCTCCAAAATATTGGTTAGGCCTCGAAATTGGGATATTTGGGATATTTCGAAAACCGAAGGGGAGTTTGTGCAAAATGTCACTCACTGCCACTTTCAGTACATGGCATGTGTTGGGTATAAAAATTCGTAATTTCAAACTGCGAATACGTGCATAGAGCCAGAATTTGCCTCCAAAATTTGGCTCAGAGCTCGAAATTGGTATGTTTGGGATATTTTGAAAACTGCAGGGGGGTTTGGGACAAATGTGACCAAACGCAGCTTTCAGTACTTGGCATATTTTGGGTATGAAAAGTCGTAATTTCAAACTGCGAATACGTGCAGAGAGCCTGAATTTGGCTCCAAAATATGGCTCAGGCCTCGAAATTGGGATGTTTGGGATATTTTGAAAACTGCAGGGAGGTTTGGGACAAATGTGACCAAACACCGCTTTCAGTACTTCGCATATGTTGGGTATAAAAAAGTCGTAATTTTAAACGGCGAATACGTGCAGATAGCGAGAATTTGGCTCCAAAATATGGCTCAGGCCTGGAAATTAGGATGTTTGGGATATTTTGAAAACTGCAGGGAGGTTTGGGACAAATGTGACCAAATGCCGCTTTCAGTACTTGGCATATGTTGGGTAAGAAAAGTCGAAATTTCAAACTGCGAATACGTACAGAGAGCCTGAATTTGGCTCCAAAATATGGATCAGGCTTCGAAATTGGGATGTTTGGGATATTTTGAAAACTGCAGGGAGGTTTGAGACAAATGTGACCAAACGCCGCTTTCAGTACTTCGCATATGTTGGGTATAAAAATGACGTAATTTCAAACTGCGAATACGTGCAGAGAGCCTGAATTTGGCTCCAAAATATGGCTCAGGCCTCGAAATTGGGATGTTTGGGATATTTTGAAACTACAGGAGTGATTGGGACAAATGTGACCAAACGCCGCTTTCAGTACTTGGCATATGTTGGGTTTTAAAAGTCGCAATTTCAAACTGCGAATACGTGCAGAGAGCTAGAATTTGGCTCCAAAATATGGCTCAGGCCTCGAAATTGGGATGTTTGGGATATTTTGAAAATTGCAGGGGGGATTGGGACAAATGTGACCAAACGCCGCTTTCAGTAGTTGGCATATGTTGGGTATAAAAAATTCGTAATTTCAAACTGCGAATACGTGCAGAGAGCCAGAATTTGGCTCCAAAATATTGGTTAGGCCTCGAAATTGGGATATTTGGGATATTTCGAAAACCGAAGGGGAGTTTGTGCAAAATGTCACTCACTGCCACTTTCAGTACATGGCATGTGTTGGGTATAAAAATTCGTAATTTCAAACTGCGAATACGTGCATAGAGCCAGAATTTGCCTCCAAAATTTGGCTCAGAGCTCGAAATTGGTATGTTTGGGATATTTTGAAAACTGCAGGGGGGTTTGGGACAAATGTGACCAAACGCAGCTTTCAGTACTTGGCATATTTTGGGTATGAAAAGTCGTAATTTCAAACTGCGAATACGTGCAGAGAGCCTGAATTTGGCTCCAAAATATGGCTCAGGCCTCGAAATTGGGATGTTTGGGATATTTTGAAAAGTGCAGGGAGGTTTGGGACAAATGTGACCAAACACCGCTTTCAGTACTTCGCATATGTTGGGTATAAAAAAGTCGTAATTTTAAGCGGCGAATACGTGCAGATAGCGAGAATTTGGCTCCAAAATATGGCTCAGGCCTGGAAATTAGGATGTTTGGGATATTTTGAAAACTGCAGGGAGGTTTGGGACAAATGTGACCAAATGCCGCTTTCAGTACTTGGCATATGTTGGGTATAAAAATTCTTAATCTCAAACTGCGAATACGTGCAGAGAGCCAGAATTTAGCTCCAAAATATGGATCAGGCCTCGAAATTGGGATATTTGGGGTAATTTGGAAACTGCAAGGGGGTTTGGGACAAATGTGACCAAACGCCACTTTCAGTACTTGGCTTATGTTGGGTATGAAAAGTCGTAATTTCAAACTGCGAATACGTGCAGAGAGCCTGAATTTGGCTCCAAAATATGGCTCAGGCCTCGAAATTCGGATGTTTGGGATATTTTGAAAACTGCAGGGAGGTTTGGGACAAATGTAAGCAAACGCCACTATCAGGACTTGGCATGTGATGGGTATAAGAAGTCATAATTTCAAACTGCGAATACGTGCATAGAGCCAGAATTTGGCTCCAAAATATGGCTCTGGCCTAGAAATTGGGATGTTTGGGATATTTGGAAAATTGCAGAGGGGGATTGGGACAAATGTGACCAAACGCTGCTTTCAATACTTGGCATATGTTGGGTATAAAAAAGTCGTAATTTCAAACTGCGAATACGTGCAGAGAGCCAGAATTTGACTCCAAAATATTGCTCAGGCCTCGAAATTGGGATGTTTGGGTTATTTTGAAAACTGCCGGGAGGTTTGGGACATATGTGTCTAAACGCTGCTTTCAGTACTTGGCATATGTTGGGTATAAAATGTCGTAATTTCAAACTGCAAATACGTGCAGACAGCCAGAATTTAGCTCCAAAATATGGCTCAGGCCTCGAAATTGGGATGTTTGATATATTTTGAAAACTGCAGGGAGGTTTGGGACAAATGTGACCAAACGCCGCTTTCAGTACTTCGCATATGTTGGGTATAAAAATTCGTAATTTCAAACTGCGAATACGTGCAGAGAACCAGAATTTGGCTCCAAAATATGGCTCAGGCATTGAAATTGGGATATTTGGGATATTTTGAAAACTGCTGGGGAGTTTGTGCAAAATGTGACTCACTGCCCCTTTCAGTACTTGGCATATGTTGGGTATAAAAAGTCGTAATAATTTCAAACTGCGATTACTTAAAGAGAGCCAGAATTTGGCTCCAAAATATAGCTCAGGCCTCGAAATTGGGATGTTTGGGATATTTTAAAATTGCAGGGAGGATTGGGACAAATGTGACCAAACGCCGCTTTCAGTTCTTTGCATATGTTGGGTATAAAAAAGTCGTAATTTCAAACGGCGAATACGTGCAGAGAGCCAAAATTTGGCTCCAAAATATGGCTCGGGACACGAAATTGGGATATTTGGGATATTTCGAAAACTGCAGGGGAGTTTGTGCAAAATGTCACTCACTGCCGCTTTCAGGACTTGGCATGTGTTGGGTATAAAAAGTCGTAATTTCAAACTGCGAATACGTGCATAGAGCTAGAATTTGCCTCCAAAATATGGCTGAGGCCTCGAAATTGGTATGTTTGGGATATTTTGAAAGCTGCAGGGGGGTTTGCGACAAATGTGACCAAACGTTGCTTTCAGTACTTGGCATATGTAAGGTATGAAAAGTCGTAATTTCAAACTGCGCATACGTGCAGAGAGCCTGAATTTGGGTCCAAAATATGGCACAGGCCTCGAAATTGGGATGTTTGGAATATTTTGAAAACTGCAGGGAGGTTTGGGACAAATGTGACCAAACGCCGCTTTCAGTACTTGGCATATGTTGGGTATAAAAAAAGTCGTAATTTCCAACTGTGAATACGTGCAGAGAGCCAGAATTTGGCTCTAAATATTGCTCAGGCTTCGAAATTGGGATGTTTTGGATATTTTGAAAACTGCAGGGAGGTTTGGGACAAATGTGACCAAAAGCCGCTTTCAGTACTTCGCATATGTTGGGTATAAAAAAAGTCGTAATTTCAAACTGCGAATACGTGCAGAGAACCAGAACTTGGCTCTAAAATTTGGATCAGGCCTCGAAATTGGGATGTTTGGGATATTTTGAAAACTGCATGGGAGTTTGTGCAAAATGTGACTCACTGCTGCTTTCAGTACTTCGCATATGTTGGGTATAAAAAGTCTTAATAATTTCAAATTGCGAATACGTGCATAGAGCCAGAATTTTTCTTAAAAATATGGCTCGGGTCTCGAAATTGGGATATTTTGGATATTTCGAAAACTGCAGGGGAGTTTGTGCAAAATGTGACTTACTCCCGCTTTCAGGACTTGGCATATGTTGGGTATAAAAAGTCGTAATTTCAAACTGCGAATACGTGCATAGAGGCAGAATTTGGTTCTAAAATATGGCTTAGGTCTCGAAATTGGGATGTTTGAGATATTTTGAAAACTGCAGGGGAGTTTGTGCAAAATGTTACTCACCGCCGCTTTCAGTACTTGGCATATGCTGGGTATAAAAAGTCGTAATTTCAAACTGCGAATGCGTGCATAGAGCTATAATTGGGCTCCAAAATATGGCTCAGGCCACGAAATTGGGATCTTTGGGATATTTTGAAAACTGCAGGGGAGTTTGGGACAGATATGACCAAACGCTGCGTTCAGTACATGGCATATGTTTTGTATAAAAAATTCGCAATTTCAAACTGCGAATACGTGCTGAGAAGCAGAATTTGTCTCCAAAATATGGCTCAGGCCTCGAAATTGGGATTTTTGGGATATTTTGAAAACTGCAGGGGAGGTTGTGCAAAATGTGACCCACTGCCGCTTTCAGTACTTGGCATATGTTGGGTATAAAAATTCGAAATAACAAACTGCGAATACGTGCAGAGAGGCAGAATTTTGCTCCAAAATATGGCTCAGGCCTCGAAATTAGGATGTTTGATATATTTTGAAAACTGCAGGGAGGTTTGGGACAAATGTGACGAAACGCCACATTCAGTACTTGGCATATGTTGGGTATAAAAAAGTAGCAATTTCAAACAGCCAATACGTGCAAAGAGCCAGAATTTTGCTCCGAAATATGGCTCAGGCCTCGAAATTGGGATGTTTGGGATATTTTGAAAACTGCAGGGGAGTTTGGGACAAATATGACCAAACGCCGCTTTCAGTTCTTGGCATATGTTGGGTATAAAAGTCGTAATTTCAAACTGCGAATACGTGCAGAGAGCCTGAATTTGGCTCCAAAATATGGCTCAGGCCTCGAAATTGGGATGTTTGAGATATTTTGAAAACTGCAGGGGAGATTGGGACAAATGTGACCAAACATCGCTTTCAGTACTTGGCATATGTTGGGTATAAAAAGTCGTAATTTCAAACTGCGAATACATGCAGAGAACCAGAACCTGGCTCTAAAATTTGGATCAGGCCTCGAAATTGGGATGTTTGGGATATTTTGAAAACTGCAGGGAGGTTTGGGACAAATGTGACCAAACGCCGCTTTCAGTACTTGGCATATGTTGGGCATAAAAATTCGTAATTTCAAACAGCGAATACGCGCAGAGAGCCAGAATTTGGCTGCAAAATATGGTTCAGGCCTCAAAATTGCGATATTTGGGATATTTTGAAAACTGCAGGGGAGTTTGTGCAAAATGTGACTCACTGCCGCTTTTAGTACTTGGCATATGTTGGGTATAAAAAGTCTTAATAATTTCAAACTGCGAATACGTGCAAAGAGCCAGAATTTTTCTTAAAAATATGGCTCCGGTCTCGAAATTGGGATATTTGGGATATTTCGAAAACTGCAGGGGAGTTTGTGCAAAATGTGACTTTCTCCCGCTTTCAGGACTTGGCATATGTTGGGTATAAAAAGTCGTAATTTCAAACTGCGAATACGTGCATAGAGCCAGAATTTGGTTCTAAAATATGGTTTAGGTCTCGAAATTGGGATGTTTGGGATATTTTGAAAACTGCAGGGGAGTTTGGGACAAATCTGACAAAATGTCGCTTTCAGTACTTGGCATATGTTGGGAATGAAAAGTCGTAATTTCAAACTGCGAATACGTGCAGAGAGCCTGAATTTGGCTCCAAAATATTGCTCAGGTCTCGAAATTGGGATGTTTGGGATATTTTGAAAACTGCAGGGAGGTTTTGAACAAATGTGACCAAACGCCGCTTTCAGTACTTGGCATATGTTGGGTATAAAAATTCTTAATTTCAAACTGCGAATACGTGCAGAGAGCCTGAATTTGGCTCCAAAATATGGCTCAGGCCTCGAAATTGGGATATTTGTGATATTTTGAAAACTGCAGGGGAGTTTGTGCAAAATGTGACTCACTGCCGCTCTCAGGACTTGGCATGTGTTGGGTATAAAAAGTCGTAATTTCAAACTGCGAATACGTGCATAGAGACAGAATTTGCCTCCAAAATATGGCTCAGGCCTCGAAATTTGTATGTTTGGGATATTTTGAAAGCTGCAGGGGGGTTTGGAACAAATGTGACCAAACGCCCCTTTCAGTACTTGGCATATGTTGGGTATGAAAAGTCGTAATTTCAAACTGCGAATACGTGCAGAGAGCCTAAATTTGGCTCCAAAATATGGCTCAGGCCTCGAAATTGGGATGTTTGGGATATTTTGAAAACTGCAGGGAGGTTTGGGACAAATGTGACCAAACGCCTTTTTCAGTACTTCGCATATTTTGGGTATTAAAAAGTCGTAATTTCAAACTGCGAATACGTGCAGAGAGCCTGAATTTGGCTCCAAAATATTGCTCAGGCCTCGAAATTGGGATGTTTGGGTTATTTTGAAAACTGCAGAGAGTTTGGGATAAATGTGACCAAACGCCGCTTGCAGTACTTCGCATATGTTGGGTATAAAAAAGTCGTAGTTTCAAACTGCGAATACGTGCAGAGAGCCTGAATTTGGCTCCAAAATTTGGCTCAGGCCTCGAAATTGGTGTGTTTGGGATATTTTGAAAATTGCATGGAGGATTGGGACATATGTGACCAAACGCCGCTTTCAGTACTTCGCATATGTTGGGTATAAAAAATTCGTAATTTCAAACTGCGAATACGTGCAGAGAGCCTGAATTTGGCTCCAAAATATATCTCAGGCCTCGAAATTGGGATATTTGGGATATTTTGAAAACTGCAGAGGAGTTTGTGCAAAATGTGATTCACAGCCGCTTTCAGTACTTGGCATATGTTGGGTATAAAAAGTCGTAATTTCAAACTGCGAATGCATGCATAGAGCCAGAATTTGGCTCCAAACAATAGCTCAGGCCTCGAAATTGGGATATTTGGGATATTTCGAAAACTGCAGTGGAGTTTTTGCAAAATGTCGATCACTGCCACTTTCAGGACTTGGCATGTGTTGGTTATAAAAAGTCGTAATTTCAAACTGCGAATACGTGCATAGAGCTAGAATGTGCCTCCAAAATATGGCTCAGGCCTCGAAATTGGTATGTTTGGGATATTTTGAAAGCTGCAGGGGGGTTTGGGACAAATGTGACCAAACGCCACTTTCAGTACTTGGCATATGTTGGGTATAAAAAAGTAGCAATTTCAAATTCCAAATACGTGCAAAGAGCCAGAATTTTGCTCCGAAATATGACTCAGGCCTCGAAATTGGGATGTTTGGGATATTTTGAAAACTGCAGGGGAGTTTGGGACAAATATGACCAAACGCCGCTTTCAGTTCTTGGTATATGTTGGGTATAAAAGTCTTAATTTCAAACTGCGAATACGTGCAGAGAGCCTGAATTTGGCTCCAAAATATGGCTCAGGCCTCGAAATTGGGATGTTTGAGATATTTTGAAAACTGCAGGGGAGATTGGGACAAATGTGACCAAACATCGCTTTCAGTACTTGGCATATGTTGGGTATAAAAAGTCGTAATTTCAAACTGCGAATACGTGCAGAGAGCCAGAATTTGGCTCCAAAATATAGCTCAGTCCTCGAAATTCGGATATTTGGGATATTTTGAAAACTGCAAAGGAGTTTGTGCAAAATGTGACTCCTGCTGCTTTCAGTACTTCGCATATGTTGGGTATAAAAAAGTCGTAATTTCAAACTGCGAATACGTGCAGAGAGCCTGAATTTGGCTCTAAAATATGGCTAAAGCCACGAAATTGGGATGTTTGGGATATTTTGAAAACTGCAGGGAGGTTTGGGACAAATGTGACCAAACGCCGCTTTCAGTACTTGGCATATGTTGGGTATAAAAATTCGCAATTTCAAACAGCGAATACGTGCAGAGAGCCAGAATTTGGCTCCAAAATATGGTTCAGGCCTCAAAATTGGGATATTTGGGATATTTTGAAAACTGGAGGGGGAGTTTGTGCAAAATGTAACTCACTGCCGCTTTCAGTACTTAGCATATGTTGGGTATAAAAAGTCTTAATAATTTCAAACTGCGAATAAGTGCAAAGAGCCAGAATTTGGCTCCAAAATATGGCTCAGGCCTCGAAATTAGGATGTTTGGGATATTTTAAAAATTGCAGGGGGGATTGGGACAAATGTGACCAAACGCCGCTTTCAGTACATGGCATATGTTGGGTATAAAAAATTCGTAATTTCAAACTGCGAATACGTGCAGAGAGCCAGAATTTGGCTCAAAAATATGGTTCAGGTCTCGAAATTGGGATATTTGGGATATTTCGAAAATTGCAGGGGAGTTTGTGCAAATTGTGACTTACTGCCGCGTTCAGGACTTGGCATCTGTTGGGTATAAAAAGTCGTAATTTAAAACTGCGAATACGTGCATAGAGCCAGAATTTGGCTCTAAAGTATGGCTCAGGCCTCGAAATTGGGATGTTTGGGATATTTTGAAAACTGCAGGGGAGTTTGAGACAAATATGACCAAACGCCGCTTTCAGTACTTGGCATATGTTGGGTATAAAAAAGTCATAATTTCAAACTGCGAATACGTGCAGAGAGCCAGAATTTGGCTCCAAAATATGGCTCAGGCCTCGAAATTGGGATATTGGGGATATTTTGAAAACTGCAGGGGAGTTTGTGCAATATGTGATTCACTGACGCTTTCAGTACTTGGCATATGTTGGGTATAAAAAGTCGTAATTTCACACTGCGAATAGGTGCAGAGAGCCGGAATTTGGCTCCAAAATATGGCTCAGGCATTGAAATTGGGATATTTGGGATATTTTGAAAACTGCAGGGGAGTTTGTGCAAAATGTGACTCACTGCCCCTTTCAGTACTTGGCATATGTTGGGTATAAAAAGTCTAAATAATTTCAAACTGCAAATACGTGCAAAGAGCAAGAATTTTTCTTAAAAATATGGCTCAGGTCTCGAAATTGGGATATTTTGGATATTTCGAAAACTGCAGGGGAGTTTGTGCAAAATGTGACTTACTCCCTCTTTCAGGACTTGGCATATGTTGGGTATAAAAAGTCGTAATTTCAAACTGCGAATACGTGCATAGAGCCAGAATTTGGTTCTAAAATATGGCTTAGGTCTCGAAATTGGGATGTTTGGGATATTTTGAAAACTGCAGGCGAGTTTGGGACAAATGTGACCAAACGTCGCTTTCAGTGCTTGGCATATGTTGGGTATAAAAAAGTCGTAATTTCAAACTGCGAATACGTGCAGAGAGCCAGAATTTTTCTTAAAAATATGGCTCAGGTCTCGAAATTGGGATATTTGGGATATTTCGAAAACTGCAGGGGAGTTTGTGCAAAATGTGACTTACTCCCGCTTTCAGGACTTGGCATATGTTGGGTATAAAAAGTCGTAATTTCAAACTGCGAATACGTGCATAGAGCCAGAATTTGGTTCTAAAATATGGCTTAGGTCTCGAATTTGGGATGTTTGGGATATTTTGAAAACTGCAGGGGAGTTTGGGACAAAAGTGACCAAACGTCGCTTTCAGTACTTGGCATATGTTGGGAATGAAAAGTCGTAATTTCAAACTGCGAATGCGTGCAGAGAGCTTGAATTTGGCTCCAAAATATGGCTCAGGCCTCGAAATTGGGATGTTTGGAATATTTTGAAAACTGCAGGGAGGCTTGGGAGAAATGTGACCAAACGCCGCTTTCAGTACTTGGCATATGTTGGGTAGAAAAAGTCGTAATTTCAAACTGCGAATACGTGCAGAGAGCCTGAATTTGGCCAAAATATGGCTCAGGCCTCGAAATTGGGATATTGGTGATATTTTGAAAACTGCAGGGGAGTTTGTGCAAAATGTGACTCACTGCCGCTTTCAGTACTTGGCATATGTTGGGCATAAAAAGTCGTAATTTCAATCTGCGAATGCGTGCATTGAGTCAGAATTTGGCTCCAAAATATAACTCAGGCCTCGAAATTGGGATGTTTGGGATATTTTGAAAACTGCAGGGGAGTTTGGGACAAATATGACCAAACGCCGCTTTCAGTACTTGGCATATGTTGGGTAAGAAAAGTCGAAATTTCAAACTGCGAATACGTACAGAGAGCCTGAATTCGGCTCCAAAATATGGCTCAGGCTTCGAAATTGGGATGTTTGGGATATTTTGAAAACTGCAGGGAGGTTTGAGACAAATGTGACCAAACGCCGCTTTCAGTACTTCGCATATGTTGGGTATAAAAAAGACGTAATTTCAAACTGCGAATATGTGCAGATAGCCAGAATTTGGCTCCAAAATATGGCTCAGGCCTCGAAATTGGGATGTTTGGGATATTTTGAAACTGCAGGGGTGATTGGGACAAATGTGACCAAACACCGCATTCAGTAATTGGCATATGTTGGGTTTAAAAAGTCGCAATTTCAAACTGCGAATACGTGCAGAGAGCTAGAATTTGGCTCCAAAATATGGCTCAGGCCTCGAAATTGGGATGTTTGGGATATTTTGAAAATTGCAGGGGGGATTGGGACAAATGTGACCAAACGCCGCTTTCAGTAATTGGCATATGTTGGGTATAAAAAATTCGTTATTTCAAACTGCGAATACGTGCAGAGAGCCAGAATTTGGCTCCAAAATATTGGTCAGGCCTCGAAATTGGGATATTTGGGATATTTCGAAAACAGAAGGGTAGTTTGTGCAAAATGTCACTCACTGCCACTTTCAGGACATGGCATGTGTTGGGTATAAAAATTCGTAATTTCAAACTGCGAATACGTGCATAGAGCCAGAATTTGCCTCCAAAATTTGGCTCAGAGCTCGAAATTGGTATGTTTGGGATATTTTGAAAACTGCAGGGGGGTTTGGGACAAATGTAACCAAACGCCGCTTTCAGTACTTGGCATATTTTGGGTATGAAAAGTCGTAATTTCAAACTGCGAATACGTGCAGAGAGCCTGAATTTGGCTCCAAAATATGGCTCAGGCCTCGAAATTGGGATGTTTGGGATATTTTGAAAACTGCAGGGAGGTTTGGGACAAATGTGACCAAACGCCGCTTTCAGTACTTCGCATATGTTGGGTATAAAAAAGTCGTAATTTTAAACGGCGAATACGTGCAAATAGCGAGAATTTGGCTTCAAAATATGGCTCAGGCCTGGAAATTAGGATGTTTGTGATATTTTGAAAACTGCAGGGAGGTTTGGGACAAATGTGACCAAATGCCGCTTTCAGTACTTGGCATATGTTGGGTATAAAAATTCTTAATTTCAAACTGCGAATACGTGCAGAGAGCCAGAATTTAGCTCCAAAATATGGATCAGGCCTCGAAATTGGTATATTTGGGGTAATTTGGAAACTGCAAGGGGGTTTGGGACAAATGTGACCAAACGCCACTTTCAGTACTTGGCTTATGTTGGGTATGAAAAGTCGTAATTTCAAACTGCGAATACGTGCAGAGAGCCTGAATTTGGCTCCAAAATATGGTTCAGGCCTCGAAATTCGGATGTTTGGGATATTTTGAAAACTGCAGGGAGGTTTGGGACAAATGTAACCAAACGCCACTTTCAGGACTTGGCATGTGATGGGTATAAGAAGTCATAATTTCAAATTGCGAATACGTGCATAGAGCCAGAATTTGGCTCCAAAATATGGCTCTGGCCTAGAAATTGGGATGTTTAAGATATTTTGAAAACTGCAGGGAGGTTTGGGACAAATGTGACCAAACGACGCTTTCAGTACTTCGCATATGTTGGGTATAAAAAAGTCGTAATTTTAAACGGCGAATACGTGCAAATAGCGAGAATTTGGCTTCAAAATATGGCTCAGGCCTGGAAATTAGGATGTTTGTGATATTTTGAAAACTGCAGGGAGGTTTGGGACAAATGTGACCAAATGCCGCTTTCAGTACTTGGCATATGTTGGGTATAAAAATTCTTAATTTCAAACTGCGAATACGTGCAGAGAGCCAGAATTTAGCTCCAAAATATGGATCAGGCCTCGAAATTGGGATATTTGGGGTAATTTGGAAACTGCAAGGGGGTTTGGGACAAATGTGACCAAACCCCACTTTCAGTACTTGGCTTATGTTGGGTATGAAAAGTCGTAATTTCAAACTGCGAATACGTGCAGAGAGCCTGAATTTGGCTCCAAAATATGGCTCAGGCCTCGAAATTCGGATGTTTGGGATATTTTGAAAACTGCAGGGAGGTTTGGGACAAATGTAACCAAACGCCACTTTCAGGACTTGGCATGTGATGGGTATAAGAAGTCATCATTTCAAATTGCGAATACGTGCATAGAGCCAGAATTTGGCTCCAAAATATTGCTCAGGCCTCGAAATTGGGATGTTTGGGTTATTTTGAAAACTGCCGGGAGGTTTGGGACATATGTGTCTAAACGCTGCTTTCAGTACTTGGCATATGTTGGGTATAAAATGTCGTAATTTCAAACTGCGAATACGTGCAGACAGCCAGAATTTAGCTCCAAAATATGGCTCAGGCCTCGAAATTGGGATGTTTGATATATTTTGAAAACTGCAGGGAGGTTTGGGACAAATGTGACCAAACGCCGCTTTCAGTACTTCGCATATGTTGGGTATAAAAATTCGTAATTTCAGACTGCGAATACGTGCAGAGAACCAGAATTTGGCTCCAAAATAAGGCTCAGGCCTCAAAATTGGGATATTTGGGATATTTGGAAAACTGCATGGGAGTTTGAGCAAAATGTGACTCACTGACGCTTTCAGTACTTGGCATATGTTGGGTATAAAAAAGTCGTAATTTCAAACTGCGAATACATGCAGAGAGCCAGAATTTGGCTCCAAAATATGGCTCAGGCCTCGAAATTGGGATATTTGGGATATTTTGAAAACTGCAAAGGAGTTTGTGCAAAATGTGACTGCTGCCGCTTTCAGTACTTCGCATATGTTGGGTATAAAAAAGTCGTAATTATAAACTGCGAATACGTGCAGAGAGCCTGAATTTGGCTCTAAAATATGGCTCAGGCCTCGAAATTGGGATGTTTGGGATATTTTGAAAACAGCAGGGAGGTTTGGGACAAATGTGACCAAACGCCGCTTTCAGTACTTGGCATATGTTGGGTATAAAAATTCGCAATTTCAAACAGCGAATATGTACAGAGAGCCAGAATTTAGCTCCAAAATATGGTTCAGGCCTCAAAATTGGGATATTTTGAAAACTGCAGGGGAGTATGTGCAAAACGTGACTCACTGCCGCTTTCAGTACTTGGCAAATGTTGGGTATAAAAAGTCTTAATAATTTCAAACTGCGAATACGTGCAAAGAGCCAGAATTTGACTCCAAAATATGGCTCAGGCCTCGAAATTAGGATGTTTGGGATATTTTGAAAATTGCAGGGGGGATTGGGACAAATGTGATCAAACGCCGCTTTCAGTACTTGGCATATGTTGGGTATAAAAAAGTCATAATTTCAAACTGCGAATACGTGCAGAGAGCCAGAATTTGGCTCCAAAATATGGCTCAGGCCTCGAAATTGGGATATTTGGGATATTTTGAAAACTGCAGCGGAGTTTGTGCAATATGTGACTCACTGACGCTTTCAGTACTTGGCATATGTTGGGTATAAAAATTCGTAATTTCAAACTGCGAATAGGTGCAGAGAGCCAGAATTTGGCTCCAAAATATGGCTCAGACATTAAAATTGGGATATTTGGGATATTTTAAAAACTGCTGGGGAGTTTGTGCAAAATGTGACTCACTGCCCCTTTCAGTACTTGGCATATATGTTGGGTATTAAAAGTCGTAATAATTTCAAACTGCGAATACTTAAAGAGAGCCAGAATTTGGCTCCAAAATATAGCTCAGGCCTCGAAATTGGGATGTTTGGGATATTTTAAAATTGCAGGGAGGATTGGGACAAATGTGACCAAACGCCGCTTTCAGTTCTTTGCATATGTTGGGTATAAAAAAGTCGTAATTTCAAACTGCGAATACGTGCAGCGAGCCAGAATTTGGCTCCAAAATATGGCTCAGGACACGAAATTGGGATATTTGGGATATTTCGAAAACTGCAGGAGAGTTTGTGCAAAATGTCACTCACTGCCGCTTTCAGGACTTGGCATGTGTTGGGTATAAAAAGTCGTAGTTTCAAACTGCAAATACGTGCATAGAGCTAGAATTTGCCTCCAAAATATGGCTGAGGCCTCGAAATTGGTATGTTTGGGATATTTTGAAAGCTGCAGGGGGGTTTGGGACAAATGTGACCAAACGTTGCTTTCAGTTCTTAGCATATGTAAGGTATGAAAAGTCGTAATTTTAAACTGCGCATACGTGCAGAGCCTGAATTTGGGTCCAAAATATGGCTCAGGCCTCGAAATTGGGATGTTTGGAATATTTTGAAAACTGCAGGGGAGTTTGTGCAAAATGTGACTCACTGCTGCTTTCAGTACTTGGCATATGTTGGGTATAAAAAAAGTCGTAATTTCAAACTGCGAATACGTGCAGAGAACCAGAACTTGGCTCTAAAATTTGGATCAGGCCTCGAAATTGGGATGTTTGGGATATTTTGAAAACTGCAGGGGAGTTTGTGCAAAATGTGACTCACTGCTGCTTTCAGTACTTGGCATATGTTGGGTATAAAAAGTCTTAATAATTTCAAACTGCGAATACGTGCAAAGAGCCAGAATTTTTCTTAAAAATATGGCTCAGGTCTCGAAATTGGGATATTTTGGATATTTCGAAAACTGCAGGGGAGTTTGTGCAAAATGTGACTTACTCCCGCTTTCAGGACTTGGCATTTGTTGGGTATAAAAAGTCGTAATTTCAAACTGCGAATACGTGCTTAGAGCCGGAATTTGGTTCTAAAATATGGCTTAGGTCTTGAAATTGGGATGTTTGGGATATTTTGAAAACTGCAGGGGAGTTTGGGACAAATGTGACCAAACGTCGCTTTCAGTACTTGGCATATGTTGGGTATAAAAAAGTCGTAATATCAAACTGCGAATACGTGCAGAGAGCCAGAATTTTTCTTAAAAATATGGCTCAGGTCTCGAAATTGGGATATTTGGGATATTTCGAAAACTGCAGGGGAGTTTGTGCAATATGTGACTCACTGACCCTTTCAGTACTTGGCATATGTTGGGTATAAAAATTCGTAATTTCAAACTGCGAATAGGTGCAGAGAGCCAGAATTTGGCTCCAAAATATGGCTCAGGCATTGAAATTGGGATATTTGGGATATTTTGAAAACTGCTGGGGAGTTTGTGCAAAATGTGACTCACTGCCCCTTTCAGTACTTGGCATATATGTTGGGTATAAAAAGTCGTAATAATTTCAAACTGCGAATACTTAAAGAGAGCCAGAATTTGGCTCCAAAATATAGCTCAGGCCTCGAAATTGGGATGTTTGGGATATTTTAAAATTGCAGGGAGGATTGGGACAAATGTGACCAAACGCCGCTTTCAGTTCTTTGCATATGTTGGGTATAAAAAAGTCGTAATTTCAAACTGCGAATACGTGCAGCGAGCCAGAATTTGGCTCCAAAATATGGCTCAGGACACGAAATTGCGATATTTGGGATATTTCGAAAACTGCAGGGGAGTTTGTGCAAAATGTCACTCACTGCCGCTTTCAGGACTTGGCATGTGTTAGGTATAAAAAGTCGTAGTTTCAAACTGCAAATACGTGCATAGAGCTAGAATTTGCCTCCAAAATATGGCTGAGGCCTCGAAATTGGTATGTTTGGGATATTTTGAAAGCTGCAGGGGGGTTTGGGACAAATGTGACCAAACGTTGCTTTCAGTACTTAGCATATGTAAGGTATGAAAAGTCGTAATTTTAAACTGCGCATACGTGCAGAGCCTGAATTTTGGTCCAAAATATGGCTCAGGCCTCGAAATTGGGATGTTTGGAATATTTTGAAAACTGCAGGGAGGTTTGGGACAAATGTGACCAAACGCCGCTTTCAGTACTTCGCATATGTTGGGTATAAAAAAAGTCGTAATTTCAAACTGCGAATACGTGCAGAGAACCAGAACTTGGCTCTAAAATTTGGATCAGGCCTCGAAATTGGGATGTTTGGGATATTTTGAAAACTGCAGGGGAGTTTGTGCAAAATGTGACTTACTCCCGCTTTCAGGACTTGGAATATGTTGGGTATAAAAAGTTGTAATTTCAAACTGCGAATACGTGCAGAGAGCCAGAATTTGGCTCCAAAATATGGCTCAGGCCTCGAAATTGGGATATTTGGGATATTTTGAAAATTGCAGATAGGTTTGGGACAAATGTGACCAAACGCCACTTGCAGTACTCGGCATATGTTGGGTATAAAAAAATCATAATTTCAAACTGCGAATACGTGCAGAGAGCCAGAATTTGGCTCCAAAATAAGGCTCAGGCCTTGAAATTGGGATATTTGGGATATTTTGAAAACTGCAGGGGAGTTTGTGCAATATGTGACTCACTGACGCTTTCAGTACTTGGCATATGTTGGGTATAAAAATTCGTAATTTCAAACTGCGAATAGGTGCAGAGAGCCAGAATTTGGCTCCAAAATATGGCTCAGGCATTGAAATTGGGATATTTGGGATATTTTGAAAACTGCTGGGGAGTTTGTGCAAAATGTGACTCAGTGCCCCTTTCAGTACTTGGCATATATGTTGGGTATAAAAAGTCGTAATAATTTCAAACTGCGAATACTTAAAGAGAGCCAGAATTTGGCTCCAAAATATAGCTCAGGCCTCGAAATTGGGATGTTTGGGATATTTGAAAATTGCAGGGAGGATTGGGACAAATGTGACCAAACGCCGCTTTCAGTTCTTTGCATATGTTGGGTATAAAAAAGTCGTAATTTCAAACTGCGAATACGTGCAGAGAGCCAGAATTTGGCTCCAAAATATGGCTCAGGACACGAAATTGGGATATTTGGGATATTTGAAAACTGCAAGTCAGTTTGTGCAAAATGTCACTCACTGCCGCTTTCAGGACTTGGCATGTGTTGGGTATAAAACGTCGTAATTTCAAACTGCGAATACGTGCTTAGAGCTAGAATTTGGTTCTAAAATATGGCTTAGGTCTCGAAATTGGGATGTTTGGGATATTTTGAAAACTGCAGGGGAGTTTGGGACAAATGTGACCAAACGTCGCTTTCAGTACTTGGCATATGTTGGGAATGAAAAGTCGTAATTTCAAACTTCGAATACGTGCAGAGAGCTTGAATTTGGCTCCAAAATATGGCTCAGGCCTCGAAATTGGGATGTTTGGAATATTTTGAAAACTGCAGGGAGGCTTGGGACAAATGTGACCAAACGCCGCTTTCAGTACTTGGCATATGTTGGGTATAAAAAGTCGTAATTTCAAACTGCGAATACGTGCAGAGAGCCTGAATTTGGCCAAAATATGGCTCAGGCCTCGAAATTGGGATATTTGTGATATTTTGAAAACTGCAGGGGAGTTTGTTCAAAATGTGACTCACTGCCGCTTTCAGTACTTGGCATATGTTGGGCATAAAAAGTCGTAATTTCAATCTGTGAATGCGTGCATTGAGTCAGAATTTGGCTCCAAAATATAACTCAGGCCTCGAAATTGGGTTGTTTGGGATATTTTGAAAACTGCAGGGAGGTTTGAGACAAATGTGACCAAACGCCGCTTTCAGTACTTCGCATATGTTGGGTATAAAAAAGACGTAATTTCAAACTGCGAATATGTGCAGATAGCCAGAATATGGCTCCAAAATATGGCTCAGGCCTCGAAATTGGGATGTTTGGGATATTTTGAAACTGCAATGGTGATTGGGACAAATGTGACCAAACGCCGCTTTCAGTACTTGGCATATGTTGGGTTTAAAAAGTCGCAATTTCAAACTGCGAATACGTGTAGAGAGCTAGAATTTGGCTCCAAAATATGGCTCAGGCTTCGAAATTGGGATGTTTGGGATATTTTGAAAATTGCAGGGGGGATTGGGACAAATGTGACCAAACGCCGCTTTCAGTAATTGGCATATGTTGGGTATAAAAAATTCGTAATTTCAAACTGCGAACACGTGCAGAGAGCCAGAATTTGGCTCCAAAATATTGGTCAGGCCTCGAAATTGGGATATTTGGGTATTTCGAAAACCGAAGGGGAGTTTGTGCAAAATGTCACTCACTGCCACTTTCAGGACATGGCATGTGTTGGGTATAAAAATTCGTAATTTCAAACTGCGAATACGTGCATAGAGCCAGAATTTGCCTCCAAAATTTGGCTCAGAGCTCGAAATTGGTATGTTTGGGATATTTTGAAAACTGCAGGGGGGTTTGGGACAAATGTGACCAAACGCCGCTTTCAGTACTTGGCATATTTTGGGTATGAAAAGTCGTAATTTCAAACTGCGAATACGTGCAGGGAGCCTGAATTTGGCTCCAAAATATGGCTCAGGCCTCGAAATTGGGATGTTTGGGATATTTTGAAAACTGCAGGGAGGTTTGGGGCAAATGTGACCAAACGCCGCTTTCAGTAATTCGCATATGTTGGGTATAAAAAAGTCGTAATTTTAAACGGCGAATACGTGCAGATAGCGAGAATTTGGCTCCAAAATAGGGCTCAGGCCTGGAAATTAGGATGTTTGGGATATTTTGAAAACTGCAGGGAGGTTTGGGACAAATGTGACCAAATGCCGCTTTCAGTACTTGGCATATGTTGGGTATAAAAATTCTTAATTTCAAACTGCGAATACGTGCAGAGAGCCAGAATTTAGCTCCAAAATATGGCTCAGGCCTCGAAATTGGGATATTTGGGATATTTTGAAAACTGCAGGGGAGTTTGTGCAATATGTGACTCACTGACGCTTTCAGTACTTGGCATATGTTGGGTATAAAAATTCGTAATTTCAATCTGCGAATAGGTGCAGAGAGCCAGAATTTGGCTCTAAAATATGGCTCAGGCATTGAAATTGGGATATTTGGGATATCTTGAAAACTGCTGGGGAGTTTGTGCAAAATGTGACTCACTGCCCCTTTCAGTACTTGGCATATATGTTGGGTATAAAAAGTCGTAATAATTTCAAACTGCGAATACTTAAAGAGAGCCAGAATTTGGCTTCAAAATATAGCTCAGGCCTCGAAATTGGGATGTTTGGGATATTTTAAAATTGCAGGGAGGATTGGGACAAATGTGACCAAACGCCGCTTTCAGTTCTTTGCATATGTTGGGTATAAAAAAGTCGTAATTTCAAACTGCGAATACGTGCAGAGAGCCAGAATTTGGCTCCAAAATATGGCTCAGGACACGAAATTGGGATATTTGGGATATTTCGAAAACTGCAAGGGAGTTTGTGCAAAATGTCACTCACTGCCGCTTTCAGGACTTGGCATGTGTTGGGTATAAAAAGTCGTAATTTCAAACTGCAAATACGTGCATAGAGCTAGAATTTGCCTCCAAAATATGGCTGAGGCCTCGAAATTGGTATGTTTGAGATATTTTGATAGCTGCAGGGGGGTTTGGGACAAATGTGACCAAACGTTGCTTTCAGTACTTGGCATATGTAAGGTATGAAAAGTCGTAATTTCAAACTGCGCACACGTGCAGAGAGCCTGAATTTGGGTCCAAAATATGGCTCAGGCCTCGAAATTGGGATGTTTGGAATATTTTGAAAACTGCAGGGAGGTTTGGGACAAATGTGACCAAACGCTGCTTTCAGTACTTGGCATATGTTGGGTATGAAAAAAGTCGTAATTTCAAACTGTGAATACGTGCAGAGAGCCAGAATTTGGCTCTAAATATTGCTCAGGCCTCGAATTTGGGATGTTTAGGATATTTTGAAAACTGCAGGGAGGTTTGGGACAAATGTGACCAAACGCCGCTTTCAGTACTTCGCATATGTTGGGTATAAAAAAAGTCGTAATTTCAAACTGCGAATACGTGCAGAGAATCAGAACTTGGCTCTAAAATTTGGATCAGGCCTCGAAATTGGGATGTTTGGGATATTTTGAAAACTGCAGGGGAGTTTGTGCAAAATGTGACTCACTGCTGCTTTCAGTACTTGGCATATGTTGGGTATAAAAAGTCTTAATAATTTCAAACTGCGAATACGTGCAAAGAGCCAGAATTTTTCTTAAAAATATGGCTCAGGTCTCGAAATTGGGATATTTTGGATATTTCGAAAACTGCAGGGGAGTTTGTGCAAAATGTGACTTACTCCCGCTTTCAGGACTTGGCATATCTTGGGTATAAAAAGTCGTAATTTCAAACTGCGAATACGTGCTTAGAGCCAGAATTTGGTTCTAAAATATGGCTTAAGTCTTGAAATTGGGATGTTTGGGATATTTTGAAAACTGCAGGGGAGTTTGGGACAAATGTGACCAAACGTCGCTTTCAGTACTTGGCATATGTTGGGTATAAAGAAGTCGTAATTTCAAACTGCGAATACGTGCAGAGAGCTTGAATTTGGCTCCAAAATATGGCACAGGCCTCGAAATTGGGATGTTTGGAATATTTTGAAAACTGCAGGGAGGCTTGGGACAAATGTGACCAAACGCCGCTTTCAGTACTTGGCATATGTTGGGCATAAAAAGTCGTAATTTCAATCTGTGAATGCGTGCATTGAGTCAGAATTTGGCTCCAAAATATAACTCAGGCCTCGAAATTGGGATGTTTGGGATATTTTGAAAACTGCAGGGAGGTTTGAGACAAATGTGACCAAACGCCGCTTTCAGTACTTCGCATATGTTGGGTATAAAAAAGACGTAATTTCAAACTGCGAATATGTGCAGATAGCCAGAATATGGCTCCAAAATATGGCTCAGGCCTCGAAATTGGGATGTTTGGGATATTTTGAAACTGCAATGGTGATTGGGACAAATGTGACCAATCGCCGCTTTCAGTACTTGGCATATGTTGGGTTTAAAAAGTCGCAATTTCAAACTGCGAATACGTGCAGAGAGCTAGAATTTGGCTCCAAAATATGGCTCAGGCCTCGAAATTTGGATGTTTGGGATATTTTGAAAATTGCATGGGGGATTGGGACAAATGTGACCAAACGCCGCTTTCAGTAATTGGCATATGTTGGGTATAAAAAATTCGTAATTTCAAACTGCGAACACGTGCAGAGAGCCAGAATTTGGCTACAAAATATTGGTCAGGCCTCGAAATTGGGATATTTGGGTATTTCGAAAACCGAAGGGGAGTTTGTGCAAAATGTCACTCACTGCCACTTTCAGGACTTGGCATGTGTTGGGTATAAAAAGTCGTAATTTCAAACTGCAAATACGTGCATAGAGCTAGAATTTGCCTCCAAAATATGGCTGAGGCCTCGAAATTGGTATGTTTAGGATATTTTGATAGCTGCAGGGGGGTTTGGGACAAATGTGACCAAACGTTGCTTTCAGTACTTGGCATATGTAAGGTATGAAAAGTCGTAATTTCAAACTGCGCATACGTGCAGAGAGCCTGAATTTGGGTCCAAAATATGGCTCAGGCCTCGAAATTGGGATGATTGGAATATTTTGAAAACTGCAGGGAGGTTTGGGACAAATGTGACCAAACGCTGCTTTCAGTACTTGGCATATGTTGGGTATGAAAAAAGTCGTAATTTCAAACTGTGAATACGTGCAGAGAGCCAGAATTTGGCTCTAAATATTGCTCAGGCCTCGAATTTGGGATGTTTAGGATATTTTGAAAACTGCAGGGAGGTTTGGGACAAATGTGACCAAACGCCGCTTTCAGTACTTCTCATATGTTGGGTATAAAAAAAGTCGTAATTTCAAACTGCGAATACGTGCAGAGAATCAGAACTTGGCTCTAAAATTTGGATCAGGCCTCGAAATTGGGATGTTTGGGATATTTTGAAAACTGCAGGGGAGTTTGTGCAAAATGTGACTCACTGCTGCTTTCAGTACTTGGCATATGTTGGGTATAAAAAGTCTTAATAATTTCAAACTGCGAATACGTGCAAAGAGCCAGAATTTTTCTTAAAAATATGGCTCAGGTCTCGAAATTGGGATATTTTGGATATTTCGAAAACTGCAGGGGAGTTTGTGCAAAATGTGACTTACTCCCGCTTTCAGGACTTGGCATATCTTGGGTATAAAAAGTCGTAATTTCAAACTGCGAATACGTGCTTAGAGCCAGAATTTGGTTCTAAAATATGGCTTAAGTCTTGAAATTGGGATGTTTGGGATATTTTGAAAACTGCAGGGGAGTTTGGGACAAATGTGACCAAACGTCGCTTTCAGTACTTGGCATATGTTGGGTATAAAGAAGTCGTAATTTCAAACTGCGAATACGTGCAGAGAGCTTGAATTTGGCTCCAAAATATGGCACAGGCCTCGAAATTGGGATGTTTGGAATATTTTGAAAACTGCAGGGAGGCTTGGGACAAATGTGACCAAACGCCGCTTTCAGTACTTGGCATATGTTGGGCATAAAAAGTCGTAATTTCAATCTGTGAATGCGTGCATTGAGTCAGAATTTGGCTCCAAAATATAACTCAGGCCTCGAAATTGGGATGTTTGGGATATTTTGAAAACTGCAGGGAGGTTTGAGACAAATGTGACCAAACGCCGCTTTCAGTACTTCGCATATGTTGGGTATAAAAAAGACGTAATTTCAAACTGCGAATATGTGCAGATAGCCAGAATATGGCTCCAAAATATGGCTCAGGCCTCCAAATTGGGATGTTTGGGATATTTTGAAACTGCAATGGTGATTGGGACAAATGTGACCAATCGCCGCTTTCAGTACTTGGCATATGTTGGGTTTAAAAAGTCGCAATTTCAAACTGCGAATACGTGCAGAGAGCTAGAATTTGGCTCCAAAATATGGCTCAGGCCTCGAAATTTGGATGTTTGGGATATTTTGAAAATTGCATGGGGGATTGGGACAAATGTGACCAAACGCCGCTTTCAGTAATTGGCATATGTTGGGTATAAAAAATTCGTAATTTCAAACTGCGAACACGTGCAGAGAGCCAGAATTTGGCTACAAAATATTGGTCAGGCCTCGAAATTGGGATATTTGGGTATTTCGAAAACCGAAGGGGAGTTTGTGCAAAATGTCACTCACTGCCACTTTCAGGACTTGGCATGTGTTGGGTATAAAAAGTCGTAATTTCAAACTGCAAATACGTGCATAGAGCTAGAATTTGCCTCCAAAATATGGCTGAGGCCTCGAAATTGGTATGTTTAGGATATTTTGATAGCTGCAGGGGGGTTTGGGACAAAT
Organism: Procambarus clarkii; assembly: GCF_040958095.1. Taxonomy (NCBI): domain Eukaryota; kingdom Metazoa; phylum Arthropoda; class Malacostraca; order Decapoda; family Cambaridae; genus Procambarus; species Procambarus clarkii. The sequence continues at coordinate 2,946,968 of NC_091222.1, forward strand.
GTGACCAAACGTTGCTTTCAGTACTTGGCATATGTAAGGTATGAAAAGTCGTAATTTCAAACTGCGCATACGTGCAGAGAGCCTGAATTTGGGTCCAAAATATGGCTCAGGCCTCGAAATTGGGATGATTGGAATATTTTGAAAACTGCAGGGAGGTTTGGGACAAATGTGACCAAACGCTGCTTTCAGTACTTGGCATATGTTGGGTATGAAAAAAGTCGTAATTTCAAACTGTGAATACGTGCAGAGAGCCAGAATTTGGCTCTAAATATTGCTCAGGCTTCGAAATTGGGATGTTTAGGATATTTTGAAAACTGCAGGGAGGTTTGGGACAAATGTGACCAAACGCCGCTTTCAGTACTTCGCATATGTTGGGTATAAAAAAAGTTGTAATTTCAAACTGCGAATACGTGCAGAGAACCAGAACTTGGCTCTAAAATTTGGATCAGGCCTCGAAATTGGGATGTTTGGGATATTTTGAAAACTGCAGGGGAGTTTGGGACAAATGTGACTCACTGCTGCTTTCAGTACTTGGCATATGTTGGGTATAAAAAGTCTTAATAATTTCAAACTGCGAATACGTGCAAAGAGCCAGAATTTTTCTTAAAAATATGGCTCAGGTCTCGAAATTGGGATATTTTGGATATTTCGAAAACTGCAGGGGAGTTTGTGCAAAATGTGACTTACTCCCGCTTTCAGGATTTGGCATATCTTGGGTATAAAAAGTCGTAATTTCAAACTGCGAATACGTGCTTAGAGCCAGAATTTGGTTCTAAAATATGGCTTAGGTCTTGAAATTGGGATGTTTGGGATATTTTGAAAACTGCAGGGGAGTTTGGGACAAATGTGATCAAACGTCGCTTTCAGTACTTGGCATATGTTGGGTATAAAGAAGTTGTAATTTCAAACTGCGAATACGTGCAGAGAGCCAGAATTTTTCTTAAAAATATGGCTCAGGTCTCGAAATTGGGATATTTGGGATATTTCGAAAACTGCAGGGGAGTTTGTGCAAAATGTGACTTACTCCCGATTTCAGGACTTGGAATATGTTGGGTATAAAAAGTCGTAATTTCAAACTGCTAATACGTGCATAGTGCCAGAATTTGGTTCTAAAATATGGCTTAGGTCTCAAAATTGGGATGTTTGGGATATTTTGAAAACTGCAGGGGAGTTTGGGACAAATGTGACCAAACGTCGCTTTCAGTACTTGGCATATGTTGGGAATGAAAAGTCGTAATTTCAAACTGCGAATACGTGCAGAGAGCTTGAATTTGGCTCCAAAATATGGCTCAGGCCTCGAAATTGGGATGTTTGGAATATTTTGAAAACTGCAGGGAGGCTTGGGACAAATGTGACCAAACGCCGCTTTCAGTACTTGGCATATGTTGGGTATAAAAAGTCGTAATTTCAAACTGCGAATACGTGCAGAGAGCCAGAATTTGGCTCCAAAATATTGATCAGGCCTCGAAATTGGGATGTTTGGGATATTTTTAAAACTGCAGGGAGGTTTTGAACAAATGTGACCAAATGCCGCTTTCAGTACTTGGCATATGTTAGGTATAAAAATTTGTAATTTCAAACTGCGAATACGTGCAGAGAGCCTGAATTTGGCCAAAATATGGCTCAGGCCTCGAAATTGGGATATTTGTGATATTTGTGAAAACTGCAGGGGAGTTTGTGCAAAATGTCACTCACTGCTACTTTCAGGACATGGCATGTGTTGGGTATAAAAATTCGTAATTTCAAACTGCGAATACGTGCAGATAGCGAGAATTTGGCTCCAAAATGTGGCTCAGGCCTGGAAATTAGGATGTTTGGGATATTTTGAAAACTGCAGGGAGGTTTGGGACAAATGTGACCAAATGCCGCTTTCAGTACTTGGCATATGTTGGGTATAAAAATTCTTAATTTCAAACTGCGAATACGTGCAGAGAGCCAGAATTTAGCTCCAAAATATGGATCAGGCCTCGAAATTGGGATATTTGGGGTAATTTGGAAACTGCAAGGGGGTTTGGGACAAATGTGACCAAACGCCACTTTCAGTACTTGGATTATGTTGGGTATGAAAAGTCGTAATTTCAAACTGCGAATACGTGCAGAGAGCCTGAATTTGGCTCCAAAATATGGCTCAGGCCTCGAAATTCGGAAGTTTGGGATATTTTGAAAACTGCAGGGAGGTTTGGGACAAATGTAACCAAACGCCACTTTCAGTACTTCGCATATGTTGGGTATAAAAAAGTCGTAATTTCAAACTGCGAATACGTGCAGAGAGCCAGAATTTAGCTCCAAAATATGGCTCAGGCCTCGAAATTGGGATGTTTGGGTTATTTTGAAAACTGCAGGGAAGTTTGGGCAAAATGTGACTCACTTCAGCGTTCAGTACTTGGCATATGTTGGGTATAAAAAGTTGTAATATCAAACTGCGAATACGTGCAGAGAGCCAGAATTTGGCTCCAAAATATGGCTCTGGCCTAGAAATTGGGATGTTTGGGATATTTGGAAAATTGCAGAGGGGGATTGGGACAAACGTGACCAAACGCTGCTTTCAGTACTTGGCATATGTTGGGTATAAAAAAGTCGTAATTTCAAACTGCGAATACGTGCAGAGAGCCAGAATTTGGCTCCAAAATATGGCTCAGGCCTCGAAATTGGGATATTTGGGATATTTCGAAAACTGCAGGGGAGTTTGTGCAAAATGTCACTCACTGCCGCTTTCAGGACTTGGCATGTGATGGGTATAAGAAGTCATAATTTCAAACTGCAAATACGTGCATAGAGCCAGAGTTTGTCTCCAAAATATGGCTCAGGCCTCGAAATTTGTATGTTTGGGATATTTTGAAAGCTGCTGGGGGGTTTGGGACAAATGTGACCAAACACCGCTTTCAGTACTTGGCATATGTTGGGTATGAAAATTCGTAATTTCAAACTGCGAATACGTGCAGATAGCCAGAATTTAGCTCCAAAATATGGCTCAGGCCTCGAAATTGGGATGTTTGATATATTTTGAAAACTGCAGGTAGGTTTGGGACAAATGTGACCTAACGCCGCTTTCAGTACTTCGCATATGTTGGGTATAAAAAGTCTTAATAATTTCAAACTGCGAATACGTGCAAAGAGCCAGAATTTGACTCCAAAATATGGTTCAGGCCTCGAAATTAGGATGTTTGGGATGTTTTGAAAATTGCAGGGGGGATTGGGACAAATGTGATCAAACGCCGCTTTCAGTACTTGGCATATGTTGGGTATAAAAAAGTCGTAATTTCAAACTGCGAATACGTGCAGAGAGCCAGAATTTGGCTCCAAAATATGGCTCAGGCCTCGAAATTGGGATATTTGGGATATTTTGAAAACTTCAGGGGAGTTTGTGCAATATGTGACTCACTGACGCTTTCAGTACTTGGCATATGTTGGGTATAAAAAGTCGTAATTTCAAACTGCGAATAGGTGCAGAGAGCCAGAATTTGGCTCCAAAATATGGCTCAGGTCTCGAAATTGGGATATTTCGAAAACTGCAGGGGAGTTTGTGCAAAATGTGACTTACTGCCGCTTTCAGGACTTGGCATCTATTGGGTATAAAAAGTCGTAATTTCAAACTGCGAATACGTGCATAGAGCCAGAATTTTGCTCTTAAATATGGCTCAGGCCTCGAAATTGGGATGTTTGGGATATTTTGAAAACTGCAGGGGAGTTTGGGACAAATATGACCAAACGCCGCTTTCAGTACTTGGCATATGTTGGGTATAAAAGTCGTAATTTCAAACTGCGAATACTTTCAGAGAGCCTGAATTTGGCTCCAAAATATGGCTCAGGCCTCGAAATTGGGATATTTGGGATATTTTGAAAATTGCAGGGAGGTTTGTGACAAATGTGACCAAACGCCACTTGCAGTACTTGGCATATGTTGGGTATAAAAAAGTCATAATTTCAAACTGCGAATACGTGCAGAGAGCCAGAATTTGGCTCCAAAATATGACTCTGGCCTCGAAATTGGGATATTTGGGATATTTTGAAAACTGCAGGGGAGTTTGTGCAAAATGTGACTTACTCCCGCTTTCAGGACTTGGCATATGTTGGGTATAAAAAATCGTAATTTCAAACTGCGAATACGCATAGAGGCAGAATTTGGTTCTAAAATATGGCTTAGGTCTCGAAATTGGGATGTTTGGGATTTTTTGAAAACTGCAGGGGAGTTTGTGCAAAATATTACTCACCGCCGCTTTCAGTACTTGGCATATGCTGGGTATAAAAAGTCGTAATTTCAAACTGCGAATGCGTGCATAGAGCTATAATTGGGCTCCAAAATATGGCTCAGGCCACGAAATTGGGATCTTTGGGATATTTTGAAAACTGCAGGGGAGTTTGGGACAGATATGACCAAATGCTGCGTTCAGTACTTGGCATATGTTTTGTATAAAAAATTCGCAATTTCAAACTGCGAATACGTGCTGAGAAGCAGAATTTGTCTCCAAAATATGGCTCAGGCCTCGAAATTGGGATTTTTGGGATATTTTGAAAACTGCAGGGGGTGGTTGTGCAAAATGTGACCCACTGCCGCTTTCAGTACTTGGCATATGTTGGGTATAAAAATTCGAAATAACAAACTGCGAATACGTGCAGAGAGCCAGAATTTTGCTCCAAAATATGGCTCAGGCCTCGAAATTAGGATGTTTGATATATTTTGAAAACTGCAGGGAGGTTTGGGACAAATGTGACGAAACGCCACATTCAGTACTTGGCATATGTTGGGTATAAAAAAGTAGCAATTTCAATCTGCGAATACGTGCAAAGAGCCAGAATTTTGCTCCGAAATATGGCTCAGGCCTCGAAATTGGGATGTTTGGGATATTTTGAAAACTGCAGGGGAGTTTGGGACAAATATGACCAAACGCCGCTTTCAGTTCTTGGCATATGTTGGGTATAAAAGTCGTAATTTCAAACTGCGAATACGTGCAGAGAGCCTGAATTTGGCTCCAAAATATGGCTCAGGCCTCGAAATTGGGATGTTTGAGATATTTTGAAAACTGCAGGGGAGATTGGGACAAATGTGACCAAACATCGCTTTCAGTACTTGGCATATGTTGGGTATAAAAAGTCGTAATTTCAAACTGCGAATACATGCAGAGAACCAGAACTTGGCTCTAAAATTTGGATCAGGCCTCGAAATTGGGATGTTTGGGATATTTTGAAAACTGCAGGGAGGTTTGGGACAAATGTGACTCAATGACGCTTTCAGTACTTGGCATATGTTGGGTATAAAAAGTCGTAATTTCAAACTGCGAATAGGTGCAGAGAGCCAGAATTTGGCTCCAAAATATGGCTCAGGCATTGAAATTTGGATATTTGGGATATTTTGAAAACTGCTGGGGAGTTTGTGCAAAATGTGACTCACTGCCCCTTTCAGTACTTGGCATATGTTGGGTATAAAAAGTCGTAATAATTTCAAACTGCGAATATTTAAAGAGAGCCAGAATTTGGCTCCAAAATATGGCTCAGGCCTCGAAATTGGGATGTTTGGGATATTTTAAAATTGCAGGGAGGATTGGGACAAATGCGACCAAACGCCGCTTTCAGTACTTGGCATATGTTGGGTATAAAAAGTCGTAATTTCAAACTGTGAATACGTGCATAGAGCTAGAATTTGCCTCCAAAATATGGCTGAGGCCTCGAAATTGGTATGTTAAGGATATTTTGAAAGCTGCAGGGGGGTTTGGGACAAATGTGACCAAACGCCGCTTTCAGTACTTGGCATATGTTGGGTATAAAAATTCGCAATTTCAAACAGCGAATACGTGCAGAGAGCCAGAATTTGGCTCCAAAATATGGTTCAGGCCTTAAAATTGGGATATTTGGGATATTTTGAAAACTGGAGGGGGAGTTTGTGCAAAATGTGACTCATTGCCGCTTTCAGTACTTGGCATATGTTGGGTATAAAAAGTCGTAATTTAAAACTGCGAATACGTGCATAGAGCCAGAATTTGGCTCTAAAGTATGGCTCAGGCCTCGAAATGGGGATGTTTGGGATATTTTAAAAATTGCAGGGGGGATTGGGACAAATGTGACCAAACGCCACTTTCAGTACATGGCATATGTTGGGTATAAAAAATTCGTAATTTCAAACTGCGAATACGTGCAGAGAGCCAGAATTTGGCTCAAAAATATGGTTCAGGTCTCGAAATTGGGATATTTGGGATATTTCGAAAACTGCAGGGGAGTTTGTGCAAAGTGTGACTTACTGCCGCGTTCAGGACTTGGCATCTGTTGGGTATAAAAAGTCGTAATTTAAAACTGCCAATACGTGCATAGAGCCAGAATTTGGCTCTAAAGTATGGCTCAGGCCTCGAAATTGGGATGTTTGGGATATTTTGAAAACTGCAGGGGAGTTTGTGACAAATATGACCAAACGCCGCTTTCAGTACTTGGCATATGTTGGGTATAAAAAAGTCATAATTTCAAACTGCGAATACGTGCAGAGAGCCAGAATTTGGCTCCAAAATATGGCTCAGGCCTCGAAAATGGGATATTGGGGATATTTTGAAAACTGCAGGGGAGTTTGTGCAATATGTGATTCACTGACACTTTCAGTACTTGGCATATGTTGGGTATAAAAAGTCGTAATTTCACACTGCGAATCGGTGCAGAGATCCAGAATTTGGCTCCAAAATATGGCTCAGGCATTGAAATTGGGATATTTGGGATATTTTGAAAACTGCAGGGGAGTTTGTTCAAAATGTGACTCACTGCCCTTTTCAGTACTTGGCATATGTTGGGTATAAAAAGTCGTAATAATTTCAAACTGCGAATATTTAAAGAGAGCCAGAATTTGGCTCCAAAATATGGCTCAGGCCTCGAAATTGGGATGTTTGGGATATTTTAAAATTGCAGGGAGGATTGGGACAAATGTGACCAAACGCCGCTTTCAGTTCTTTGCATATGTTGGGTATAAAAAAGTCGTAATTTCAAACTGCGAATACGTGCAGAGAGCCAGAATATGGCTCCAAAATATGGCTCAGGACACGAAATTGGGATATTTGGGATATTTCGAAAACTGCAGGGGAGTTTGTGCAAAATGTCACTCACTGCCGCTTTCAGGACTTGGCATGTGTTGGGTATAAAAAGTCGTAATTTCAAACTGCGAATACGTGCATAGAGCTAGAATTTGCCTCCAAAATATGGCTGAGGCCTCGAAATTTGTATGTTTGGGATATTTTGAAAGCTGCAGAGGGGATTGGGACAAATGTGACCAAAAGTTGCTTTCAGTACTTGGCATATGTAAGGTATGAAAAGTCGTAATTTCAAACTGCGCATACGTGCAGAGAGCCTGAATTTGGGTCCAAAATATGACTCAGGCCTCGAAATTGGGATGTTTGGAATATTTTGAAAACTGCAGGGAGGTTTGGGACAAATGTGACCAAACGCCGCTTTCAGTACTTGGCATATGTTGGGTATAAAAAAAGTCGTAATATCAAACTGTGAATACGTGTAGAGAGCCAGAATTTGGCTCTAAATATTCCTCAGGCTTCGAAATTGGGATGTTTTGGATATTTTGAAAACTGCAGGGAGGTTTGGGACAAATGTGACCAAACGCCGCTTTCAGTACTTCGCATATGTTGGGTATAAAAAAAATCGTAATTTCAAACTGTGAATACGTGCAGAGAACCAGAACTTGGCTCTAAAATTTGGATCAGGCCTCGAAATTGGGATGTTTGGGATATTTTGAAAACTGCAGGGGTGTTTGTACAAAATGTGACTCACTGCTTCTTTCAGTACTTGGCATATGTTGGGTATAAAAAGTCTTAATAATTTCAAACTGCGAATACGTGCAAAGAGCCAGAATTTTTCTTAAAAATATGGCTCAGGTCTCGAAATTCGGATATTTTGGATATTTCGAAAACTGCAGGGGAGTTTGTGCAAAATGTGACTTACTCCCTCCTCAGGACTTGGCATATGTTGGGTATAAAAAGTCGTAATTTCAAACTGCGAATACGTGCGTAGAGCCAGAATTTGGTTCTAAAATATGGCTTAGGTCTCGAATTTGGGATGTTTGGGATATTTTGAAAACTGCAGGGGAGTTTGGGACAAATGTGACCAAACGTCGCTTTTAGTACTTGGCATATGTTGGGAATGAAAAGTCGTAATTTCAAACTGCGAATACGTGCAGAGAGCTTGAATTTGGCTCCAAAATACGGCTCAGGCCTCGAAATTGGGATGTTTGGAATATTTTGAAAACTGCAGGGAGGCTTGGGACAAATGTGACCAAACGCCGCTTTCAGTACTTGGCATATGTTGGGTATAAAAAGTCGTAATTTCAAACTGCGAATACGTGCAGAGAGCCTGAATTTGGCCAAAATATGGCTCAGGCCTCGAAATTGGGATATTTGTGATATTTTGAAAACTGCAGGGGAGTTTGTGCAAAATGTGACTCACTGCCGCTTTCAGTACTTGGCATATGTTGGGCATAAAAAGTCGTAATTTCAATCTGCGAATGCGTGCATTGAGTCAGAATTTGGCTCCAGAATATAACTCAGGCCTCGAAATTGGGATGTTTGGGATATTTTGAAAACTGCAGGGGAGTTTGGAACAAATATGACCAAACGCCGCTTTCAGTACTTGGCATATGTTGGGTAAGAAAAGTCGAAATTTCAAACTGCGAATACGTACAGAGAGCCTGAATTTGGCTCCAAAATATAGCTCAGGCTTCGAAATTGGGATGTTTGGGATATTTTGAAAACTGCAGGGAGGTTTGAGACAAATGTGACCAAACGCCGCTTTCAGTACTTCGCATATGTTGGGTATAAAAAAGACGTAATTTCAAACTGCGAATACGTGCAGAGAGCTAGAATTTGGCTCCAAAATATGGCTCAGGCCTCGAAATTGGGATGTTTGGGATATTTTGAAAATTGCAGGGGAGATTGGGACAAATGTGACCAAACGCCGCTTTCAGTAATTGGCATATGTTGGGTATAAAAAATTCGTAATTTCAAACTGCGAATACGTGCAGAGAGCGAGAATTTGGCTCCAAAATATTGGTCAGGCCTCGAAATTGGGATATTTGGGATATTTCGAAAACAGAAGGGGAGTTTGTGCAAAATGTCACTCACTGCCACTTTCAGGACATGGCATGTGTTGGGTATAAAAATTCGTAATTTCAAACTGCGAATACGTGCATAGAGCCTGAATTTGGCTCCAAAATATGGCTCAGGCCTCGAAATTGGGATGTTTGGGATATTTTGAAAACTGCAGGGAGGTTTGGGACAAATGTGACCAAACGCCGCTTTCAGTACTTCGCATATGTTGGGTATAAAAAAGTCGTAATTTTAAACGGCGAATACGTGCAGATAGCGAGAATTTGGCTTCAAAATATGGCTCAAGCCTGGAAATTAGGATGTTTGGGATATTTTGAAAACTGCAGGGAGGTTTGGGACAAATGTGACCAAACGCCACTCTCAGTACTTGGCTTATGTTGGGTATGAAAAGTCGTAATTTCAAACTGCGAATACGTGTAGAGAGCCTGAATTTGGCTCCAAAATATGGCTCAGGCCTCGAAATTCGGATGTTTGGGATATTTTGAAAACTGCAGGGAGGTTTGAGACAAATGTAACCAAACGCCACTTTCAGGACTTGGCATGTGATGGGTATAAGAAGTCATAATTTCAAATTACGAATACGTGCATAGAGCCAGAATTTGGCTCCAAAATATGGCTGTGGCCTAGAAATTGGGATGTTTGGGATATTTGGAAAATTGCAGAGGGGGATTGGGACAAATGTGACCAAACGCTGCTTTCAGTACTTGGCATATGTTGGGTATAAAAAAGTCGTAATTTCAAACTGCGAATACGTGCAGAGAGCCTGAATTTGGCTCCAAAATATGGCTCAGGCCTCGAAATTGGGATGTTTGGGACATTTTGAAAACTGCAGGGAGGTTTGGGACAAATGTGACCAAACAACGCTTTCAGTACTTCGCATATGTTGGGTATAAAAAAGTCGTAATTTCAAACTGCGAATACGTGCAGAGAGGCAGAATTTGGCTCCAAAATATTGCTCAGGCCTCGAAATTGGGATGTTTGGGTTATTTTGAAAACTGCCGGGAGGTTTGGGACATATGTGTCTAAACGCCGCTTTCAGTACTTGGCATATGTTGGGTATAAAATGTCGTAATTTCAAACTGCGAATACGTGCAGACAGCCAGAATTTAGCTCCAAAATATGGCTCAGGCCTCGAAATTGGGATGTTTGATATATTTTGAAAACTGCAGGGAGGTTTGGGACACATGTGACCAAACGCCGCTTTCAGTACTTCGCATATGTTGGGTATAAAAATTCGTAATTTCAGACTGCGAATACGTGCAGAGAACCAGAATTTGGCTCCAAAATAAGGCTCAGGCCTCAAAATTGGGATATTTGGGATATTTTGAAAACTGCATGGGAGTTTGTGCAAAATGTGACTCACTGACGCTTTCAGTACTTGGCATATGTTGGGTATAAAAAGTCGTAATTTCACACTGCGAATAGGTGCAGAGAGCCAGAATTTGGCTCCAAAATATGGCTCAGGCATTGAAATTGAGATATTTGGGATATTTTGAAAACTGCAGGGGAGTTTGTGCAAAATGTGACTCACTGCCCCTTTCAGTTCTTGGCATATGTTGGGTATAAAAAGTCGTAATAATTTCAAACTGCGAATACTTAAAGAGAGCCAGAATTTGGCTCCAAAATATGGCTCAGGCCTCGAAATTGGGATGTTTGGGATATTTTAAAATTGCAGGGAGGATTGGGACAAATGTGACCAAACGCCGCTTTCAGTTCTTTGCATATGTTGGGTATAAAAAAGTCGTAACTTCAAACTGCGAATACGTGCAGAGAGCCAGAATTTGGCTCCAAAATATGGCTCAGGACACGAAATTGGGATATTTGGGATATTTCGAAAACTGCAGGGGAGTTTGTGCAAAATGTCACTCACTGCCGCTTTTAGGACTTGGCATGTGTTGGGTATAAAAAGTCGTAATTTCAAACTGCAAATACGTGCATAGAGCTAGAATTTGCCTCCAAAATATGGCTGAGGCCTCGAAATTGGTATGTTTGGGATATTTTGAAAGCTGCAGGGGGGTTTGGGACAAATGTGACCAAACAGTGCTTTCAGTACTTGGCATATGTAAGGTATGAAAAGTCGTAATTTCAAACTGCGCATACGTGCAGAGAGCCTGAATTTGGGTCCAAAATATGCCTCAGGCCTCGAAATTGGGATGTTTGGAATATTTTGAAAACTGCAGGGAGGTTTGGGACAAATGTGACCAAACGCCGCTTTCAGTACTTGGCATATGTTGGGTATAAAAAAGTCGTAATTTCAAACTGCGAATACGTGCAGAGAACCAGAACTTGGCTCTAAAATTTGGATCAGGCCTCGAAGTTGGGATGTTTGGGATATTTTGAAAACTGCAGGGGAGTTTGTGCAAAATGTGACTTACTCCCGCTTTCAGGACTTGGCATATGTTAGGCATAAAAAGTCTTAATTTCAAACTGCGAATACGTGCATAGAGCCAGAATTTGGTTCTAAAATATGGCTTAGGTCTCGAAATTGGGATGTTTGGGATATTTTGAAAACTGCAGGGGAGATTGGGACAAATGTGACCAAACGTCGCTTTCAGTACTTGGCATATGTTGGGAATGAAAAGTCGTAATTTCAAACTGCGAATACGTGCAGAGAGCCTGAATTTGGCTCCAAAATATGGCTCAGGCCTCGAAATTGGGATGTTTGGAATATTTTGAAAACTGCAGGGAGGATTGGGACAAATGTGACCAAACGCCGCATTCAGTACTTGGCATATGTTGGGTATAAAAAGTCGTAATTTCAAACTGCGAATACGTGCAGAGAGCCAGAATTTGGCTCCAAAATATTGCTCAGGTCTCGAAATTGGGATGTTTGGGATATTTTGAAAACTGCAGGGAGGTTATGAACAAATGTGACCAAACGCCGCTTTCAGTACTTGGCATATGTTGGGTATAAAAATTCGTAATTTCAAACTGCGAATACGTGCAGAGAGCCTGAATTTGGCTCCAAAATATGGCTCAGGCCTCGAAATTGGGATATTTGTGATATTTTGAAAACTGCAGGGGAGTTTGTGCAAAATGTGACTCACTGCCGCTTTGAGGACTTGGCATGTGTTGGGTATAAAAAGTCGTAATTTCAAACTGCGAATACGTGCATAGAGACAGAATTTGCCTCCAAAATATGGCTCAGGCCTCGAAATTGGTATGTTTGGGATATTTTGAAAGCTGTAGGGGGGTTTGGAACAAATGTGACCAAACGCCGCTTTCAGTACTTGGCATATGTTGGGTATGAAAAGTCGTAATTTCAAACTGCGAATACGTGCAGAGAGCCTAAATTTGGCTCCAAAATATGGCTCAGGCCTCGAAATTGGGATGTTTGGGATATTTTGAAAACAGCAGGGAGTTTGGGATAAATGTGACCAAACGCCGCTTTCAGTACTTCGCATATGTTGGGTATAAAAAAAGTCGTAGTTTCAAACTGCGAATACGTGCAGAGAGCCTGAAATTGGCTCCAAAATTTGGCTCAGGCCTCTAAATTGGTATGTTTGGGATATTTTGAAAATTGCAGGGAGGATTGGGACAAATGTGACCAAACGCCGCTTTCAGTACTTGGCATATGTTGGGTATAAAAATTCGTAATTTCAAACTGCGAATACGTGCAGAGAGCCTGAATTTGGCTCCAAAATATGGCTCAGGCCTCGAAATTGGGATATTTGGGATATTTTGAAAACTGCAGAGGAGTTTGTGCAAAATGTGATTCACAGCCGCTTTCAGTACTTGGCATATGTTGGGTATAAAAAGTCGTAATTTCAAACTGCGAATGCATGCATAGAGCCAGAATTTGGCTCCAAACAATAGCTCAGGCCTCGAAATTGGGTTATTTGGGATATTTCGAAAACTGCAGGGGAGTTTTTGCAAAATGTCGATCACTGCCGCTTTCAGGACTTGGCATGTGTTGGTTATAAAAAGTCGTAATTTCAAACTGCGAATACTTGCATAGAGCTAGAATGTGCCTCCAAAATATGGCTCAGGCCTCGAAATTGGTATGTTTGGGATATTTTGAAAGCTGCAGGGGGGTTTGGGACAAATGTGACCAAACGCCACTTTCAGTACTTGGCATATGTTGGGTATAAAAAAGTAGCAATTTCAAATTGCGAATACGTGCAAAGAGCCAGAATTTTGCTCCGAAATATGACTCAGGCCTCGAAATTGGGATGTTTGGGATATTTTGAAAACTGCAGGGGAGTTTGGAACAAATATGACCAAACGCCGCTTTCAGTTCTTGGCATACGTTGGGTATAAAAGTCGTAATTTCAAACTGCGAATACGTGCAGAGAGCCAGAATTTGGCTCCAAAATATGGCTCAGGCCTCGAAATTGGGATATTGGGGATATTTTGAAAACTGCAGGGGAGTTTGTGAAATATGTGACTCACTGACGCTTTCAGTACTTGGCATATGTTGGGTATAAAAATTCGTAATTTCACACTGCGAATAGGTGCAGAGAGCCAGAATTTGGCTCCAAAATATGGCTCAGGCATTGAAATTGAGATATTTGGGATATTTTGAAAACTGCAGGGGAGTTTGTGCAAAATGTGACTCACTGCCCCTTTCAGTACTTGGCATATGTTGGGTATAAAAAGTCGTAATAATTTCAAACTGCGAATACTTAAATAGAGCCAGAATTTGGCTCCAAAATATGGCTCAGGCCTCGAAATTGGGATGTTTGGGATATTTTAAAATTGCAGGGAGGATTGGGACAAATGTGACCAAACGCCGCTTTCAGTTCTTTGCATATGTTGGGTATAAAAAAGTCGTAACTTCAAACTGCGAATACGTGCAGAGAGCCAGAATTTGGCTCCAAAATATGGCTCAGGACACGAAATTGGGATATTTGGGATATTTCGAAAACTGCAGGGGAGTTTGTGCAAAATGTCACTCACTGCCGCTTTTAGGACTTGGCATGTGTTGGGTATAAAAAGTCGTAATTTCAAACTGCAAATACGTGCATAGAGCTAGAATTTGCCTCCAAAATATGGCTGAGGCCTCGAAATTGGTATGTTTGGGATATTTTGAAAGCTGCAGGGGGGTTTGGGACAAATGTGACCAAACAGTGCTTTCAGTACTTGGCATATGTAAGGTATGAAAAGTCGTAATTTCAAACTGCGCATACGTGCAGAGAGCCTGAATTTGGGTCCAAAATATGCCTCAGGCCACGAAATTGGGATGTTTGGAATATTTTGAAAACTGCAGGGAGGTTTGGGACAAATGTGACCAAACGCCGCTTTCAGTACTTGGCATATGTTGGGTATAAAAAAAGTCGTAATTTCAAACTGCGAATACGTGCAGAGAACCAGAACTTGGCTCTAAAATTTGGATCAGGCCTCGAAATTGGGATGTTTGGGATATTTTGAAAACTGCAGGGGAGTTTGTGCAAAATGTGACTCACTGCTGCTTTCAGTACTTGGCATATGTTGGGTATAAAAAGTCTTAATAATTTCAAACTGCGAATACGTGCAAAGAGCCAGAATTTTTCTTAAAAATATGGCTCAGGTCTCGAAATTGGGATATTTTGAATATTTCGAAAACTGCAGGGGAGTTTGTGCAAAATTTGACTTACTCCCTCTTTCAGGACTTGGCATATGTTGGGTATAAAAAGTCGTAATTTCAAACTGCGAATACGTGCATAGAGCCAGAATTTTGTTCTAAAATATGGCTTAGGTCTCGAAATTGGGATGTTTGGGATATTTTGAAAACTGCAGGGGAGTTTGGGACAAATGTGACCAAACGTCGCTTTCAATACTTGGCATATGTTGGGTATAAAAAAGTCGTAATTTCAAACTGCGAATACGTGCCGAGAGCCAGAATTTTTCTTGAAAATATGGCTCAGGTCTCGAAATTGGGATATTTGGGATATTTCGAAAACTGCAGGGGAGTTTGTGCAAAATGTGACTTACTCCCGCTTTCAGGACTTGGCATATGTTGGGTATAAAAAGTCGTAATTTCAAACTGCGTATACGTGCATAGAGCCAGAATTTGGTTCTAAAATATGGCTTAGGTCTCGAAATAGGGATGTTTGGGATATTTTGAAAACTGCAGGGGAGTTTGGGACAAATGTGACCAAACGTCGCTTTCAGTACTTGGCATATGTTGGGAATGAAAAGTCGTAATTTCAAACTGCGAATACGTGCAGAGAGCTTGAATTTGGCTCCAAAATATGGCTCAGGCCTCGAAATTGGGATGTTTGGAATATTTTGAAAACTGCAGGGAGGCTTGGGACAAATGTGACCAAACGCCGCTTTCAGTACTTGGCATATGTTGGGTATAAAAAGTCGTAATTTCAAACTGCGAATACGTGCAGAGAGCCTGAATTTGGCCAAAATATGGCTCAGGCCTCGAAATTGGGATATTTGTGATATTTTGAAAACTGCAGGGGAGTTTGTGCAAAATGTGACTCACTGCCGCTTTCAGTACTTGGCATATGTTGGGCATAAAAAGTCGTAATATCAATCTGCGAATGCGTGCATTGAGTCAGAATTTGGCTCCAAAATATAACTCAGGCCTCGAAATTGGGATGTTTGGGATATTTTGAAAACTGCAGGGGAGTTTGGGACAAATATGACCAAACGCCGCTTTCAGTACTTGGCATATGTTGGGTAAGAAAAGTCGAAATTTCAAACTGCGAATACGTACAGAGAGCCTGAATTTGGCTCCAAAATATGGCTCAGGCTTCGAAATTGGGATGTTTGGGATATTTTGAAAACTGCAGGGAGGTTTGAGACAAATGTGACCAAACGCTGCTTTCAGTACTTCGCATATGTTGGGTATAAAAATGACGTAATTTCAAACTGCGAATATGTGCAGATAGCCAGAATTTGGCTCCAAAATATGGCTCAGGCCTCGAAATTGGGATGTTTGGGATATTTTGAAACTACAGGAGTGATTGGGACAAATGTGACCAAACGCCGCTTTCAGTACTTGGCATATATTGGGTTTAAAAAGTCGCAATTTCAAACTGCGAATACGTGCAGAGAGCTAGAATTTGGCTCCAAAATATGGCTCAGGCCTCGAAATTGGGATGTTTGGGATATTTTGAAAACTGCAGGGAGGTTTGGGACAAATGTGACCAAACACCGCTTTCAGTACTTCGCATATGTTGGGTATAAAAAAGTCGTAATTTTAAACGGCGAATACGTGCAGATAGCGAGAATTTGGCTCCAAAATATGGCTCAGGCCTGGAAATTAGGATGTTTGGGATATTTTGAAAACTGCAGGGAGGTTTGGGACAAATGTGACCAAATGCCGCTTTCAGTACTTCGCATATGTTGGGTATAAAAATTCTTAATCTCAAACTGCGAATACGTGCAGAGAGCCAGAATTTAGCTCCAAAATATGGATCAGGCCTCGAAATTGGGATATTTGGGGTAATTTGGAAACTGCAAGGGGGTTTGGGACAAATGTGACCAAACGCCACTTTCAGTACTTGGCTTATGTTGGGTATGAAAAGTCGTAATTTCAAACTGCGAATACGTGCAGAGAGCCTGAATTTGGCTCCAAAATATGGCTCAGGCCTCGAAATTCGGATGTTTGGGATATTTTGAAAACTGCAGGGAGGTTTGGGACAAATGTAAGCAAACGCCACTATCAGGACTTGGCATGTGATGGGTATAAGAAGTCATAATTTCAAACTGCGAATACGTGCATAGAGCCAGAATTTGGCTCCAAAATATGGCTCTGGCCTAGAAATTGGGATGTTTGGGATATTTGGAAAATTGCAGAGGGGGATTGGGACAAATGTGACCAAACGCTGCTTTCAATACTTGGCATATGTTGGGTATAAAAAAGTCGTAATTTCAAACTGCGAATACGTGCAGAGAGCCAGAATTTGTCTCCAAAATATGACTCAGGCCTCGAAATTGTGATTTTTGGGATATTTCGAAAACTGCAGGGGAGTTTGTTCAAAATGTCACTCACTGCCGCTTTCAGGACTTGGCATGTGATGGGTATAAGAAGTCATAATTTCAAACTGCGAATACGTGCATAGAGCCAGAGTTTGCCTCCAAAATATGGCTCAGGCCTCGAAATTGGTATGTTTGGGATATTTTGAAAGGTGCTGGGGGGTTTGGGACAAATGTGACCAAACACCGCTTTCAGTACTTGGCATATGTTGGGTATGAAAATCATAATTTCAAACTGCGAATACGTGCAGAGAGCCTGAATTTGGCTTCAAAATATGGCTCAGGCCTCGAAATTGGGATGTTTGGGATATTTTGAAAACTGCAGGGAGGTTTGGGACAAATGTGACCAAACGACGCTTTCAGTACTTCGCATATGTTGGGTATAAAAAAGTCGTAATTTCAAACTGCGAATACGTGCAGAGAGCCAGAATTTGACTCCAAAATATTGCTCAGGCCTCGAAATTGGGATGTTTGGGTTATTTCGAAAACTGCCGGGAGGTTTGGGACATATGTGTCTAAACGCTGCTTTCAGTACTTGGCATATGTTGGGTATAAAATGTCGTAATTTCAAACTGCAAATACGTGCAGACAGCCAGAATTTAGCTCCAAAATATGGCTCAGGCCTCGAAATTGGGATGTTTGATATATTTTGAAAACTGCAGGGAGGTTTGGGACAAATGTTACCAAACGCCGCTTTCAGTACTTCGCATATGTTGGGTATAAAAATTCGTAATTTCAAACTGCGAATACGTGCAGAGAACCAGAATTTGGCTCCAAAATAAGGCTCAGGCCTCAAAATTGGGATATTTGGGATATTTTGAAAACTGCATGGGAGTTTGTGCAAAATGTGACTCACTGACGCTTTCAGTACTTGGTATATGTTGGGTATAAAAAAGTCGTAATTTCAAACTGCGAATACGTGCAGAGAGCCAGAATTTGGCTCCAAAATATGGCTCAGGCATTGAAATTGGGATATTTGGGATATTTTGAAAACTGCTGGGGAGTTTGTGCAAAATGTGACTCACTGCCCCTTTCAGTACTTGGCATATGTTGGGTATAAAAAGTCGTAATAATTTCAAACTGCGATTACTTAAAGAGAGCCAGAATTTGGCTCCAAAATATAACTCAGGCCTCGAAATTGGGATGTTTGGGATATTTTAAAATTGCAGGGAGGATTGGGACAAATGTGACCAAACGCCGCTTTCAGTTCTTTGCATATGTTGGGTATAAAAAAGTCGTAATTTCAAACGGCGAATACGTGCAGAGAGCCAAAATTTGGCTCCAAAATATGGCTCGGGACACGAAATTGGGATATTTGGGATATTTCGAAAACTGCAGGGGAGTTTGTGCAAAATGTCACTCACTGCCGCTTTCAGGACTTGGCATGTGTTGGGTATAAAAAGTCGTAATTTCAAACTACGAATACGTGCATAGAGCTAGAATTTGCCTCCAAAATATGGCTGAGGCCTCGAAATTGGTATGTTTGGGATATTTTGAAAGCTGCAGTGGGGTTTGCGACAAATGTGACCAAACGTTGCTTTCAGTACTTGGCATATGTAAGGTATGAAAAGTCGTAATTTCAAACTGCGCATACGTGCAGAGAGCCTGAATTTGGGTCGAAAATATGGCACAGGCCTCGAAATTGGGATGTTTGGAATATTTTGAAAACTGCAGGGAGGTTTGGGACAAATGTGACCAAACGCCGCTTTCAGTACTTGGCATATGTTGGGTATAAAAAAAGTCGTAATTTCCAACTGTGAATACGTGCAGAGAGCCAGAATTTGGCTCTAAATATTGCTCAGGCTTCGAAATTGGGATGTTTTGGATATTTTGAAAACTGCAGGGAGGTTTGGGACAAATGTGACCAAAAGCCGCTTTCAGTACTTCGCATATGTTGGGTATAAAAAAAGTCGTAATTTCAAACTGCGAATATGTGCAGAGAACCAGAACTTGGCTCTAAAATTTGGATCAGGCCTCGAAATTGGGATGTTTGGGATATTTTGAAAACTGCAGGGGAGTTTGTGCAAAATGTGACTCACTGCTGCTTTCAGTACTTCGCATATGTTGGGTATAAAAAGTCTTAATAATTTCAAACTGCGAATACGTGCATAGAGCCAGAATTTTTCTTAAAAATATGGCTCGGGTCTCGAAATTGGGATATTTTGGATATTTCGAAAACTGCAGGGGAGTTTGTGCAAAATGTGACTTACTCCCGCTTTCAGGACTTGGCATATGTTGGGTATAAAAAGTCGTAATTTCAAACTGCGAATACGTGCATAGAGGCAGAATTTGGTTCTAAAATATGGCTTAGGTCTCGAAATTGGGATGTTTGGGATATTTTGAAAACTGCAGGGGAGTTTGTGCAAAATGTTACTCACCGCCGCTTTCAGTACTTGGCATATGCTGGGTATAAAAAGTCGTAATTTCAAACTGCGAATGCGTGCATAGAGCTATAATTGGGCTCCAAAATATGGCTCAGGCCACGAAATTGGGATCTTTGGGATATTTTGAAAACTGCAGGGGAGTTTGGGACAGATATGACCAAACGCTGCGTTCAGTACATGGCATATGTTTTGTATAAAAAATTCGCAATTTCAAACTGCGAATACGTGCTGAGAAGCAGAATTTGTCTCCAAAATATGGCTCAGGCCTCGAAATTGGGATTTTTGGGATATTTTGAAAACTGCAGGGGAGGTTGTGCAAAATGTGACCCACTGCCGCTTTCAGTACTTGGCATATGTTGGGTATAAAAATTCGAAATAACAAACTGCGAATACGTGCAGAGAGGCAGAATTTTGCTCCAAAATATGGCTCAGGCCTCGAAATTAGGATGTTTGATATATTTTGAAAACTGCAGGGAGGTTTGGGACAAATGTGACGAAACGCCACATTCAGTACTTGGCATATGTTGGGTATAAAAAAGTAGCAATTTCAAACAGCCAATACGTGCAAAGAGCCAGAATTTTGCTCCGAAATATGGCTCAGGCCTCGAAATTGGGATGTTTGGGATATTTTGAAAACTGCAGGGGAGTTTGGGACAAATATGACCAAACGCCGCTTTCAGTTCTTGGCATATGTTGGGTATAAAAGTCGTAATTTCAAACTGCGAATACGTTCAGAGAGCCTGAATTTGGCTCCAAAATATGGCTCAGGCCTCGAAATTGGGATGTTTGAGATATTTTGAAAACTGCAGGGGAGATTGGGACAAATGTGACCAAACATCGCTTTCAGTACTTGGCATATGTTGGGTATAAAAAGTCGTAATTTCAAACTGCGAATACATGCAGAGAACCAGAACTTGGCTCTAAAATTTGGACCAGGCCTCGAAATTGGGATGTTTGGGATATTTTGAAAACTGCAGGGAGGTTTGGGACAAATGTGACCAAACGCCGCTTTCAGTACTTGGCATATGTTGGGCATAAAAATTCGTAATTTCAAACAGCGAATACGCGCAGAGAGCCAGAATTTGGCTGCAAAATATGGTTCAGGCCTCAAAATTGCGATATTTGGGATATTTTGAAAACTGCAGGGGAGTTTGTGCAAAATGTGACTCACTGCCGCTTTCAGTACTTGGCATATGTTGGGTATAAAAAGTCTTAATAATTTCAAACTGCGAATACGTGCAAAGAGCCAGAATTTTTCTTAAAAATATGGCTCCGGTCTCGAAATTGGGATATTTGGGATATTTCGAAAACTGCAGGGGAGTTTGTGCAAAATGTGACTTTCTCCCGCTTTCAGGACTTGGCATATGTTGGGTATAAAAAGTCGTAATTTCAAACTGCGAATACGTGCATAGAGCCAGAATTTGGTTCTAAAATATGGTTTAGGTCTCGAAATTGGGATGTTTGGGATATTTTGAAAACTGCAGGGGAGTTTGGGACAAATATGACCAAACGCCGCTTTCAGTTCTTGGTATATGTTGGGTATAAAAGTCGTAATTTCAAACTGCGAATACGTGCAGAGAGCCTGAATTTGGCTCCAAAATATGGCTCAGGCCTCGAAATTGGGATGTTTGAGATATTTTGAAAACTGCAGGGGAGATTGGGACAAATGTGACCAAACATCGCTTTCAGTACTTGGCATATGTTGGGTATAAAAAGTCGTAATTTCAAACTGCGAATACGTGCAGAGAGCCAGAATTTGGCTCCAAAATATAGCTCAGGCCTCGAAATTCGGATATTTGGGATATTTTGAAAACTGCAAAGGAGTTTGTGCAAAATGTGACTCCTGCTGCTTTCAGTACTTCGCATATGTTGGGTATAAAAAAGTCGTAATTTCAAACTGCGAATACGTGCAGAGAGCCTGAATTTGGCTCTAAAATATGGCTAAAGCCTCGAAATTGGGATGTTTGGGATATTTTGAAAACTGCAGGGAGGTTTGGGACAAATGTGACCAAACGCCGCTTTCAGTACTTGGCATATGTTGGGTATAAAAATTCGCAATTTCAAACAGCGAATACGTGCAGAGAGCCAGAATTTGGCTCCAAAATATGGTTCAGGCCTCAAAATTGGGATATTTGGGATATTTTGAAAACTGGAGGGGGAGTTTGTGCAAAATGTGACTCACTGCCGCTTTCAGTACTTGGCATATGTTGGGTATAAAAAGTCTGCATAATTTCAAACCGCGAATAAGTGCAAAGAGCCAGAATTTGGCTCCAAAATATGGCTCAGGCCTCGAAATTAGGATGTTTGGGATATTTTAAAAATTGCAGGGGGGATTGGGACAAATGTGACCAAACGCCGCTTTCAGTACATGGCATATGTTGGGTATAAAAAATTCGTAATTTCAAACTGCGAATACGTGCAGAGAGCCAGAATTTGGCTCAAAAATATGGTTCAGGTCTCGAAATTGGGATATTTGGGATATTTCGAAAATTGCAGGGGAGTTTGTGCAAAGTGTGACTTACTGCCGCGTTCAGGACTTGGCATCTGTTGGGTATAAAAAGTCGTAATTTAAAACTGCGAATACGTGCATAGAGCCAGAATTTGGCTCTAAAGTATGGCTCAGGCCTCGAAATTGGGATGTTTGGGATATTTTGAAAACTGCAGGGGAGTTTGAGACAAATATGACCAAACGCCGCTTTCAGTACTTGGCATATGTTGGGTATAAAAAAGTCATAATTTCAAACTGCGAATACGTGCAGAGAGCCAGAATTTGGCTCCAAAATATGGCTCAGGCCTCGAAATTGGGATATTGGGGATATTTTGAAAACTGCAGGGGAGTTTGTGCAATATGTGATTCACTGACGCTTTCAGTACTTGGCATATGTTGGGTATAAAAAGTCGTAATTTCACACTGCGAATAGGTGCAGAGAGCCGGAATTTGGCTCCAAAATATGGCTCAGGCATTGAAATTGGGATATTTGGGATATTTTGAAAACTGCAGGGGAGTTTGTGCAAAATGTGACTCACTGCCCCTTTCAGTACTTGGCATATGTTGGGTATAAAAAGTCTAAATAATTTCAAACTGCAAATACGTGCACAGAGCAAGAATTTTTCTTAAAAATATGGCTCAGGTCTCGAAATTGGGATATTTTGGATATTTCGAAAACTGCAGGGGAGTTTGTGCAAAATGTGACTTACTCCCTCTTTCAGGACTTGGCATATGTTGGGTATAAAAAGTCGTAATTTCAAACTGCGAATACGTGCATAGAGCCAGAATTTGGTTCTAAAATATGGCTTAGGTCTCGAAATTGGGATGTTTGGGATATTTTGAAAACTGCAGGGGAGTTTGGGACAAATGTGACCAAACATCGCTTTCAGTGCTTGGCATATGTTGGGTATAAAAAAGTCGTAATTTCAAACTGCGAATACGTGCAGAGAGCCAGAATTTTTCTTAAAAATATGGCTCAGGTCTCGAAATTGGGATATTTGGGATATTTCGAAAACTGCAGGGGAGTTTGTGCAAAATGTGACTTACTCCCGCTTTCAGGACTTGGCATATGTTGGGTATAAAAAGTCGTAATTTCAAACTGCGAATACGTGCATAGAGCCAGAATTTGGTTCTAAAATATGGCTTAGGTCTCGAATTTGGGATGTTTGGGATATTTTGAAAACTGCAGGGGAGTTTGGGACAAAAGTGACCTAACGTCGCTTTCAGTACTTGGCATATGTTGGGAATGAAAAGTCGTAATTTCAAACTGCGAATGCGTGCAGAGAGCTTGAATTTGGCTCCAAAATATGGCTCAGGCCTCGAAATTGGGATGTTTGGAATATTTTGAAAACTGCAGGGAGGCTTGGGAGAAATGTGACCAAACGCCGCTTTCAGTACTTGGCATATGTTGGGTAGAAAAAGTCGTAATTTCAAACTGCGAATACGTGCAGAGAGCCTGAATTTGGCCAAAATATGGCTCAGGCCTCGAAATTGGGATATTGGTGATATTTTGAAAACTGCAGGGGAGTTTGTGCAAAATGTGACTCACTGCCGCTTTCAGTACTTGGCATATGTTGGGCATAAAAAGTCGTAATTTCAATCTGCGAATGCGTGCATTGAGTCAGAATTTGGCTCCAAAATATAACTCAGGCCTCGAAATTGGGATGTTTGGGATATTTTGAAAACTGCAGGGGAGTTTGGGACAAATATGACCAAACGCCGCTTTCAGTACTTGGCATATGTTGGGTAAGAAAAGTCGAAATTTCAAACTGCGAATACGTACAGAGAGCCTGAATTCGGCTCCAAAATATGGCTCAGGCTTCGAAATTGGGATGTTTGGGATATTTTGAAAACTGCAGGGAGGTTTGAGACAAATGTGACCAAACGCCGCTTTCAGTACTTCGCATATGTTGGGTATAAAAAAGACGTAATTTCAAACTGCGAATATGTGCAGAT
The DNA here is from genome assembly GCF_040958095.1 of Procambarus clarkii. Taxonomy (NCBI): domain Eukaryota; kingdom Metazoa; phylum Arthropoda; class Malacostraca; order Decapoda; family Cambaridae; genus Procambarus; species Procambarus clarkii. The sequence goes on from NC_091222.1 coordinate 2,970,793, forward strand.
AGCCAGAATTTGGCTCCAAAATATGGCTCAGGCCTCGAAATTGGGATGTTTGGGATATTTTGAAACTGCAGGGGTGATTGGGACAAATGTGACCAAACACCGCTTTCAGTACTTGGCATATGTTGGGTTTAAAAAGTCGCAATTTCAAACTGCGAATACGTGCAGAGAGCTAGAATTTGGCTCCAAAATATGGCTCAGGCCTCGAAATTGGGATGTTTGGGATATTTTGAAAATTGCAGGGGGGATTGGGACAAATGTGACCAAACGCCGCTTTCAGTAATTGGCATATGTTGGGTTTAAAAAGTCGCAATTTCAAACTGCGAATACGTGCATAGAGCCAGAATTTGCCTCCAAAATTTGGCTCAGAGCTCGAAATTGGTATGTTTCGGATATTTTGAAAACTGCAGGGGGGTTTGGGACAAATGTAACCAAACGCCGCTTTCAGTACTTGGCATATTTTGGGTATGAAAAGTCGTAATTTCAAACTGCGAATACGTGCAGAGAGCCTGAATTTGGCTCCAAAATATGGCTCAGGCCTCGAAATTGGGATGTTTGGGATATTTTGAAAACTGCAGGGAGGTTTGGGACAAATGTGACCAAACGCCGCTTTCAGTACTTCGCATATGTTGGGTATAAAAAAGTCGTAATTTTAAACGGCGAATACGTGCAAATAGCGAGAATTTGGCTTCAAAATATGGCTCAGGCCTGGAAATTAGGATGTTTGTGATATTTTGAAAACTGCAGGGAGGTTTGGGACAAATGTGACCAAATGCCGCTTTCAGTACTTGGCATATGTTGGGTATAAAAATTCTTAATTTCAAACTGCGAATACGTGCAGAGAGCCAGAATTTAGCTCCAAAATATGGATCAGGCCTCGAAATTGGGATATTTGGGGTAATTTGGAAACTGCAAGGGGGTTTGGGACAATTGTGACCAAACGCGACTTTCAGTACTTGGCTTATGTTGGGTATGAAAAGTCGTAATTTCAAACTGCGAATACGTGCAGAGAGCCTGAATTTGGCTCCAAAATATGGCTCAGGCCTCGAAATTCGGATGTTTGGGATATTTTGAAAACTGCAGGGAGGTTTGGGACAAATGTAACCAAACGCCACTTTCAGGACTTGGCATGTGATGGGTATAAGAAGTCATAATTTCAAATTGCGAATACGTGCATAGAGCCAGAATTTGGCTCCAAAATATGGCTCTGGCCTAGAAATTGGGATGTTTGGGATATTTTGAAAACTGCAGGGAGGTTTGGGACAAATGTGACCAAACGACGCTTTCAGTACTTCGCATATGTTGGGTATAAAAAAGTCGTAATTTCAAACTGCGAATACGTGCAGAGAGCCAGAATTTGGCTCCAAAATATTGCTCAGGCCTCGAAATTGGGATGTTTGGGTTATTTTGAAAACTGCCGGGAGGTTTGGGACATATGTGTCTAAACGCTGCTTTCAGTACTTGGCATATGTTGGGTATAAAATGTCGTAATTTCAAACTGCGAATACGTGCAGACAGCCAGAATTTAGCTCCAAAATATGGCTCAGGCCTCGAAATTGGGATGTTTGATATATTTTGAAAACTGCAGGGAGGTTTGGGACAAATGTGACCAAACGCCGCTTTCAGTACTTCGCATATGTTGGGTATAAAAATTCGTAATTTCAGACTGCGAATACGTGCAGAGAACCAGAATTTGGCTCCAAAATAAGGCTCAGGCCTCAAAATTGGGATATTTGGGATATTTGGAAAACTGCATGGGAGTTTGAGCAAAATGTGACTCACTGACGCTTTCAGTACTTGGCATATGTTGGGTATAAAAAAGTCGTAATTTCAAACTGCGAATACATGCAGAGAGCCAGAATTTGGCTCCAAAATATGGCTCAGGCCTCGAAATTGGGATATTTGGGATATTTTGAAAACTGCAAAGGAGTTTGTGCAAAATGTGACTGCTGCCGCTTTCAGTACTTCGCATATGTTGGGTATAAAAAAGTCGTAATTATAAACTGCGAATACGTGCAGAGAGCCTGAATTTGGCTCTAAAATATGGCTCAGGCCTCGAAATTGGGATGTTTGGGATATTTTGAAAACTGCAGGGAGGTTTGGGACAAATGTGACCAAACGCCGCTTTCAGTACTTGGCATATGTTGGGTATAAAAATTCGCAATTTCAAACAGCGAATATGTACAGAGAGCCAGAATTTAGCTCCAAAATATGGTTCAGGCCTCAAAATTGGGATATTTTGAAAACTGCAGGGGAGTATGTGCAAAACGTGACTCACTGCCGCTTTCAGTACTTGGCAAATGTTGGGTATAAAAAGTCTTAATAATTTCAAACTGCGAATACGTGCAAAGAGCCAGAATTTGACTCCAAAATATGGCTCAGGCCTCGAAATTAGGATGTTTGGGATATTTTGAAAGCTGCAGGGGGGTTTGGGACAAATGTGACCAAACGTTGCTTTCAGTTCATAGCATATGTAAGGTATGAAAAGTCGTAATTTTAAACTGCGCATACGTGCAGAGCCTGAATTTGGGTCCAAAATATGGCTCAGGCCTCGAAATTGGGATGTTTGGAATATTTTGAAAACTGCAGGGAGGTTTGGGACAAATGTGACCAAACGCCGCTTTCAGTACTTCGCATATGTTGGGTATAAAAAAAGTCGTAATTTCAAACTGCGAATACGTGCAGAGAACCAGAACTTGGCTCTAAAATTTGGATCAGGCCTCGAAATTGGGATGTTTGGGATATTTTGAAAACTGCAGGGGAGTTTGTGCAAAATGTGACTCACTGCTGCTTTCAGTACTTGGCATATGTTGGGTATAAAAAGTCTTAATAATTTCAAACTGCGAATACGTGCAAAGAGCCAGAATTTTTCTTAAAAATATGGCTCAGGTCTCGAAATTGGGATATTTTGGATATTTCGAAAACTGCAGGGGAGTTTGTGCAAAATGTGACTTACTCCCGCTTTCAGGACTTGGCATTTGTTGGGTATAAAAAGTCGTAATTTCAAACTGCGAATACGTGCTTAGAGCCAGAATTTGGTTCTAAAATATGGCTTAGGTCTTGAAATTGGGATGTTTGGGATATTTTGAAAACTGCAGGGGAGTTTGGGACAAATGTGACCAAACGTCGCTTTCAGTACTTGGCATATGTTGGGTATAAAAAAGTCGTAATTTCAAACTGCGAATACGTGCAGAGAGCCAGAATTTTTCTTAAAAATATGGCTCAGGTCTCGAAATTGGGATATTTGGGATATTTCGAAAACTGCAGGGGAGTTTGTGCAAAATGTGACTTACTCCCGCTTTCAGGACTTGGAATATGTTGGGTATAAAAAGTCGTAATTTCAAACTGCGAATACGTGCAGAGAGCCAGAATTTGGCTCCAAAATATGGCTCAGGCCTCGAAATTGGGATATTTGGGATATTTTGAAAATTGCAGATAGGTTTGGGACAAATGTGACCAAACGCCACTTGCAGTACTTATCATATGTTGGGTATAAAAAAGTCATAATTTCAAAAAGCGAATACGTGCAGAGAGCCAGAATTTGGCTCCAAAATAAGGCTCAGGCCTTGAATTTGGGATATTTGGGATATTTTGAAAACTGCAGGGGAGTTTGTGCAATATGTGACTCACTGACCCTTTCAGTACTTGGCATATGTTGGGTATAAAAATTCGTAATTTCAAACTGCGAATAGGTGCAGAGAGCCAGAATTTGGCTCCAAAATATGGCTCAGGCATTGAAATTGGGATATTTGGGATATTTTGAAAACTGCTGGGGAGTTTGTGCAAAATGTGACTCACTGCCCCTTTCAGTACTTGGCATATATGTTGGGTATAAAAAGTCGTAATAATTTCAAACTGCGAATACTTAAAGAGAGCCAGAATTTGGCTCCAAAATATAGCTCAGGCCTCGAAATTGGGATGTTTGGGATATTTTAAAATTGCAGGGAGGATTGGGACAAATGTGACCAAACGCCGCTTTCAGTTCTTTGCATATGTTCGGTATAAAAAAGTCGTAATTTCAAACTGCGAATACGTGCAGCGAGCCAGAATTTGGCTCCAAAATATGGCTCAGGACACGAAATTGGGATATTTGGGATATTTCGAAAACTGCAAGGGAGTTTGTGCAAAATGTCACTCACTGCCGCTTTCAGGACTTGGCATGTGTTGGGTATAAAAAGTCGTAGTTTCAAACTGCAAATACGTGCATAGAGCTAGAATTTGCCTCCAAAATATGGCTGAGGCCTCGAAATTGGTATGTTTGGGATATTTTGAAAGCTGCAGGGGGGTTTGGGACAAATGTGACCAAACGTTGCTTTCAGTACTTAGAATACGTAAGGTATGAAAAGTCGTAATTTTAAACTGCGCATACGTGCAGAGCCTGAATTTGGGTCCAAAATATGGCTCAGGCCTCGAAATTGGGATGTTTGGAATATTTTGAAAACTGCAGGGAGGTTTGGGACAAATGTGACCAAACGCCGCTTTCAGTACTTCGCATATGTTGGGTATAAAAAAAGTCGTAATTTCAAACTGCGAATACGTGCAGAGAACCAGAACTTGGCTCTAAAATTTGGATCAGGCCTCGAAATTGGGATGTTTGGGATATTTTGAAAACTGCAGGGGAGTTTGTGCAAAATGTGACTCACTGCTGCTTTCAGTACTTGGCATATGTTGGGTATAAAAAGTCTTAATAATTTCAAACTGCGAATACGTGCAGAGAGCCAGAATTTTTCTTAAAAATATGGCTCAGGTCTAGAAATTGGGATATTTGGGATATTTCGAAAACTGCAGGGGAGTTTGTGCAAAATGTGACTTACTCCCGCTTTCAGGACTTGGAATATGTTGGGTATAAAAAGTTGTAATTTCAAACTGCGAATACGTGCAGAGAGCCAGAATTTGGCTCCAAAATATGGCTCAGGCCTCGAAATTGGGATATTTGGGATATTTTGAAAATTGCAGATAGGTTTGGGACAAATGTGACCAAACGCCACTTGCAGTACTTGGCATATGTTGGGTATAAAAAAGTCATAATTTCAAACTGCGAATACGTGCAGAGAGCCAGAATTTGGCTCCAAAATAAGGCTCAGGCCTTGAAATTGGGATATTTGGGATATTTTGAAAACTGCAGGGGAGTTTGTGCAATATGTGACTCACTGACGCTTTCAGTACTTGGCATATGTTGGGTATAAAAATTCGTAATTTCAAACTGCGAATAGGTGCAGAGAGCCAGAATTTGGATCCAAAATATGGCTCAGGCATTGAAATTGGGATATTTGGGATATTTTGAAAACTGCTGGGGAGTTTGTGCAAAATGTGACTCACTGCCCCTTTCAGTACTTGGCATATATGTTGGGTATAAAAAGTCGTAATAATTTCAAACTGCGAATACTTAAAGAGAGCCAGAATTTGGCTCCAAAATATAGCTCAGGCCTCGAAATTGGGATGTTTGGGATATTTGAAAATTGCAGGGAGGATTGGGACAAATGTGACCAAACGCCGCTTTCAGTTCTTTGCATATGTTGGGTATAAAAAAGTCGTAATTTCAAACTGCGAATACGTGCAGAGAGCCAGAATTTGGCTCCAAAATATGGCTCAGGACACGAAATTGGGATATTTGGGATATTTGAAAACTGCAAGGGAGTTTGTGCAAAATGTCACTCACTGCCGCTTTCAGGACTTGGCATGTGTTGGGTATAAAAAGTCGTAATTTCAAACTGCGAATACGTGCTTAGAGCTAGAATTTGGTTCTAAAATATGGCTTAGGTCTCGAAATTGGGATGTTTGGGATATTTTGAAAACTGCAGGGGAGTTTGGGACAAATGTGACCAAACGTCGCTTTCAGTACTTGGCATATGTTGGGAATGAAAAGTCGTAATTTCAAACTGCGAATACGTGCAGAGAGCTTGAATTTGGCTCCAAAATATGGCTCAGGCCTCGAAATTGGGATGTTTGGAATATTTTGAAAACTGCAGGGAGGCTTGGGACAAATGTGACCAAACGCCGCTTTCAGTACTTGGCATATGTTGGGTATAAAAAGTCGTAATTTCAAACTGCGAATACGTGCAGAGAGCCTGAATTTGGCCAAAATATGGCTCAGGCCTCGAAATTGGGATATTTATGATATTTTGAAAACTGCAGGGGAGTTTGTGCAAAATGTGACTCACTGCCGCTTTCAGTACTTGGCATATGTTGGGCATAAAAAGTCTTAATTTCAATCTGTGAATGCGTGCATTGAGTCAGAATTTGGCTCCAAAATATAACTCAGGCCTCGAAATTGGGTTGTTTGGGATATTTTGAAAACTGCAGGGAGGTTTGAGACAAATGTGACCAAACGCCGCTTTCAGTACTTCGCATATGATGGGTATAAAAAAGGCGTAATTTCAAACTGCGAATATGTGCAGATAGCCAGAATATGGCTCCAAAATATGGCTCAGGCCTCGAAATTGGGATGTTTGGGATATTTTGAAACTGCAATGGTGATTGGGACAAATGTGACCAAACGCCGCTTTCAGTACTTGGCATATGTTGGGTTTAAAAAGTCGCAATTTCAAACTGCGAATACGTGTAAAGAGCTAGAATTTGGCTCCAAAATATGGCTCAGGCTTCGAAATTGGGATGTTTGGGATATTTTGAAAATTGCAGGGGGGATTGGGACAAATGTGACCAAACGCCGCTTTCAGTAATTGGCATATGTTGGGTATAAAAAATTCGTAATTTCAAACTGCGAACACGTGCAGAGAGCCAGAATTTGGCTCCAAAATATTGGTCAGGCCTCGAAATTGGGATATTTGGGTATTTCGAAAACCGAAGGGGAGTTTGTGCAAAATGTCACTCACTGCCACTTTCTGGACATGGCATGTGTTGGGTATAAAAATTCGTAATTTCAAACTGCGAATACGTGCATAGAGCCAGAATTTGCCTCCAAAATTTGGCTCAGAGCTCGAAATTGGTATGTTTGGGATATTTTGAAAACTGCAGGGGGGTTTGGGACAAATGTGACCAAACGCCGCTTTCAGTACTTGGCATATTTTGGGTATGAAAAGTCGTAATTTCAAACTGCGAATACGTGCAGAGAGCCTGAATTTGGCTCCAAAATATGGCTCAGGCCTCGAAATTGGGATGTTTGGGATATTTTGAAAACTGCAGGGAGGTTTGGGACAAATGTGACCAAACGCCGCTTTCAGTAATTCGCATATGTTGGGTATAAAAAAGTCGTAATTTTAAACGGCGAATACGTGCAGATAGCGAGAATTTGGCTCCAAAATAGGGCTCAGGCCTGGAAATTAGGATGTTTGGGATATTTTGAAAACTGCAGGGAGGTTTGGGACAAATGTGACCAAATGCCGCTTTCAGTACTTGGCATATGTTGGGTATAAAAATTCTTAATTTCAAACTGCGAATACGTGCAGAGAGCCAGAATTTAGCTCCAAAATATGGCTCAGGCCTCGAAATTGGGATATTTGGGATATTTTGAAAACTGCAGGGGAGTTTGTGCAATATGTGACTCACTGACGCTTTCAGTACTTGGCATATGTTGGGTATAAAAATTCGTAATTTCAATCTGCGAATAGGTGCAGAGAGCCAGAATTTGGCTCTAAAATATGGCTCAGGCATTGAAATTGGGATATTTGGGATATCTTGAAAACTGCTGGGGAGTTTGTGCAAAATGTGACTCACTGCCCCTTTCAGTACTTGGCATATATGTTGGGTATAAAAAGTCGTAATAATTTCAAACTGCGAATACTTAAAGAGAGCCAGAATTTGGCTTCAAAATATAGCTCAGGCCTCGAAATTGGGATGTTTGGGATATTTTAAAATTGCAGGGAGGATTGGGACAAATGTGACCAAACGCCGCTTTCAGTTCTTTGCATATGTTGGGTATAAAAAAGTCGTAATTTCAAACTGCAAATACGTGCAGAGAGCCAGAATTTGGCTCCAAAATATGGCTCAGGACACGAAATTGGGATATTTCGAAAACTGCAAGGGAGTTTGTGCAAAATGTCACTCACTGCCGCTTTCAGGACTTGGCATGTGTTCGGTATAAAAAGTCGTAATTTCAAACTGCAAATACGTGCATAGAGCTAGAATTTGCCTCCAAAATATGGCTGAGGCCTCGAAATTGGTATGTTTGAGATATTTTGATAGCTGCAGGGGGGTTTGGGACAAATGTGACCAAACGTTGCTTTCAGTACTTGGCATATGTAAGGTATGAAAAGTCGTAATTTCAAACTGCGCATACGTGCAGAGAGCCTGAATTTGGGTCCAAAATATGGCTCAGGCCTCGAAATTGGGATGTTTGGAATATTTTGAAAACTGCAGGGAGGTTTGGGACAAATGTGACCAAACGCTGCTTTCAGTACTTGGCATATGTTGGGTATGAAAAAAGTCGTAATTTCAAACTGTGAATACGTGCAGAGAGCCAGAATTTGGCTCTAAATATTGCTCAGGCCTCGAAATTGGGATGTTTAGGATATTTTGAAAACTGCAGGGAGGTTTGGGACAAATGTGACCAAACGCCGCTTTCAGTACTTCGCATATGTTGGGTATAAAAAAGTCGTAATTTCAAACTGCGAATACGTGCAGAGAATCAGAACTTGGCTCTAAAATTTGGATCAGGCCTCGAAATTGGGATGTTTGGGATATTTTGAAAACTGCAGGGGAGTTTGTGCAAAATGTGACTCACTGCTGCTATCAGTACTTGGCATATGTTGGGTATAAAAAGTCTTAATAATTTCAAACTGCGAATACGTGCAAAGAGCCAGAATTTTTCTTAAAAATATGGCTCAGGTCTCGAAATTGGGATATTTTGGATATTTCGAAAACTGCAGGGGAGTTTGTGCAAAATGTGACTTACTCCCGCTTTCAGGACTTGGCATATCTTGGGTATAAAAAGTCGTAATTTCAAACTGCGAATACGTGCTTAGAGCTAGAATTTGGTTCTAAAATATGGCTTAGGTCTCGAAATTGGGATGTTTGGGATATTTTGAAAACTGCAGGGGAGTTTGGGACAAATGTGACCAAACGTCGCTTTCAGTACTTGGCATATGTTGGGAATGAAAAGTCGTAATTTCAAACAGCGAATACGTGCAGAGAGCTTGAATTTGGCTCCAAAATATGGCTCAGGCCTCGAAATTGGGATGTTTGGAATATTTTGAAAACTGCAGGGAGGCTTGGGACAAATGTGACCAAACGCCGCTTTCAGTACTTGGCATATGTTGGGTATAAAAAGTCGTAATTTCAAACTGCGAATACGTGCAGAGAGCCTGAATTTGGCCAAAATATGGCTCAGGCCTCGAAATTGGGATATTTGTGATATTTTGAAAACTGCAGGGGAGTTTGTGCAAAATGTGACTCACTGCCGCTTTCAGTACTTGGCATATGTTGGGCATAAAAAGTCGTAATTTCAATCTGTGAATGCGTGCATTGAGTCAGAATTTGGCTCCAAAATATAACTCAGGCCTCGAAATTGGGTTGTTTGGGATATTTTGAAAACTGCAGGGAGGTTTGAGACAAATGTGACCAAACGCCGCTTTCAGTACTTCGCATATGATGGGTATAAAAAAGACGTAATTTCAAACTGCGAATATGTGCAGATAGCCAGAATATGGCTCCAAAATATGGCTCAGGCCTCGAAATTGGGATGTTTGGGATATTTTGAAACTGCAATGGTGATTGGGACAAATGTGACCAAACGCCGCTTTCAGTACTTGGCATATGTTGGGTTTAAAAAGTCGCAATTTCAAACTGCGAATACGTGTAGAGAGCTAGAATTTGGCTCCAAAATATGGCTCAGGCTTCGAAATTGGGATGTTTGGGATATTTTGAAAATTGCAGGGGGGATTGGGACAAATGTGACCAAACGCCGCTTTCAGTAATTGGCATATGTTGGGTATAAAAAATTCGTAATTTCAAACTGCGAACACGTGCAGAGAGCCAGAATTTGGCTCCAAAATATTGGTCAGGCCTCGAAATTGGGATATTTGGGTATTTCGAAAACCGAAGGGGAGTTTGTGCAAAATGTCACTCACTGCCACTTTCAGGACATGGCATGTGTTGGGTATAAAAATTCGTAATTTCAAACTGCGAATACGTGCATAGAGCCAGAATTTGCCTCCAAAATTTGGCTCAGAGCTCGAAATTGGTATGTTTGGGATATTTTGAAAACTGCAGGGGGGTTTGGGACAAATGTGACCAAACGCCGCTTTCAGTACTTGGCATATTTTGGGTATGAAAAGTCGTAATTTCAAACTGCGAATACGTGCAGAGAGCCTGAATTTGGCTCCAAAATATGGCTCAGGCCTCGAAATTGGGATGTTTGGGATATTTTGAAAATTGCAGGGAGGTTTGGGACAAATGTGACCAAACGCCGCTTTCAGTAATTCGCATATGTTGGGTATAAAAAAGTCGTAATTTTAAACGGCGAATACGTGCAGATAGCGAGAATTTGGCTCCAAAATAGGGCTCAGGCCTGGAAATTAGGATGTTTGGGATATTTTGAAAACTGCAGGGAGGTTTGGGACAAATGTGACCAAATGCCGCTTTCAGTACTTGGCATATGTTGGGTATAAAAATTCTTAATTTCAAACTGCGAATACGTGCAGAGAGCCAGAATTTAGCTCCAAAATATGGCTCAGGCCTCGAAATTGGGATATTTGGGATATTTTGAAAACTGCAGGGGAGTTTGTGCAATATGTGACTCACTGACGCTTTCAGTACTTGGCATATGTTGGGTATAAAAATTCGTAATTTCAATCTGCGAATAGGTGCAGAGAGCCAGAATTTGGCTCTAAAATATGGCTCAGGCATTGAAATTGGGATATTTGGGATATCTTGAAAACTGCTGGGGAGTTTGTGCAAAATGTGACTCACTGCCCCTTTCAGTACTTGGCATATATGTTGGGTATAAAAAGTCGTAATAATTTCAAACTGCGAATACTTAAAGAGAGCCAGAATTTGGCTTCAAAATATAGCTCAGGCCTCGAAATTGGGATGTTTGGGATATTTTAAAATTGCAGGGAGGATTGGGACAAATGTGACCAAACGCCTCTTTCAGTTCTTTGCATATGTTGGGTATAAAAAAGTCGTAATTTCAAACTGCGAATACGTGCAGAGAGCCAGAATATGGCTCCAAAATATGGTTCAGGACACGAAATTGGGATATTTGGGATATTTCGAAAACTGCAGGGGAGTTTGTGCAAAATGTCACTCACTGCCGCTTTCAGGACTTGGCATGTGTTGGGTATAAAAAGTCGTAATTTCAAACTGCGAATACGTGCATAGAGCTAGAATTTGCCTCCAAAATATGGCTGAGGCCTCGAAATTGGTATGTTTGGGATATTTTGAAAGCTGCAGAGGGGTTTGGGACAAATGTGACCAAAAGTTGCTTTCAGTACTTGGCATATGTAAGGTATGAAAAGTCGTAATTTCAAACTGCGCATACGTGCAGGGAGCCTGAATTTGGGTCCAAAATATGACTCAGGCCTCGAAATTGGGATGTTTGGAATATTTTGAAAACTGCACGGAGGTTTGGGACAAATGTGACCAAACGCCGCTTTCAGTACTTGGCATATGTTGGGTATGAAAAAAGTCGTAATTTCAAACTGTGAATACGTGCAGAGAGCCAGAATTTGGCTCTAAATATTGCTCAGGCTTCGAAATTGGGATGTTTAGGATATTTTGAAAACTGCAGGGAGGTTTGGGACAAATGTGACCAAACGCCGCTTTCAGTACTTCGCATATGTTGGGTATAAAAAAAGTCGTAATTTCAAACTGCGAATACGTGCAGAGAACCAGAACTTGGCTCTAAAATTTGGATCAGGCCTCGAAATTGGGATGTTTGGGATATTTTGAAAACTGCAGGGGAGTTTGTGCAAAATGTGACTCACTGCTGCATTCAGTACTTGGCATATGTTGGGTATAAAAAGTCTTAATAATTTCAAACTGCGAATACGTGCAAAGAGCCAGAATTTTTCTTAAAAATATGGCTCAGGTCTCGAAATTGGGATATTTTGGATATTTCGAAAACTGCAGGGGATTTTGTGCAAAATATGACTTACTCCCGCTTTCAGGACTTGGCATATGTTGGGTATAAAAAGTCGTAATTTCAAACTGCGAATACGTGCTTAGAGCCAGAATTTGGTTCTAAAATATGGCTTAGGTCTTGAAATTGGGATGTTTGGGATATTTTGAAAACTGCAGGGGAGTTTGGGACAAATGTGACCAAACGTCGCTTTCAGTACTTGGCATATGTTGGGTATAAAAAAGTCGTAATTTCAAACTGCGAATACGTGCAGAGAGCCAGAATTTTTCTTAAAAATATGGCTCAGGTCTCGAAATTGGGATATTTGGGATATTTCGAAAACTGCAGGGGAGTTTGTGCAAAATGTGACTTACTCCCGCTTTCAGGACTTGGAATATGTTGGGTATAAAAAGTCGTAATTTCAAACTGCGAATACGTGCATAGAACCAGAATTTGGTTCTAAAATATGGCTTAGGTCTCGAAATTGGGATGTTTGGGATATTTTGAAAACTGCAGGGGAGTTTGGGACAAATGTGACCAAACGTCGCTTTCAGTACTTGGCATATGTTGGGAATGAAAAGTCGTAATTTCAAACTGCGAATACGTGCAGAGAGCTTGAATTTGGCTCCAAAATATGGCTCAGGCCTCGAAATTGGGATGTTTGGAATATTTTGAAAACTGCAGGGAGGCTTGGGACAAATGTGACCAAACGCCGCTTTCAGTACTTGGCATATGTTGGGTATAAAAAGTCGTAATTTCAAACTGCGAATACGTGCAGAGAGCTTGAATTTGGCTCCAAAATATGGCTCAGGCCTCAAAATTGGGATGTTTGGAATATTTTGAAAACTGCAGGGAGGCTTGGGACAAATGTGACCAAACGCCGCTTTCAGTACTTGGCATATGTTGGGTATAAAAAGTCGTAATTTCAAACTGCGAATACGTGCAGAGAGCCAGAATTTGGCTCCAAAATATGGCTCAGGACACGAAATTTGGATATTTGGGATATTTCGAAAACTGCAAGGGAGTTTGTGCAAAATGTCACTCACTGCCACTTTCTGGACTTGGCATGTGTTGGGTATAAAAAGTCGTAATTTCAAACTGCAAATACGTGCATAGAGCTAGAATTTGCCTCCAAAATATGGCTGAGGCCTCGAAATTGGTATGTTTGGGATATTTTGAAAGCTGCAGGGGGGTTTGGGACAAATGTGACCAAACGTTGCTTTCAGTACTTGGCATATGTAAGGTATGAAAAGTCGTAATTTCAAACTGCGCATACGTGCAGAGAGCCTGAATTTAGGTCCAAAATATGGCTCAGGACTCGAAATTGGGATGTTTGGAATATCTTGAAAACTGCAGGGAGGTTTGGGACAAATGTGACCAAACGCTGCTTTCAGTACTTGGCATATGTTGGGTATGAAAAAAGTCGTAATTTCAAACTGTGAATACGTGCAGAGAGCCAGAATTTGGCTCTAAATATTGCTCAGGCTTCGAAATTGGGATGTTTAGGATATTTTGAAAACTGCAGGGAGGTTTGGGACAAATGTGACCAAACGCTGCTTTCAGTACTTCGCATATGTTGGGTATAAAAAAAGTCGTAATTTCAAACTGCGAATACGTGCAGAGAACCAGAACTTGGCTCTAAAATTTGGATCAGGCCTCGAAATTGGGATGTTTGGGATATTTTGAAAACTGCAGGGGAGTTTGTGCAATATGTGACTCACTGACGCTTTCAGGACTTGGCACATGTTGGGTATAAAAAGTCGTAATTTCAAACTGCGAATACGTGCTTAGAGCCAGAATTTGGTTCTAAAATATGGCTTAGGTCCTGAAATTGGGATGTTTGGGATATTTTGAAAACTGCAGGGGAGTTTGGGACAAATGTGACCAAACGTCGCTTTCAGTACTTGGCATATGTTGGGTATAAAAAGTCGTAATTTCAAACTGCGAATACGTGCAGAGAGCAAGAATTTGGCTCCAAAATATGGCTCAGGCCTCGAAATTGGGATATTTGGGATATTTTGAAAACTGCAGGGGAGTTTGTGCAATATGTGACTCACTGACGCTTTCAGTACTTGGCATATGTTGGGTATAAAAATTCATAATTTCAAACTGCGAATAGGTGCAGAGAGCCAGAATTTGGCTCCAAAATATAGCTCAGGCATTGAAATTGGGATATTTGGGATATTTTGAAAACTGCTGGGGAGTTTGTGCAAAATGTGACTCACTGCCCCTTTCAGTACTTGGCATATATGTTGGGTATAAAAAGTCGTAATAATTTCAAACTGCGAATACTTAAAGAGAGCCAGAATTTGGCTCCAAAATATAGCTCAGGCCTCGAAATTGGGATGTTTGGGATATTTTAAAATTGCAGGGAGGATTGGGACAAATGTAACCAAACGCTGCTTTCAGTTCTTTGCATATTTTGGGTATAAAAAAGTCGTAATTTCAAACTGCGAATACGTGCAGAGAGCCAGAATTTGGCTCCAAAATATGGCTCAGGACACGAAATTGGGATATTTGGGATATTTCGAAAACTGCAAGGGAGTTTGTGCAAAATGTCACTCACTGCCGCTTTCTGGACTTGGCATGTGTTGGGTATAAAAAGTCGTAATTTCAAACGGCAAATACGTGCATAGAGCTAGAATTTGCCTCCAAAATATGGCTGAGGCCTCGAAATTGGTATGTTTGGGATATTTTGAAAGCTGCAGGGGGGTTTGGGACAAATGTGACCAAACGTTGCTTTCAGTACTTGGCATATGTAAGGTATGAAAAGTCGTAATTTCAAACTGCGCATACGTGCAGAGAGCCTGAATTTGGGTCCAAAATATGGCTCAGGACTCGAAATTGGGATGTTTGGAATATTTTGAAAACTGCAGGGAGGTTTGGGACAAATGTGACCAAACGCTGCTTTCAGTACATGGCATATGTTGGGTATGAAAAAAGTCGTAATTTCAAACTGTGAATACGTGCAGAGAGCCAGAATTTGGCTCTAAATATTGCTCAGGGTTCGAAATTGGGATGTTTAGGATATTTTGAAAACTGCAGGGAGGTTTGGGACAAATGTGATCAAACGCCGCTTTCAGTACTTCGCATATGTTGGGTATAAAAAAAGTCGTAATTTCAAACTGCGAATACGTGCAGAGAACCAGAACTTGGCTCTAAAATTTGGATCAGGCCTCGAAATTGGGATGTTTGGGATATTTTGAAAACTGCAGGGGAGTTTGTGCAAAATGTGACTCACTGCTGCATTCAGTACTTGGCATATGTTGGGTATAAAAAGTCTTAATAATTTCAAACTGCGAATACGTGCAAAGAGCCAGAATTTTTCTTAAAAATATGGCTCAGGTCTCGAAATTGGGATATTTTGGATATTTCGAAAACTGAAGGGGATTTTGTGCAAAATGTGACTTACTCCCGCTTTCAGGACTTGGCATATGTTGGGTATAAAAAGTCGTAATTTCAAACTGCGAATACGTGCATAGAGCCAGAATTTGGTTCTAAAATATGGCTTAGGTCTCGAAATTTGGATGTTTGGGATATTTTGAAAACTGCAGGGGAGTTTGGGACAAATGTGACCAAACGTCGCTTTCAGTATATGTTGCATATGTTGGGAATGAAAAGTCGTAATTTCAAACTGCGAATACGTGCAGAGAGCTTGAATTTGGCTTTAAAATATGGCTCAGGCCTCGAAATTGGGATGTTTGGAATATTTTGAAAACTGCAGGGAGGCTTGGGACAAATGTGACCAAACGCCGCTTTCAGTACTTGGCATATGTTGGGTATAAAAAGTCGTAATTTCAAACTGCGAATACGTGCAGAGAGCTTGAATTTGGCTCCAAAATATGGCTCAGGCCTCGAAATTGGGATGTTTGGAATATTTTGAAAACTGCAGGGAGGCTTGGGACAAATGTGACCAAACGCCACTTTCAGTACTTGGCATATGTTGGGTATAAAAAGTCGTAATTTCAAACTGCGAATACGTGCAGAGAGCCAGAATTTGGCTCCAAAATATGGCTCAGGACACGAAATTGGGATATTTGGGATATTTCGAAAACTGCAAGGGAGTTTGTGCAAAATGTCACTCACTGCCGCTTTCTGGACTTGGCATGTGTTGGGTATAAAAAGTCGTAATTTCAAACTGCAAATACGTGCATAGAGCTAGAATTTGCCTCCAAAATATGGCTGAGGCCTCGAAATTGGTATGTTTGGGATATTTTGAAAGCTGCAGGTAGGTTTGGGACAAATGTGACTAAACGTTGCTTTCAGTACTTCGCATATGTAAGGTATGAAAAGTCGTAATTTCAAACTGCGCATACGTGCAGAGAGCCTGAATTTGGGTCTAAAATATGGCTCAGGACTCGAAATTGGGATGTTTGGAATATTTTGAAAACTGCAGGGAGGTTTGGGACAAATGTGACCAAACGCTGCTTTCAGTACTTGGCATATGTTGGGTATGAAAAAAGTCGTAATTTCAAACTGTGAATACGTGCAGAGCGCCAGAATTTGGCTCTAAATATTGCTCAGGCTTCGAAATTGGGATGTTTAGGATATTTTGAAAACTGCAGGGAGGTTTGGGACAAATGTGACCAAACGCCGCTTTCAGTACTTCGCATATGTTGGGTATAAAAAAAGTCGTAATTTCAAACTGCGAATACGTGCAGAGAACCAGAACTTGGCTCTAAAATTTGGATCAGGCCTCGAAATTGGGATGTTTGGGATATTTTGAAAACTGCAGGGGAGTTTGTGCAAAATGTGACTCACTGCTGCATTCAGTACTTGGCATATGTTGGGTATAAAAAGTCTTAATAATTTCAAACTGCAAATACGTGCAAAGAGCCAGAATTTTTCTTAAAAATATGGCTCAGGTCTCGAAATTGGGATATTTTGGATATTTCGAAAACTGCAGGGGATTTTGTGCAAAATGTGACTTACTCCCGCTTTCAGGACTTGGCATATGTAGGGTATAAAAAGTCGTAATTTCAAACTGCGAATACGTGCTTAGAGCCAGAATTTGGTTCTAAAATATGGCTTAGGTCTTGAAATTGGGATGTTTGGGATATTTCGAAAACTGCAGGGGAGTTTGGGACAAATGTGACCAAACGTCGCTTTCAGTACTTGGCATATGTTGGGTATAAAAAAGTCGTAATTTCAAACTGCGAATACGTGCAGAGAGCCAGAATTTTTCTTAAAAATATGGCTCAGGTCTCGAAATTGGGATATTTGGGATATTTCGAAAACTGCAGGGGAGTTTGTGCAAAATGTGACTTACTCCCGCTTTCAGGACTTGGAATATGTTGGGTATAAAAAGTCGTAATTTCAAACTGCGAATACGTGCATAGAGCCAGAATTTGGTTCTAAAATATGGCTTAGGTCTCGAAATTGGGATGTTTGGGATATTTTGAAAACTGCAGGGGAGTTTGGGACAAATGTGACCAAACGTCGCTTTCAGTACTTGGCATATGTTGGGAATGAAAAGTCGTAATTTCAAACTGCGAATACGTGCAGAGAGCTTGAATTTGGCTCCAAAATATGGCTCAGGCCTCGAAATTGGGATGTTTGGAATATTTTGAAAACTGCAGGGAGGCTTGGGACAAATGTGACCAAACGCCGCTTTCAGTACTTGGCATATGTTGGGTATAAAAAGTCGTAATTTCAAACTGCGAATACGTGCAGAGAGCAAGAATTTGGCTCCAAAATATTGCTCAGGCCTCGAAATTGGGATGTTTGGGATATTTTTAAAACTGCAGGGAGGTTTTGAACAAATGTGACCAAATGCCGCTTTCAGTACTTGGCATATGTTGGGTATAAAAATTCGTAATTTCAAACTGCGAATACGTGCAGAGAGCCTGAATTTGGCCAAAATATGGCTCAGGCCTCGAAATTGGGATATTTGTGATATTTTGAAAACTGCAGGGGAGTTTGTGCAAAATGTGACTCACTGCCGCTTTCAGTACTTGGCATATGTTGGGCATAAAAAGTCGTAACTTCAATCTGTGAATGCGTGCATTGAGTCAGAATTTGGCTCCAAAATATAACTCAGGCCTCGAAATTGGGATGTTTGGGATATTTTGAAAACTGCAGGGGAGTTTGGGACAAATATGACCAAACGCCGCTTTCAGTACTTGGCATATGTTGGGTAAGAAAAGTCGAAATTTCAAACTGCGAATTCGTACAGAGAGCCTGAATTTGGCTCCAAAATATGGCTCAGGCTTCGAAATTGGGATGTTTGGGATATTTTGAAAACTGCAGGGAGGTTTGGGACAAATGTGACCAAACGCCGCTTTCAGTACTTCGCATATGTTGGGTATAAAAAAGTCGTAATTTTAAACGGCGAATACGTGCAGATAGCGAGAATTTGGCTCCAAAATATGGCTCAGGCCTGGAAATTAGGATGTTTGGGATATTTTGAAAACTGCAGGGAGGTTTGGGACAAATGTGACCAAATGCCGCTTTCAGTACTTGGCATGTGTTGGGTATAAAAATTCTTAATTTCAAACTGCGAATACGTGCAGAGAGCCAGAATTTAGCTCCAAAATATGGATCAGGCCTCGAAATTGGGATATTTGGGGTAATTTGGAAACTGCATGTGGGTTTGGGACAAATGTGACCAAACGCCACTTTCAGTACTTGGCTTATGTTGGGTATGAAAAGTCGTAATTTCAAACTGCGAATACGTACAGAGAGCCTGAATTTGGCTCCAAAATATGGCTCAGGCCTCGAAATTCGGATGTTTGGGATATTTTGAAAACTGCAGGGAGGTTTGGGACAAATGTAACCAAACGCCACTTTCAGTACTTCGCATATGTTGGGTATAAAAAAGTCGTAATTTCAAACTGCGAATACGTGCAGAGAGCCAGAATTTAGCTCCAAAATATGGCTCAGGCCTCGAAATTGGGATGTTTGGGTTATTTTGAAAACTGCAGGGGAGTTTGTGCAAAATGTGACTCACTTCAGCTTTCAGTACTTGGCATATGTTGGGTATAAAAAGTTGTAATATCAAACTGCGAATACGTGCAGAGAGCCAGAATTTGGCTCCAAAATATGGCTCTGGCCTAGAAATTGGGATGTTTGGGATATTTGGAAAATTGCAGAGGGGGATTGGGACAAATGTGACCAAACGCTGCTTTCAGTACTTGGCATATGTTGGGTATAAAAAAGTCGTAATTTCAAACTGCGAATACGTGCAGAGAGCCAGAATTTGGCTCCAAAATATGGCTCAGGCCTCGAAATTGGGATATTTGGGATATTTCGAAAACTGCAGGGGAGTTTGTGCAAAATGTCACTCACTGCCGCTTTCAGGACTTGGCATGTGATGGGTATAAGAAGTCATAATTTCAAACTGCAAATACGTGCATAGAGCCAGAGTTTGTCTCCAAAATATGGCTCAGGCCTCGAAATTGGTATGTTTGGGATATTTTGAAAGCTGCTGGGGGGTTTGGGACAAATGTGACCAAACACCGCTTTCAGTACTTGGCATATGTTGGGTATGAAAATTCATAATTTCAAACTGCGAATACGTGCAGAGAGCCTGAATTTGGCTCCAAAATATGGCTCAGGCCTCGAAATTGGGATGTTTGGGATATTTTGAAAACTGCAGGGAGGTTTGGGACAAATGTGACCAAACGACGCTTTCAGTACTTCGCATATGTTGGGTATAAAAAAGTCGTAATTTCAAATTGCGAATGCGTGCAGAGAGCCAGAATTTGGCTCCAAAATATTGCTCAGGCCTCGAAATTGGGATGTTTGGGTTATTTTGAAAACTGCCGGGAGGTTTGGGACATATGTGTCTAAACGCCGCTTTCAGTACTTGGCATATGTTGGGTATAAAATTTCGTAATTTCAAACTGCGAATACGTGCAGACAGCCAGAATTTAGCTCCAAAATATGGCTCAGGCCTCGAAATTGGGATGTTTGATATATTTTGAAAACTGCAGGTAGGTTTGGGACAAATGTGACCAAACGCCGCTTTCAGTACTTCGCATATGTTGGGTATAAAAATTCGTAATTTCAAACTGCGAATATGTGCAGAGAACCAGAATTTGGCTCCAAAATAAGGCTCAGGCCTCAAAATTGGGATATTTGGGATATTTTGAAAACTGCATGGGAGTTTGTGCAAAATGTGACTCACTGACGCTTTCAGTACTTGGCATATGTTGGGTATAAAAAAGTCGTAATTTCAAACTGCGAATACGTGCAGAGAGCCAGAATTTGGCTCCAAAATATGGCTCAGGCCTCGAAATTGGGATATTTGGGATATTTTGAAAACTGCAAAGGAGTTTGTGCAAAATGTGACTGCTGCCGCTTTCAGTACTTCGCATATGTTGGGTATAAAAAAGTCGTAATTATAAACTGCGAATACGTGCAGAGAGCCTGCATTTGGCTCTAAAATATGGCTCAGGCCTAGAAATTGGGATGTTTGGGATATTTTGAAAACTGCAGGGAGGTTTGGGACAAATGTGACCAAACGCCGCTTTCAGTACTTGGCATATGTTGGATATAAAAATTCGCAATTTCAAACAGCGAATACGTACAGAGAGCCAGAATTTAGCTCCAAAATATGGTTCAGGCCTCAAAATTGGGATATTTTGAAAACTGCAGGGGAGTGTGTGCAAAATGTGACTCACTGCCGCTTTCAGTACTTTGCAAATGTTGGGTATAAAAAGTCTTAATAATTTCAAACTGCGAATACGTGCAAAGAGCCAGAATTTGGCTCCAAAATATGGCTCAGGTTTCGAAATTGGGATATTTCGAAAACTGCAGGGGAGTTTGTGCAAAATGTGACTTACTGCCGCTTTCAGGACTTGGCATCTATTGGGTATTAAAAGTCGTAATTTCAAACTGCGAATACGTGCATAGAGCCAGAATTTTGCTCTTAAATATGGCTCAGGCCTCGAAATTGGGATGTTTGGGATATTTTGAAAACTGCAGGGGAGTTTGGGACAAATATGACCAAACGCCGCTTTCAGTACTTGGCATATGTTGGGTATAAAAGTCGTAATTTCAAACTGCGAATACTTTCAGAGAGCCTGAATTTGGCTCCAAAATATGGCTCAGGCCTCGAAATTGGGATATTTGGGATATTTTGAAAATTGCAGGGAGGTTTGGGACAAATGTGACCAAACGCCACTTGCAGTACTTGGCATATGTTGGGTATAAAAAAGTCATAATTTCAAACTGCGAATACGTGCAGAGAGCCAGAATTTGGTTCCAAAATATGACTCAGGCCTCGAAATTGGGATATTTGGGATATTTTGAAAACTGCAGGGGAGTTTGTGCAATATGTGACTCACTGACGCTTTCAGTACTTGGCATATGTTGGGTATAAAAAGTCGTAATTTCAAACTGCGAATAGGTGCAGAGAGCCAGAATTTGGCTCCAAAATATGGCTCAGGCATTGAAATTGGGATATTTGGGATATTTTGAAAACTGCTGGGGAGTTTGTGCAAAATGTGACTCACTGCCCCTTTCAGTACTTGGCATATGTTGGGTATAAAAAGTCGTAATTATTTCAAACTGCGAATACTTAAAAGAGAGCCAGAATTTGCCTCCAAAATATGGCTCAGGACACGAAATTGGGATATTTGGGATATTTCGCAAACTGCAGGGGAGTTTGTGCAAAATGTCACTCACTGCCGCTTTCAGGACTTGGCATGTGTTGGGTGTAAAAAGTCGTAATTTCAAACTGCGAATACGTGCTTAGAGCGAGTATTTGGCTCCAAAATATAGCTCAGGTCTCGAAATTGGGATATTTCGAAAACTGCAGGGGAGTTTGTGCAAAATGTGACTCACTGCTGCTTTCAGTACTTGGCATATGTTGGGTATAAAAAGTCTTAATAATTTCAAACTGCGAATACGTGCAAAGAGCCAGAATTTTTCTTAAAAATATGGCTCAGGTCTCGAAATTGGGATATTTTGGATATTTCGAAAACTGCAGGGGAGTTTGTGCAAAATGTGACTTACTCCCGCTTTCAGGACTTGGCACATGTTGGGTATAAAAAGTCGTAATTTCAAACTGCGAATACGTGCTTAGAGCCAGAATTTGGTTCTAAAATATGGCTTAGGTCTTGAAATTGGGATGTTTGGGATATTTTGAAAACTGCAGGGGAGTTTGGGACAAATGTGACCAAACGTCGCTTTCAGTACTTGGCATATGTTGGGTATAAAAAAGTCGTAATTTCAAACTGCGAATACGTGCAGAGAGCCAGAATTTTTCTTAAAAATATTGCTCAGGTCTCGAAATTGGGATATTTGGGATATTTCGAAAACTGCAGGGGAGTTTGTGCAAAATGTGACTTACTCCCGCTTTCAGGACTTGGAATATGCTGGGTATAAAAAGTCGTAATTTCAAACTGCGAATACGTGCAGAGAGCCAGAATTTGGCTCCAAATTATGGCTCAGGCCTCGAAATTGGGATATTTGGGATATTTTGAAAACTGCAGGGGAGTTTGTGCAATATGTGACTCACTGACGCTTTCAATACTTGGCATATGTTGGGTATAAAAATTCATAATTTCAAACTGCGAATAGGTGCAGAGAGCCAGAATTTGGCTCCAAAATATGGCTCAGGCATTGAAATTGGGATATTTGGGATATTTTGAAAACTGCTGGGGAGTTTGTGCAAAATGTGACTCACTGCCCCTTTCAGTACTTGGCATATATGTTGGGTATAAAAAGTCGTAATAATTTCAAACTGCGAATACTTAAAGAGAGCCAGAATTTGGCTCCAAAATATAGCTCAGGCCTCGAAATTGGGATGTTTGGGATATTTTAAAATTGCAGGGAGGATTGGGACAAATGTGACCAAACGCCGCTTTCAGTTCATTGCATATTTTGGGTATAAAAAAGTCGTAATTTCAAACTGCGAATACGTGCAGAGAGCCAGAATTTGGCTCCAAAATATGGCTCAGGACACGAAATTGGGATATTTGGGATATTTCGAAAACTGCAAGGGAGTTTGTGCAAAATGTCACTCACTGCCGCTTTCTGGACTTGGCATGTGTTGGGTATAAAAAGTCGTAATTTCAAACTGCAAATACGTGCATAGAGCTAGAATTTGCCTCCAAAATATGGCTGAGGCCTCGAAATTGGTATGTTTGGGATATTTTGAAAGCTGCAGGGGGGTTTGGGACAAATGTGACCAAACGTGTCTTTCAGTACTTGGCATATGTTAGGTATGAGAAGTCGTAATTTCTAACTGCGCATACGTGCAGAGAGCCTGAATTTGGGTCCAAAATATGGCTCAGGACTCGAAATTGGGATGTTTGGAATATTTTGAAAACTGCAGGGAGGTTTGGGACAAATGTGACCAAACGCTGCTTTCAGTACTTGGCATATGTTGGGTATGAAAAAAGTCGTAATTTCAAACTGTGAATACGTGCAGAGAGCCAGAATTTGGCTCTAAATATTGCTCAGGCTTCGAAATTGGGATGTTTAGGATATTTTGAAAACTGCAGGGAGGTTTGGGACAAATGTGACCAAACGCCGCTTTCAGTACTTCGCATATGTTGGGTATAAAAAAAGTCGTAATTTCAAACTGCGAATACGTGCAGAGAACCAGAACTTGGCTCTAAAATTTGGATCAGGCCTCGAAATTGGGATGTTTGGGATATTTTGAAAACTGCAGGGGAGTTTGTGCAAAATGTGACTCACTGCTGCATTCAGTACTTGGCATATGTTGGGTATAAAAAGTCTTAATAATTTCAAACTGCGAATACGTGCAAAGAGCCAGAATTTTTCTTAATAATATGGCTCAGGTCTCGAAATTGGGATATTTTGGATATTTCGAAAACTGCAGGGGATTTTGTGCAAAATGTGACTTACTCCCGCTTTCAGGACTTGGCATATGTTGGGTATAAAAAGTCGTAATTTCAAACTGCGAATACGTGCTTAGAGCCAGAATTTGGTTCTAAAATATGGCTTAAGTCTTGAAATTGGGATGTTTGGGATATTTTGAAAACTGCAGGGGAGTTTGGGACAAATGTGACCAAACGTCGCTTTCAGTACTTGGCATATGTTGGGTATAAAAAAGTCGTAATTTCAAACTGCGAATACGTGCAGAGAGCCAGAATTTTTCTTAAAAATATGGCTCAGGTCTCGAAATTGGGATATTTTGGATATTTCGAAAACTGCAGGGGAGTTTGTG
Organism: Procambarus clarkii; assembly: GCF_040958095.1. NCBI lineage: Eukaryota > Metazoa > Arthropoda > Malacostraca > Decapoda > Cambaridae > Procambarus > Procambarus clarkii. The sequence goes on from NC_091222.1 coordinate 2,994,948, forward strand.
CAAAATGTGACTTACTCCCGCTTTCAGGACTTGGAATATGTTGGGTATAAAAAGTCGTAATTTCAAACTGCGAATACGTGCATAGAGCCAGAATTTGGTTCTAAAATATGGCTTAGGTCTCGAAATTGGGATATTTTGGATATTTCGAAAACTGCAGGGGATTTTGTGCAAAATGTGACTTACTCCCGCTTTCAGTACTTGGCATATGTTGGGAATGAAAAGTCGTAATTTCAAACTGCGAATACGTGCAGACAGCCAGAATTTGGCTCCAAAATATGGCTCAGGCCTCGAAATTGGGATGTTTGGAATATTTTGAAAACTGCAGGGAGGCTTGGGACAAATGTGACCAAACGCCGCTTTCAGTACTTGGCATATGTTGGGTATAAAAAAGTCGTAATTTCAAACTGCGAATACGTGCAGAGAGCCAGAATTTGGCTCCAAAATATGGCTCAGGCCTCGAAATTGGGATATTTGGGATATTTCGAAAACTGCAGGGGAGTTTGTGCAAAATGTCACTCACTGCCGCTTTCAGGACTTGGCATGTGATGGGTATAAGAAGTCATAATTTCAAACTGCAAATACGTGCATAGAGCCAGAGTTTGTCTCCAAAATATGGCTCAGGCATCGAAATTGGTATGTTTGGGATATTTTGAAAGCTGCTAGGGGGTTTGGGACAAATGTGACCAAACGACGCTTTCAGTACTTCGCATATGTTGGGTATAAAAAAGTCGTAATTTCAAATTGCGAATGCGTGCAGAGAGCCAGAATTTGGCTCCAAAATATTGCTCAGGCCTCGAAATTGGGATGTTTGGGTTATTTTGAAAACTGCCGGGAGGTTTGGGACATATGTGTCTAAACGCTGCTTTCAGTACTTGGCATATGTTGGGTATAAAATTTCGTAATTTCAAACTGCGAATACGTGCAGACAGCCAGAATTTAGCTCCAAAATATGGCTCAGGCCTCGAAATTGGGATGTTTGATATATTTTTAAAACTGCAGGTAGGTTTGGGACAAATGTGACCAAACGCCGCTTTCAGTACTTCGCATATGTTGGGTATAAAAATTCGTAATTTCAAACTGCGAATATGTGCAGAGAACCAGAATTTGGCTCCAAAATAAGGCTCAGGCCTCAAAATTGGGATATTTGGGATATTTTGAAAACTGCAAAGGAGTTTGTGCAAAATGTGACTGCTGCCGCTTTCAGTACTTCGCATATGTTGGGTATAAAAAAGTCGTAATTATAAACTGCGAATACGTGCAGAGAGCCTGAATTTGGCTCTAAAATATGGCTCAGGCCTAGAAATTGGGATGTTTGGGATATTTTGAAAACTGCAGGGAGGTTTGGGACAAATGTGACCAAACGCCGCTTTCAGTACTTGGCATATGTTGGATATAAAAATTCGCAATTTCAAACAGCGAATACGTACAGAGAGCCAGAATTTAGCTCCAAAATATAGTTCAGGCCTCAAAATTGGGATATTTTGAAAACTGCAGGGGAGTGTGTGCAAAATGTGACTCACTGCCGCTTTCAGTACTTGGCAAATGTTGGGTATAAAAAGTCTTAATAATTTCAAACTGCGAATACGTGCAAAGAGCCAGAATTTGGCTCCAAAATATGGCTCAGGTCTCGAAATTGGGATATTTCGAAAACTGCAGGGGAGTTTGTGCAAAATGTGACTTACTGCCGCTTTCAGGACTTGGCATCTATTGGGTATTAAAAGTCGTAATTTCAAACTGCGAATACGTGCATAGAGCCAGAATTTTGCTCTTAAATATGGCTCAGGCCTCGAAATTGGGATGTTTGGGATATTTTGAAAACTGCAGGGGAGTTTGGGACAAATATGACCAAACGCCGCTTTCAGTACTTGGCATATGTTGGGTATAAAAGTCGTAATTTCAAACTGCGAATACTTTCAGAGAGCCTGAATTTGGCTCCAAAATATGGCTCAGGCCTCGAAATTGGGATATTTGGGATATTTTGAAAATTGCAGGGAGGTTTGGGACAAATGTGACCAAACGCCACTTGCAGTACTTGGCATATGTTGGGTATAAAAAAATCATAATTTCAAACTGCGAATACGTGCAGAGAGCCAGAATTTGGCTCCAAAATATGACTCAGGCCTCGAAATTGGGATATTTGGGATATTTTGAAAACTGCAGGGGAGTTTGTGCAATATGTGACTCACTGACGCTTTCAGTACTTGGCATATGTTGGGTATAAAAAGTCCTAATTTCAAACTGCGAATAGGTGCAGAGAGCCAGAATTTGGCTCCAAAATATGGCTCAGGCATTGAAATTGGGATATTTGGGATATTTGAAAACTGCTGGGAGTTTGTGCAAAATGTGACTCACTGCCCCTTTCAGTACTTGGCATATGTTGGGTATAAAAAAGTCGATAATTATTTCAAACTGCGAATACTTAAGAAGAGAGCCAGAATTTCCCTCCAAAATATGGCTCAGGACACGAAATTGGGATATTTGGGATATTTCGCAAACTGCAGGGGAGTTTGTGCAAAATGTCACTCACTGCCGCTTTCAGGACTTGGCATGTGTTGGGTGTAAAAAGTCGTAATTTCAAACTGCGAATACGTGCTTAGAGCCAGTATTTGGCTCCAAAATATGGCTCAGGTCTCGAAATTGGGATATTTCGAAAACTGCAGGGGAGTTTGTGCGAAATGTGACTCACTGCTGCTTTCAGTACTTGGCAATATGTTGGGTATAAAAAGTCTTAATAATTTCAAACTGCGAATACGTGCAAAGAGCCAGAATTTTTCTTAAAAATATGGCTCAGGTCTCGAAATTGGGATATTTTGGATATTTCGAAAACTGCAGGGGAGTTTGTGCAAATGTGACTTACTCCCGCTTTCAGGACTTGGCACATGTTGTGTATAAAAAGTCGTAATTTCAAACTGCGAATACGTGCTTAGAGCGCAAACATTTGGTTCTAAAATATGGCTTAGGTCTTGAAATTGGGATGTTTGGGATATTTTGAAAACTGCAGGGGGAGTTTGGGACAATGTGACCAAACGTCTCCTTTCAGTACTTGGCATATGTTTGGGTATAAAAAAGTCGTAATTTCAAACTGCGAATACGTGCAGAGAGCCAGAATTTTCTTAAAAATATTGCTCAGTGTCTCGAAATTGGGATATTTGGGATATTCGAAAACTGCAGGGGAGTTTTGTGCAAAATGTGACTTACTCCGCTTTCAGGACTTTGGAATATGTTGGGTATAAAAGTCGTAATTTCAAACTGCGAATACGTGCAGAGAGCCAGAATTTGGCTCCAAAATATGGCTCAGGCCTCGAAATTGGGATATTTGGGATATTTTGAAACTGCAGGGGAGTTTGTGCAATATGTGACTCACTGACGCTTTCAGTACTTGGCATATGTTGGGTATAAAAATTCATAATTTCAAACTGCGAATAGGTGCAGAGAGCCAGAATTTGGCTCCAAAATATGGCTCAGGCATTGAAATTGGGATATTTTGGATATTTTGAAAACTGCTGGGGAGATTGTGCAAAATGTGACTCACTGCCCCTTTCAGTACTTGGCATATATGTTGGGTATAAAAAGTCGTAATAATTTCAAACTGCGAATACTTAAAGAGCCAGAATTTGGCTCCAAAATATAGCTCAGGCCTCGAAATTGGGATGTTTGGGATATTTTAAAATTGCAGGGAGGATTGGGACAAATGTGACCAAACGCCGCTTTCAGTTCTTTGCATATTTTGGGTATAAAAAGTCGTAATTTCAAACTGCGAATACGTGCAGAGAGCCAGAATTTGGCTCCAAAATATGGCTCAGGACACGAAATTGGGATATTTGGGATATTTCGAAAACTGCAAGGGAGTTTGTGCAAAATGTCACTCACTGCCGCTTTCTGGGCTTGGCATGTGTTGGGTATAAAAAGTCGTAATTTCAAACTGCAAATACGTGCATAGAGCTAGAATTTGCCTCCAAAATATGCAACCCGTTCTCGCAAATTCGTAAAGTCAATATTGACTTATTAACTACGTGCATAGGTGATATACTAAACATAATAGATACCCTTAAAAAGATTCATAGAAAACACCGACCTTACCTAACCTTGTTAGTATCTTAAGATAAGCATCTTATTGCTTCGTAATTACAATTAATACTTAACCTATACCTATTATAGGTTAGGTAATAATTGTAATTACGAAGCAATAAGATGCTTATCTTAACATACTAAGTAGGTTAGGTAAGGTCGGTGTTTTCTATGAATCTTTTTAAGGGTATCTATTATGTTAAGTATGTCACCTATGCACATATTTAATAAGTCAATATTGACTTATTAAATTTGCGAGAACGGGTTGAAAATATGGCTGAGGCCTCGAAATTGGTATGTTTGGGATATTTTGAAAGCTGCAGGGGGGTTTGGGACAAATGTGACCAAACGTTGCTTTCAGTACTTGGCATATGTTAGGTATGAAAAGTCGTAATTTAAAACTGCGCATACGTGCAGAGAGCCTGAATTTGGGTCCAAAATATGGCTCAGGACTCGAAATTGGGATGTTTGGAATATTTTGAAAACTGCAGGGAGGTTTGGGACAAATGTGACCAAACGCCGCTTTCAGTACTTCGCATATGTTGGGTATAAAAAAAGTCGTAATTTCAAACTGTGAATACGTGCAGAGAACCAGAACTTGGCTCTAAAATTTGGATCAGGCCTCGAAATTGGGATGTTTGGATATTTTGAAAACTGCAGGGGAGTTTGTGCAAAATGTGACTCACTGCTGCATTCAGTACTTGGCATATGTTGGGTATAAAAAGTCTTAATAATTTCAAACTGCGAATACGTGCAAAGAGCCAGAATTTTTCTTAATAATATGGCTCAGGTCTCGAAATTGGGATATTTTGGATATTTCGAAAACTGCAGGGGATTTTGTGCAAAATGTGACTTACTCCCGCTTTCAGGACTTGGCATATGTTGGGTATAAAAAGTCGTAATTTCAAACTGCGAATACGTGCTTAGAGCCAGAATTTGGTTCTAAAATATGGCTTAGGTCTTGAAATTGGGATGTTTGGGATATTTTGAAAACTGCAGGGGAGTTTGGGACAAATGTGACCAAACGTCGCTTTCAGTACTTGGCATATGTTGGGTATAAAAAAGTCGTAATTTCAAACTGCGAATACGTGCAGAGAGCCAGAATTTTTCTTAAAAATATGGCTCAGGTCTCGAAATTGGGATATTTGGGATATTTCGAAAACTGCAGGGGAGTTTGTGCAAAATGTGACTTACTCCCGCTTTCAGGACTTGGAATATGTTGGGTATAAAAAGTCGTAATTTCAAACTGCGAATACGTGCATAGAGCCAGAATTTGGTTCTAAAATATGGCTTAGGTCTCGAAATTGGGATGTTTGGGATATTTTGAAAACTGCAGGGGAGTTTGGGACAAATGTGACCAAACGTCGCTTTCAGTACTTGGCATATGTTGGGAATGAAAAGTCGTAAATTCAAACTGCGAATACGTGCAGAGAGCTTGAATTTGGCTCCAAAATATGGCTCAGGCCTCGAAATTGGGATGTTTGGAATATTTTGAAAACTGCAGGGAGGCTTGGGACAAATGTGACCAAACGCCGCTTTCAGTACTTGGCATATGTTGGGTATAAAAAGTCGTAATTTCAAACTGCGAATACGTGCAGAGAGCAAGAATTTGGCTCCAAAATATTGCTCAGGCCTCGAAATTGGGATGTTTGGGGTATTTTTAAAACTGCAGGGAGGTTTTGAACAAATGTGACCAATGCCGCTTTCAGTACTTGGCATATGTTGGGTATAAAAATTCGTAATTTCAAACTGCGAATACGTGCAGAGAGCCTGAATTTGGCCAAAATATGGCTCAGGCCTCGAAATTGGGATATTTGTGATATTTTGAAAACTGCAGGGGAGTTTGTGCAAAATGTGACTCACTGCCGCTTTCAGTACTTGGCATATGTTGGGCATCAAAAGTCGTAATTTCAATCTGTGAATGCGTGCATTGAGTCAGAATTTGGCTCCAAAATATAACTCAGGCCTCGAAATTGGGATGTTTGGGATATTTTGAAAACTGCAGGGGAGTTTGGGACAAATATGACCAAACGCCGCTTTCAGTACTTGGCATATGTTGGGTAAGAAAAGTCGAAATTTCAAACTGCGAATTCGTACAGAGAGCCTGAATATGGCTCCAAAATATGGCTCAGGCTTCGAAATTGGGATGTTTGGGATATTTTGAAAACTGCAGGGAGGTTTGGGACAAATGTGACCAAACGCCGCTTTCAGTACTTCGCATATGTTGGGTATAAAAAAGTCGTAATTTTAAACGGCGAATACGTGCAGATAGTGAGAATTTGGCTCCAAAATATGGCTCAGGCCTGGAAATTAGGATGTTTGGGATATTTTGAAAACTGCAGGGAGGTTTGGGACAAATGTGACCAAATGCCGCTTTCAGTACTTGGCATGTGTTGGGTATAAAAATTCTTAATTTCAAACTGCGAATACGTGCAGAGAGCCAGAATTTTTCTTAAAATATGGCTCAGGTCTCGAATTGGGATATTTGGGATATTTCGAAAACTGCAGGGGAGTTTGTGCAAAATGTGACTTACTCCCGCTTTCAGGACTTGGAATATGTTGGGTATAAAAAGTCGTAATTTCAAACTGCGAATACGTGCATAGAGCCAGAATTTGGTTCTAAAATATGGCTTAGGTCTCGAAATTGGGATGTTTGGGATATTTTGAAAACTGCAGGGGAGTTTGGGACAAATGTGACCAAACGTCGCTTTCAGTACTTGGCATATGTTGGGAATGAAAAGTCGTAAATTCAAACTGCGAATACGTGCAGAGAGCTTGAATTTGGCTCCAAAATATGGCTCAGGCCTCGAAATTGGGATGTTTGGAATATTTTGAAAACTGCAGGGAGGCTTGGGACAAATGTGACCAAACGCCGCTTTCAGTACTTGGCATATGTTGGGTATAAAAAGTCGTAATTTCAAACTGCGAATACGTGCAGAGAGCAAGAATTTGGCTCCAAAATATTGCTCAGGCCTCGAAATTGGGATGTTTGGGGTATTTTTAAAACTGCAGGGAGGTTTTGAACAAATGTGACCAATGCCGCTTTCAGTACTTGGCATATGTTGGGTATAAAAATTCGTAATTTCAAACTGCGAATACGTGCAGAGAGCCTGAATTTGGCCAAAATATGGCTCAGGCCTCGAAATTGGGATATTTGTGATATTTTGAAAACTGCAGGGGAGTTTGTGCAAAATGTGACTCACTGCCGCTTTCAGTACTTGGCATATGTTGGGCATCAAAAGTCGTAATTTCAATCTGTGAATGCGTGCATTGAGTCAGAATTTGGCTCCAAAATATAACTCAGGCCTCGAAATTGGGATGTTTGGGATATTTTGAAAACTGCAGGGAGTTTGGGACAAATATGACCAAACGCCGCTTTCAGTACTTGGCATATGTTGGGTAAGAAAAGTCGAAATTTCAAACTGCGAATTCGTACAGAGAGCCTGAATTTGGCTCCAAAATATGGCTCAGGCTTCGAAATTGGGATGTTTGGGATATTTTGAAAACTGCAGGGAGGTTTGGGACAAATGTGACCAAACGCCGCTTTCAGTACTTCGCATATGTTGGGTATAAAAAAGTCGTAATTTTAAACGGCGAATACGTGCAGATAGTGAGAATTTGGCTCCAAAATATGGCTCAGGCCTGGAAATTAGGATGTTTGGGATATTTTGAAAACTGCAGGGAGGTTTGGGACAAATGTGACCAAATGCCGCTTTCAGTACTTGGCATGTGTTGGGTATAAAAATTCTTAATTTCAAACTGCGAATACGTGCAGAGAGCCAGAATTTAGCTCCAAAATATGGATCAGGCCTCGAAATTGGGATATTTGGGGTAATTTGGAAACTGCAAGGGGGTTTGGGACAAATGTGACCAAACGGCACTTTCAGTACTTGGCTTATGTTGGGTATGAAAAGTCGTAATTTCAAACTGCGAATACGTACAGAGAGCCTGAATTTGGCTCCAAAATATGGCTCAGGCCTCGAAATTCGGATGTTTGGGATATTTTGAAAACTGCAGGGAGGTTTGGGACAAATGTAACCAAACGCCACTTTCAGTACTTCGCATATGTTGGGTATAAAAAAGTCGTAATTTCAAACTGCGAATACGTGCAGAGAGCCAGAATTTAGCTCCAAATATGGCTCAGGCCTCGAAATTGGGATGTTTGGGTTATTTTGAAAACTGCAGGGGAGTTTGTGCAAAATGTGACTCACTTCAGCTTTCAGTACTTGGCATATGTTGGGTATAAAAAGTTGTAATATCAAACTGCGAATACGTGCAGAGAGCCAGAATTTGGCTCCAAAATATGGCTCTGGCCTAGAAATTGGGATGTTTGGGATATTTGGAAAATTGCAGAGGGGATTGGGACAAATGTGACCAAACGCTGCTTTCAGTACTTGGCATATGTTGGGTATAAAAAAGTCGTAATTTCAAACTGCGAATACGTGCAGAGAGCCAGAATTTGGCTCCAAAATATGGCTCAGCCTCGAAATTGGGATATTTGGGATATTTGAAAACTGCAGGGGAGTTTGTGCAAAATGTCACTCACTGCCGCTTTCAGGACTTGGCATGTGATGGGTATAAGAAGTCATAATTTCAAACTGCAATACGTGCATAGAGCCAGAGTTTGTCTCCAAAATATGGCTCAGGCCTCGAAATTGGTATGTTTGGGATATTTTGAAAGCTGCTGGGGGGTTTGGGACAAATGTGACCAAACACCGCTTTCAGTACTTGGCATATGTTGGGTATGAAAATTCATAATTTCAAACTGCGAATACGTGCAGAGAGCCTGAATTTGGCTCCAAAATATGGCTCAGGCCTGGAAATTGGGATGTTTGGGATATTTTGAAAACTGCAGGGAGGTTTGGGACAAATGTGACCAAACGACGCTTTCAGTACTTCGCATATGTGGGTATAAAAAAGTCGTAATTTCAAGTTGCGAATGCGTGCAGAGAGCCAGAATTTGGCTCCAAAATATTGCTCAGGCCTCGAAATTGGGATGTTTGGGTTATTTTGAAAACTGCCGGGAGGTTTGGACATATGTGTGTAAACGCCGCTTTCAGTACTTGGCATATGTTGGGTATAAAATTTCGTAATTTCAAACTGCGAATACGTGCAGACAGCCAGAATTTAGCTCCAAAATATGGCTCAGGCCTCGAAATTGGGATGTTTGATATATTTTGAAAACTGCAGGTAGGTTTGGGACAAATGTGACCAAACGCCGCTTTCAGTACTTGGCATATGTTGGGTATGAAAAAAGTCGTAATTTCAAACTGTGAATACGTGCAGAGAGCCAGAATTTGGCTCTAAATATTGCTCAGGCTTCGAAATTGGGATGTTTAGGATATTTTGAAAACTGCAGGGAGGTTTGGGACAAATGTGACCAAACGCCGCTTTCAGTACTTCGCATATGTTGGGTATAAAAAAAGTCGTAATTTCAAACTGCGAATACGTGCAGAGAACCAGAACATGGCTCTAAAATTTGGATCAGGCCACGAAATTGGGATGTTTGGGATATTTTGAAAACTGCAGGGGAGTTTGTGCAAAATGTGACTCACTGCTGCATTCAGTACTTGGCATATGTTGGGTATAAAAAGTCTTAATAATTTCAAACTGCGAATACGTGCAAAGAGCCAGAATTTTTCTTAATAATATGCTCAGGTCTCGAAATTGGGATATTTGGATATTTCGAAAACTGCAGGGGATTTTGCAAAATGTGACTTACTCCCGCTTTCAGGACTTGGCATATGTTGGATATAAAAAGTCGTAATTTCAAACTGCGAATACGTGCTTAGAGCCAGAATTTGGTTCTAAAATATGGCTTAGGTCTTGAAATTGTGTTTGGGATATTTTGAAAACTGCAGGGGAGTTTGGGACAAATGTGACCAAACGTCGCTTTCAGTACTTGGCA